>NC_133619.1:45251469-45583969 GCF_048593235.1 Sminthopsis crassicaudata
GACCCTTCCATCAGGTATTCCCCCATAGTGTTGTGGTAGCCTTCTTGGTGTCTCTCTTACAAGGGCTGAGCTTTACCTCCAACTATACTAAACACAAGGGCTTCTTGAAAGACCAAAGAAGGTTTTAAAACCCCAATTAGAGCCAAAACTGCTAATCGTCAGATTTACTATCTCCAGAGAAGGGAAAAAGAGCATGGTAAATTGTCTCACTTTATTCTAGACTTACCATTGAAAACCCGAGCCATGGTTATTCAGTTTCTGAAGGGCCTGATTATGTTGAGACTACTGATCATATCTACCATGTTATGCAGTCATTATGGAGCAGGGAAGTGCACTGGATGTGGACTGAGAAGATAAGGGTTTTAATTTTAGCCCTATCATCTACCAGCTGGATTCAGAGGCCTGGATACAAATCCTGATTTTGATGCTTATTATGTGGGTGGACATTGTACTCCTTGGGTCTCACTTTTCAGAGCTATAAAATGTGTGGGATGGAAAATATATCCTCTGAGATTCCTTCAAATTTTAGATCAATGATCAATTATATCTGTCAAGTCCCAGAATTGAGAAGCATTCTAAAACAAGTGATAGCGCCTGAGTCTGAACAGCATGGCTGAGTCTGGAGGGTCCAGAGTGGATCCAAACACAACTCCATTGGTACATCAATATAGCAGATCAGGGATATACTTAAGCCAGGATATCAGGCAGAAGCTTTGGGGTTAGAGGTAGAGTTAGCATTTTTGACTTAGCCTACCTTATTGGTTTAAATCACCACTTCTGTAGTCAGTTTCCCTGTTCCTCTCAATCTTTTGACTTTCAGTGTTCCCCCCAAAAAGGCAGTTACTAAACTTGGAGTCAGAAAGGCCTGAATTCAATTCCCTGTTTTTATAAATCTACTAGCTATAAGATTGTGGACACCAGACTATAGGGAATATTGAATATCATTTTTAGTTACTTAAACCTAGAAAGCAAAAGGAAGCTATTGAAGTATATTATTTGTCTGACAGTATCATGAAGGACAAAATACTATATGTGGGTTGGTACTGCTTATTGTCTGGTTATTGGTTATGTGACAGATTCATTTTCTTTTCTAATTCTTTCTTGGTTTTTCTATTCCCCTTGCCATTGACATACTTTATGCAGGATTTTGTGATTGGTAAAATGTTGCAAACTATTCATGCTTATCATGTTTTGCTCTGTCATTGTCCTTTATGTATCCCATAGCTCACACCTATATAGAATCCCAGGAAGAGTGTTATTTAAAGAAAAGGGATTTTGTTTCAAGGAAAAGATTTTAAAATTCTTTAAAAATTCCCTATTGTTTTCCATAGATAATTATATCTGCTCTCATACTCATTTTCAATTCTGAATCCAGTTCATGGTGCATACATAGTATTTGTTTAAAGTATATGTATTAATAGAAAAATCATTATTTTGTCCATACAATTATTATATTTTGAGCAATAAGCAGTATTATCCATTTGGTTTTCTCATTGGGGTAATTATACTTAACTCTTCTGGTAGATTTTAGTTCTTCTCTAGGGGACTCAGAAAAAATTCTAAGGTCAGATGCAATCAGCACCATGTTATTTGAAGATAAGAGTTTGGGTCCAAAAGATCCACAGATGGAATTATTCTTTTTTCAGGACAGTGTTGAACTCTGTTTTATATATTCCCTTCTAATCATTATCACAATATTGTTGTTATTTTCTGTAATTACATTTTTTTTCATATTTTGACAAGTTCATAGGATAAACATTTCTTGGAAGAAAGCCTTTAAGGTGTTGTTTTGCTTTATCAAATTAAATACTAATTCATTTATTTTACTATTTAGCAAGGAGTAAGGGCAATGGGATCTTATATTATCAAGTTATAATTATGTAACATATAATATAATAGCTGTTTCCAACCCAGAGGAAATATACAATGTGAATTTGAATAATGTGACCAGTTAATGGGATTCCTTATTTGCAGTAATTGAAATCTAGATTCATGGATTAATCTAACATTTTTTGGTAGAGATGTGAAAGTCGGCATATCAGTATTATCTTGCTTACATTTTCCTCAAAAAGATTCAAAATTTTTTCCAAGAGTGTTTTCTTCCTTCTAGTTATCAGGACACTGGTCCATCAATGTGCACAAAATTGTATTGTCTTTAACACAGACATCATTTTATATATGCTTGTTTAGTCCAGCTCTCTCCTTATATTTTTCTCTAGTTTCATATCTCTTTTCTCAAGTACTACAAAAGGGACTGAGATCTTAAAACACTGATGCAGTATGTACTCTGTAATTGATTTTTTAAAATGTTTCTTATAGAAATTCTTTTTTTCCTTCTCCAAGTATAATCCTTAAAAATGATTTCCCGTCCACCTCTTTTCCCTAATCAGTAAAATGTTATTGCTTTTTAGCAAAACTATTATTTTCTACCGTATTCCTGTGCAAGATTTTTACAAACAAGTTTATATTCCAAACTCATTTGCCCTTGGCTGCCACATCTCTTTTCTTGGCAAGAAGATAAAGTATTTGCTGGCCAAGGTAATTTCCAGGCTCTATTGGTCTCCTTGTTATGAGGATTGATTTAAATGGGTCAAACTTCTTTAGTTAATGTTAATAGTCTGCGCCAGACTGTTCTACTAAACATTTCTCTCTTCTTCCTTCTCTCTCTGTTTCTATAGATCTCTCTTCTCCCCTTTTTCCCTCCTTCCCTCCCTCCATTTATCTCTCACTGTCTATATCCTTCTCCCTCCCACTCCTCTTTCTCCCTTGTTTCTTTCCTCCCCTCCCTCTATCTCTCTTTGTCTCTCTCAGTTTTGCTCTCTATTTCTCTCTTGCTGTCTTTGCTGTCTTTCTTTCTGTCTCTCTCTCTGTGTCTCTCTCCATTATACATTTTAACACTACAGTTGCATATATATTCTCATTTTTTTCTTCTAGCTTGATAATTTATTTTTATCTTTGCTTTAATGAAGTAAAAGGATATCTTAAATAAAGCATACAAGCAATTAACGTGTTAAGATCCTTGAGGGCAGGGACTCCCTCCACCTCCATGTTTTTTGCTTTGTAGGTGTCAAAGGGCAAGTGGATAGAATCTAGAGGTAGAGGCAGGAAGACCTGAGTTCAAATGTGGTCTCAGACACATACTAAGTGGACAAGTCACTTAACCTTATTTATCTCAATTTTCTCACTTGTAAAATGATTTGGAGAGTGAAATGACAAATCATCCCAATATTTTTACCAAGAAAACCCCAAATAGGGTCACAAAATGTTGAATTTGACTGAAATGACTGAACAACAATAACAACAAAAAATTTTTTTGTAGATAGAATGCTGGACTTGAAAGTATAAAGACTCAAGTTCTAATCAAGATTCAGATGTTTAACAGTTGTGTGATTTTATTTAAGTCATTTAACCTCTATCTGCCTCATTTATTTCAACTGTAAGTTGAGTTGTTGTGAATATCAAGTAGGATACTATTTTAAAGCATTTAGTATAGTCTGACATATAGTAAGAATCACACAAAATGCTAGCTTTATTATTTCTGTTATTATTATTGCTGTTGTTGTTATTGTTACATCCCTAGGGGCTAGCACAAAACCTGACAATCACTAGCACTTGGTAAATGTTTATTAACTGAAATAAGATTAACTTTTCTCTTTCCATTTTATCTTTCAACTCCATTTTAACTTTACCCAGAAATAGTCTGTATGATGGTATTGTCTTTTATTTTCAAAGGGGACCATGACAGGGAAGTGATGCCGACATGCAAGTGAATTGGATTGAACTGAGGGAGGTGCTGTATAAGGGGTTGCACTAATTACTGAAAAAACTGAGAAAAAGCCTCTTGGAGAACGAGACACTTGAGCTGATCTTTCGGGTGAGTTAGAAGTTCTAAGAAGGCAAATGATTCTAGATATGGAAGCAAAACCATGCAAAGGCAAAGCTATAGGAGATAGAATATTCGGTATCATGAAGAATAACAAATTTGCCAATTTGGCTCCATATTAGAATTACGGAGGGAGAGTAATGTTTAATCAGTCTGAGAAGACTAAAAGAGACAAGGCTGGGAAGGGCCTGGTACCTGGTGTCTCCTAGGGCTTTTGGGGGAAAGCTTAAAGTACTATATAAAGATGAGATCTGTTATTATAAGACTCATTGGTTCATCCCATAAAATGTGTCATTTGTCACCAAGAAACTCAGTGCCAAGTGCTTGATGTATATGTTCCAAAAGGTTGCTTATGGTTGCAATCATAGGCTTTAGAGCCTGAAGACAAATTCAAAAGTCAGTTAATCCAATCCTCTCATTTTACAGGTGAGGACGGAATCACAGAGAGAAAAATAGATCTGAAAAGTTATCCAAGCAATTAATTGCAGAGTCAGACTTTGAACTCAGATTCACTGTCCCCAAATCTATTTTTCTTTCTATCGTATCATTTCTAGAGATGTCCAGAAATAACCATATTGAACAAAAATCAGAATAAAAAAAGGCAACTTTCAGAACTGATGAATCAAATTCTGTTTATGTGGAAAGGATCTCATCATTTTGCAGCAGTCACCATCTCCCCCGGCCCCCATTTCTTTTCTTCTACCCTCTTCTCTTATCCCCAATGACTCCTTAAGGAGCACCAATTACCAGGCCTTAAAGCAGGTAAATTATAATCCAGGAACTGAGAATCTAAAGTTCTACTTCTATTTGGCTCTCGGATAATTAAATCATAAGCAAAAGAGATGGTTGAAGGGTTTCCAAAATGATCTACTCATCTTGGGGTCCTCTCTGCCATCCAACCTATTGCTGAGCCAGAATGCCCTGAAGTGTTCCAGACCAGAGAGATTTTCTTCAGGCTGAGTTCAGTCCAGACTTACATCCTGCAGAGACTTGGGGGGCCTTGGAATCACCCCAAGCTTTTGGGTCTGGGTGCCAGGCTTGTTTCATGACCCAAATGGCATGGCTGGCAGATGCTCAACTGGGCTGTTCCTTCCCCAGTGGATGCTGTTTGGTACCATGCTGGGCCATTCTGTTGATGCTGGAAGATGCCAGAATGCCCTGTAGGACATCACTACTAACATTTTCAAAGTAGCAGGATTCTTTTTCTCCATCCTCTGGCTCAGAGTCAACTCACCAAAGCTTTAATAGAGACCAATGCAGGGACTACATAGAAACATTGCCTCTTTGGTATTCTAATAATGAAAAAGAGAATTTTGCATTACATGACACACCCCTAACCACTTAATGCTGTTATTTCCCTAGAGGTGGAATACAATTATTTAGGCCAGTAGAGTTTTGTATTTGCAAAAATAGACTATAACTTGAAGCTGATTAAAATCACTGGGATTTTGCCTGCATCAGAATTATGGGATACAGACAATTTAGATATGATACCACTGGGCCAGTATGATACTATTGTTTTGGGGGAGGAGGGGATTGTTGTTTCCTTGAATGCATGTCAACAGAGTGCAATACAGATTAATCCTATTGCTTCTGACTCTTAATGCCTTATCTTTGTACTTAGCCTGTTAAAGCTGCAGCCAAAGGCTTCAGAGGTTTTGCTTGGTTGGATTTTTCTTTTTCCATTGTGACATATTTTTAATCCTACCATATATTTCTATGGGTTTGGCTTTTAATGCATATGTTCAGCAACTTAATAGGATTAATTATGAACCTTACATTAATTATAATTAACATTTTCTCAAGTAATTGTATAAGTTAACTTTGGCAATTCACATACAGAGAAGGGCACTTTGCAAAAGAATGGAGCATTGTACTGCAAAGTACAGTAAAGAGCATAAAAGAGGAATATGAACACAGAATAAAGGAAGGAAGATTTGTAATCTCTTAGGCCTTTCTTATGTGTGTTCCCATATATCTAATTGCAAATTGTGTTGCTAAATATATTACATCTTCAGTGTGTAGTAATGATCTCTTAATGCAAGCCTTATGACAGTACGCATTTCTACTAAAAATTACTTCTGAAACAGCTAACTATTTCTCCCTTTTCTTAATAGATATTAGTATTCTAGCATCTAGTTAAATAGCTTATGCTTTAGAAGATAAATGCCCCCAAAATTGGTAATTTATATGCAAAATAAATGAAAAAGCCTTCCCTAAAAGCATCTCTTCCCGAATGTACAAATTAAAGCTCTCTTCCTTTATGAAGCTTATTTTTTAACTGTTATTTATACCTAATGGTTAGTTTATACGTTCCTGCATTAAGCACACAGTGTTTTGACGATACCATATGACACCAAAATGGCCATCTTTTGAAATTATGGGATGCTTCATTGCAGAGCCAGACTCTAATCTGCAACCAATTTGTGTCAGCCCTCTACATAGCAAAGCTCTCCCATCCTTTCTCAAACCAGGAATCGGCTGAAGGTTTGTCTTGGTTTCATGAGCCCAACGCAATTAGGCAGCCTGTGAATGTGCGCCATATGCATATATTGCTCTTCTTAGCATGTGTCACTTTGATGTGTTAGGTTAGAAAGCAAACTCTTTTCTTGGGCAGCCTTCCTCCTGGGTCTTGATGCTGCTTAGCGGTTGAGTCCAGACTTTGAAACACAGCCTAATTTAGAGGCGGATGCTCAGCTGCTGCTGTCATTTCAGAAGATTTTTTTTGGGGGGGTGGGGGAGCTTTGATGTCAGTTCAGAATCTTGGGTGTTACATCAGCACGGCAGCCTCCTCAATTCCTGAAACAGAAACCACATCATCCTAAGCTTTTGTCTTTTCCTTAAAATGGCCTTTCAACACCCCAGCTCTATTAAAAAAAAAACCTACTAATGATGACAACCCCCTCCCCCAACCATGTGGTGATTTAAGGAACATATATCATGTTCTCTTTATTCTCAATTGTTTAAAAAAAAAAAAAAAGGATAAATTAAAAAAATAAGGGTTGATCAACATTGTTTTAATTTCAGAATTGTTCAGTGTCTGATAAATACCTGTGTTAGAACACATGATATTGGAATAAAAGGGTCTTGTGCACTTTCCTTCAATTCTATGTAATTGAAATTTTTCTTTCAAATTTTTGCCTAATATTTCTTTAAAAAAATTTTGTCATAATTGTTAGCTGTACTTAGATCATTACTTATCTCCTTATCTCTTCTACTCCCTTTTTGGTAGGGGAGGAAGGAACATCATCACACAAATATGTACTCCACTGATGCAATACTTGATCCTCATCCTGGCCAAATGAAGGCTATACATCTATGAAATTGTTGGATTTGGGTTTTTTAAATTTGAACTAAGGTTAATGACTTTTTACATGATTGTAAAGCAGGATAACTCTTTTGTGTGTCATGAATCTCTTTGGAAATTTATGTAGGAGTTCCCAGAATAATATTTTTAAATGCATAAAGTTAAATGCATGAAATTATAAAAGCAACTAATTCTCCTGAAATATAGTTATCTATATCTATTTGTGTTTCTATCATGTTAATATATATCCAGATATATGTGAATAACCACATCTAATTTATATATATCCACCAATAATCTGTAAGTATAGCAAATTCATGGACTCCAATCTAAGGACTTCTGGATTGGATGATCGTTATTTTTTTCTCTTTAAGCCTCAGTTTTCTTATATGTAAACTGAGCAGGTTGAAATAGATTATTTATAAGTTTATTTCCTAGAGAATTAAAAGTCTCTTGAGTCCCTTCCAACTCTTACATTCTCTGATGTCTCTAGAAAGGCTAAAAGGAAAACTTGGGGATAATTTGACAGTGAAACTTCAGGGGCCATATGGTTGACTTTCCTCCTTCCCCAATCTAAGGTGAATCCCAGAACAAATGGCATGGATGATTCCTTTCCATGCTTTCTTTGTTCATAAGAACAATTTGTCATGGTGAACATCAGAAAGGCACCTGTCTGTGTGAAAGCAATGCTTTTCAGGGGTTCCATAGCATTCTCAAAGATGAACTATGAGCATGTTCTTTTGTACTTTTGTTTAGCAGCTTTTACTGAAAGAATATCACCCAATGATTAGGCAGTGTTTAAAGGTTTCTTCATTGTAGATAATTGATAGAAGGGTAGGATCATATTCTAGGTAGATTAGCAGAATTTTGTGACATTCTCTTTTTCTTCTCCCTCTGACTCTTACGGATAATCACTTCAAGAGAGACCCATATCTAGGATCTTAAAGTATCTTGGTGTTCATGAGCTTTGAAAACTTGGTTCTGAATTCTAATTCTAACACGGTACCCGTTGGCCAGTCATAATTTTCTGTCCCTCTGGTGTTTTCCTCTATAAAATTGATAATAAAGTTATATCTGTCTTAATAAAATGAATGTTGGAAAAAGCACTGTATAAACTTTAACTTCACTTAAATGAAGCATAATAATAATGACAATAATTGTTATTATTGCTTTCATTATCTTTTTTCAGTGAAATGGAAATGGTTCTTAGACTAGTAGCTATTTTTTATTATTCTTTAATATTTAATGTTCTATGGATTATTGCTGAGGCAAATACAATGTTTGCTTTATATAACTGAATAAAAGTATTGGGATATAAATTCATTTTCTGTTTTGTTGTTGAGTCATCCTGACTTTTCATGAGGTCATGTGGGGTTTTCTTTGTAAAGATAATGCAGAGGTTTTCCATTTTCTTTTCCAGCCCATTTTTATAGATGAACAAATTGAGGCAAACAGAGTTTAGGTGACTTGCCCAGGGTCACACATGGTCTCTGGTCAGATTTAAATTCAAGATGTCTTCATGATTCCAAGCTTAGCATAATCTACTGCACCACCCATCTACCCCATCTTCTATAGTTTCACTAAAGCATCTCAGAAACTATTTCAGTAGAAAGGACAATGAAGGTTATTATTTGTACTTCATCCTGTTTAGACATTGTTTTGATTTCTTCTGGTATATCTCCATCTTTTGGAAGTTTTTCATGCCATGTAAAATTGAGATTTTTTTCATGAGCAAAATTTTTAAAAAATTCTCTTAAAATTTTAGGGATAAATGTTATAACTGGGTGATTATGGATACTAGGGTATACAGAAGAAGACAGGGATCAATAGTGTTGAAGACTTCAAAGAAATGAAGAAAAATTAATATTATGGGGAAAATTAGATTTAATAATTAAAAGATCAATAATAATTTTGGAAAGAATAGTTTCAGCTGAATGATATAGTTGGGATGAAAATTTTGAGAACCATATTTTCCTTTTAAAATTATTCATTAAGGGAAAGAAGAATCATTAATTTATTGATAGTGAGGTAGAATTATATATTGGAGACACAGCTGACCTTGAGGTCAAAAAGACATGAGTTTCAATCCTACCCCTGCCAAATATAGCTATTCTTTCCACATCTCAACTTTCTCCATTATAGTTTCTATACATCCAGGTCAGCATAACAAATAAAATGAAAATTTAGTGAAATTTTGTAGAAGCTGTAGATGATATGCTAATTCCAGCAGATGACACAGAAAAAAGTTTAGAAATTCAGAAATGTATAAAATAAATGTATAGTATTATATATCAACCCAAATTTTACATTTGGCTGCCGAAAAAAAGAAAGAAAAACAATTCAGACTTTTCCTGTTATTTGAACAACAGAAAAAGTCTGAATTGTTTTTCTTTCTTTTTTTTCTTCAAGAGAGTCCTGGGCCCCTAAATTCTATATTGTGGAAGGGCTAATTATACTAGTTGTGTGATCTTATGCCAATTATTTAAACTCTCAGTGCCTTTGACAATTTTCTGTAACTAAATTCCAAAAAAAAGGGCTGTAATCTGCATGAATAGATGGAGTTTTCTCATCTAGAATTTCCCTATACCAAGGAAATTGCAAACTCATTTCCAAATCCTATACCTATATCTTAAAAATATGATAATATAATATAATATGACATGACTTGACATGATGTAATGTAATATAATATAATAATATATACAGATACAATGCACATATACATGTGTATAAATGTATATATGCGAATGTATATCTATACCCATACACAATATAAGAGAAATATAAGAACATCATCTCTAAACAGAATCTAAACTTCATGACAATGGGAACTATTCCTAATATGTGGGTCTGCATTGGGAAAAGAAACTTGGAAACTTTTAGTGATATGATTACAACTCGTTTAAAAATAAAACACAATGTTGAAAATTTGGGTTTGACATTTTTATTTTCTGGAAATGAAAAAGAAAAATACCAATGAAGGAGAAAATGTTTTAAAATAAAAATCCATCATTAGTATCTTTGTTCTTCATCTATTTGCCATTTTCCTGGTTTTCTTTTTAGTTTGATATAAGCAATGGGATGGACATAAACTGGAAATAGACCAAGGCAAGTGTGAGGAAAAGCTGTCAACTGGAAATAAAAGCAAATGACAAGTTGAAAGAAGCAGTTTCTTAGTCAGAGGAGGAAGACAGAAAGATTTACTCCCTCTGAATATACTGAAAATGCCATGGATATCCCTGTGACAGACAAACATGGCAGCCAACTTGATGTGTCCGATGGGGAACTGTGATTTTTCAACAATGATATGTGGTCTGACTATATGCTGATTGAAAGAATACTCTTCATGCTCCAAACTGTCATTATCTCCCCACAGAATGAGAAAGGCACAATCAAAGGCCAGAATACAGGGATAATTTTGTAAAAAATTAAGTACTTCTGGAGCTAAATGTAGTCATTCCCTTTAAAATTTTTTATTTATTTTATTTTTAATTTATAGACTAAAACAGGCATTTCTATAACATAGTATAATAAAAAAACCCACACTAAACTGAAAATCTATTATATATATATATATATATATATATATATATATATATATATATATATATATATATATATTCTTGATTTCCCTTTAAAAAATATAATAAAGTTGTCATCTAAATTTCTTTTCTTTTCCCTTCTCCCCCCTGTCCTATAGAAGGCTACTATTAGACACACACAAACACACGCACATATGTAAAATAAGCCTATACATAATTCTATTTATCAATTCTTTCTCTGGATGCAGATAGTATCTTCCTTCATATGTTCTTTGTGGTTAATTTTGGTTTTTATAATATTCAAAATGATTTATTTGCTCAGAGTTGTTCTTAAAACAATATTGCTATTACTATATACAACATTCTCTTAGTTCGGCTCATTTCACTCTTCATTATTTCACACACATCTCTCCATGTTTTTCTAAGATCATTGAGCTCATCATTTCTCATAGTATAGTGGTATTCCATCACAATCATATACCACAACTTGTTCAGCCATTCTCCAATTGACGAGTACCCCCACAATTTCCAGTTCTTTGCTATCACAAAGAATGTTGCTGTAATATTTTAGGACATATAGTTTCTTTTACTCTTTCCCTTGGAAATAGACTTAGTTGATTGGGTCAAAGGCAATTTAATAACTTTTTGGGCATACATCCTAATTGCTCTTCAAAATTGCCCAATCAGTTCAAAATTCAACCAAAAATGAATTAGTATTCAAATTTTTCTGCATCACCTTCAAAACTTGTTGTTTTTTCTTTCAATAATTTTGTTCAATCTGATAGGTATAAAATGATCTTTTAAGATTGTCATAATTTGAATTTATCTAATCATAATGATTTAGAACATTTTAATATGACTGAATATTTTTGATTCATTCATTGAAAAAGTGACTATTCATATCTTTTGACCATATATCAATTGGGGATGACTCATACACTTATAAAATAGATAAAATTCTTTATATATTTATGGTATAATACCTTTAGATAAAAAACTGTCTATACAATTCCCCCCCTAATTTTTGCTTTTTTTTTTCTATCTTGTCAATATTATTTGTTTTACATCTTATTCTGCTCTCATTCATTCATTAATTGTTCACCGATCCATAAGTCTGATAAACAATATGTTCCATGTTCTACAATTTTTCTTATATCTCTCTTTATTTTAGTTCATATATACATTTTGAATTTATCTTAGTAAATAGTGAAAAATATTTGTCTACACCCAGTTTCTGCTATACTGCTTTCTGGTTTTCCCAATAATTTTCCTCAATGAATTTTTATTCCCAAAATATTGTCTTTACATTTGTCAAATAAAACTTAACTATATTTGTTTGCTGCTATAGATTGTATCTGCTCTGTTTCATCAATCTACCTTTCTATTTCTAAGATAGTATCAGATGTTTTTGATAATTATACCTCATCATTAAGTTTAAGATCTGGTATTGCTAACTCTCCTTCCTTTAGATATTTTTCATTATTTCTTTTTATATTCTTGACTCTTTTTCTTCCAAATGAATTTTGTTATTTTTTTTTCTAATTTAATTTAGCAAAAATACTACTTAAGTACATTTTACTAATTTAAAATAACTTCCCCCCCCCCCCCCAAGGCTGGGGTTAAGTGACTTGCCCAGGGTCACACAGCTAGGAAGTGTTAAGTGTCTGAGACCAAATTTGAACTCGGGTCCTCCTGAATTCAGGGCTGGTGCTCCATCTACTGCGCCACCTAGCTGCACCTATATAACTTTTAATAGTAAATCTTGACAGTATCATTTTATTCGGTTCATACCTATGATGTCATCACTGTGGGAATGGCCAGGAGCATCCTATTATGAAAACTCCTTCTGTCAATACAAATAAACAATTCATCTATGATTTATAGTTTTAGAAATTTGTCTAGGGTATTCATAGTTTAAGGAAAGTGCCTAATTCACATTGATATTATCAGAGTCATGATCTGAATGCAACCTTCCTCACTTTAAGGCCCGCACTCAATACACTATGCTATTCTGACTTTGTCAATTTTACTATGAAATGTGACAAATCATTTTTTATAATTTATATTTTACTTCCCCAAAATATTATTAATTGATAGAAATTATAGTGATAAGTCACTTTCCCCCACATTTAAGTAAAAATAACATTGAAAATTTTTGAGAATATATATTTTTACATTTCAGATACCTCAAATTCAATTTCAACATTGTTAATATAAAATCCTTATCACTAGCATCATTTTTTGCAAAATGTTTGATTTTATCCATATTACTTTTCTTCACAAATATTTTGTAAGTTTGACAAAATTTCATTTTTCTTACACAGATATAAATGAACAAATATTTGTATACAAATGAATAAGATACCTGTCAATTTTGTCTTTATTTTTGATTGAATCTTATTCCATTCATCTAATGTATTTCATTAGTATTCTAGCAATGCCAAAGGTTCCAGAGGAAGGATCAAGACATGTTGAGTAGATTAAGCCCTTGTGGAGGACTTACAAAAAGAGATGAATGGGTATTACAGTAAGATGAAAAAGTTTCCATGTGTTGTAGTTAGGAAGAGTAGCCATGTTGATAATGTTGAAGATCTGTTGAAGTAGTTATATATTATTCAATTAGGGTAAAATAGGGATGTAAATATACATTTATATTTTTAAAGAACATAAAATAGTACTTTTTCCGGAATATTTTCTCTTGTGAATTGAATGCATTTTAATTCAATAACCATTTATTAAATAACTTGTATGCTAGACTCTATTTTGGATATGTGAAGAGTTTATGAAGCAGTTCCTGCTTTCAATGAGCTTACGTTCTCCTGGGGACTACAATACTATACAGAAATCAGTGAATACAAGTAAATGTTAAGTAATTTCAGAAGGGAGAAAGTGCTAACACTTGGAGAGATCAATAAAGGCATTAAAGATTGCTTTGGTCCCCACTACCTGGAGGCCAGTTGTGTTATATTTTACTTCTCCCCTAGGTTTCCAGTGTTCTTAAGTGCTTGGGGACTGGTCCCTTTATGACTTGCTCAGGCTCCAATTAATTTTATTTCCTCCAGTTTAGGCGTCATTTAACAACTAAATAATAAGGTTAGTTTTTAGAAAGCAATATTTACTTTGAAAATATAGTGGGAATAGACATACTGACATTTCTACTCAGAGACATATAGTTTTCCTCTTCCACTTAAACCACCTCTCCTCCTTGAGGAAGGAAGGGAAATTAGGTTCACACTTTATTTAATTTATATTATTATTAATATTATGATCATATGCTATATATAGTAGATAACTTTACTGATTTAATAATAATAATAAAACATGGGAGGAATGGCCTTGGTAATTTCTTATAAATTCTTCATTTTTTTTTACTACTCTTTTACATGGCACTTTGCTCTTAGCCTTTTTGCTCTTTGATCTGGAGAGGCTAATGTACCTCAAAACATTTTGTAGGGAAAGTTTTCAAACATATAAAGCATCATTTCATAGCAAAATAATTAGGAAATAGGGAAAATATTCTTACTATTTCAAGTTCATTCCTGTCTCACTGTTTTCAAAGAAACTATATTCACTTTCTAGATTCCTAACAAGGTGCTGTTCCTTATTTCATCTAGCTAGTCTCACCCCTGGCCCACCTTCCTTTTTTTTTTCCCCAGAGTTTGTTCAATAGGCTGAAAGCCCAAAGATTGATACCTCCATACCTCCATAGTTGGCCCCTAGGAAATTCCTTACTCTTATCCCAAGATTTCAGTAATGGAAATTAGGTAATTAGAAAAAGTGAGTGCCTTCTAAGAGTACTTGTTCCCAGCTGTAATTTTAGAAGAAGTAAAGTGATGTTTAAAATTTTGTCTCTGTTCTTTTCAAAGTCCTCTGAAAGCTATGGAGTCAGGTATAGCTGGTTAGCTCTGTTTCTTTGAAAATTTTAGTCTCCTTCTGTCTCTACTCAAAGATAAGGAAAATGCAATGAAGATAGAGAGCTATCTGCTACCTCATCAGAGTCTACTGTCTCTCTCTCTTTGTCTCTGTCTCTCTCTTTTTCTCTGTCTCTGTTTTTTTCTCTCTCTCTGTCTCTCCTTACTTCTCCCTCTCTGTTTCTGTCTCTCTCTCTCTCTTTCTGTTTCTTTCTCTCTCTCTGTGCTTCTCTCTGTCTCTCTCTTCTTTCTTCCCCCTCTCTGTTTCTCTATCTCTGTCTCTCTGTCTTTCTATCTCTCTCTGTATGTATGAAGCAGAGAGCTGGATTTTGGCAGAAAAAATGAAATGAAGCACAGAACGCTTAAAGGAATTAACCATCAAACTGGGAACATACATTATATGTAGCTAAGGTCCAACGACAATAATAGAAATCAAGAAAAGGGGAATTGCTATGGTTTAGTGGAAAGAAGACTAGATTTCAAATCAGAGGATCTAGATTTAAAAACCTGCTTGTATTATTGACTTTATTCATTATCTAATCTCTTTGGGTCCCACAATTCAAAGCTGCACTATGAATCAGTCTAGATAACCTACTTCCCTTTCTGCTCTTAATTTATAATACTTTGATATTCTGAGAGGTGCAATATTGCTGAAGCACTGCCGTATTTGTTTGCCAACAAACTTTCATTTTTATCTTTAACTGAGCTCCTCATCTCCAGTTGCTGTCCAATAATCAATAAGCAAGCATTTACTAAGCATCTATTATATGCCAGTCCCTATGCGAAGTACCAGAGATTCAAGTACCAAATGAAACTATCCCTGTTCTCCAAGAGCTTATATCTTATCAGGAGAGGCAGCATGTGCACGTACAAATATATTTAAAATGTGTAAAAATAAATGCTAATATATTAGAAGGGAGGCACTAGAGAGCTAATGTGGTTTAACTAGATTTTTATTGCTGCTAGCTAAGACTTTGTTAAATATGACTATTTTATACCAAATTCAAAGAAGCAATAAGATAAAGTCTTAATAATATATTTATGTAACATTTAAGTACTTATAAAGCATTATTACTCTATTTTACTTATAAAGAAAATAAGGCTCAGAAATATTAAATGAATTGTCCATGGTCCCACAGTTATTAAGAGTAAGTTCCAGTGCTATAATGTAAATTGTCAGACTTCAATTTCAGAAAAATTTCCACTGTCACACTTCTTCTAAAACTGTTATCAAATAATAAGGTTCTATTTATTTGTTGTCTTACTTTTATAGAATACAAGGCTGTTACTTTCTTACTTTTTGCTCATATTTGCATCACTAGTATTGGGCACAGTGTCTGGTGCTTAATAAATGTGAGTTAACTTGATAATCCACCAATCATCAACAAGTATTTATTAAGCACCTATTTTGTACCAGACATTATGCTAGCTAATGAAGCATAGGAGTAATGTGTGTGTGTGTGTGTGTGTGTGTGTGTGTGTGTGTGTGTGTGTGTGTGTATCACCTTAAGCTTTGAAAAAATCCATATGAAGCTTGCAAAAACCTTTTTGAGGATAGGACTGCTCAGTAGCACAATCGTTTTATAAAGGAAGAAACTGGGACACAGAGAAGTTAAATAATTTTCCAGTGATCCAAGGATACAAAAAGAAATAAGGGTTCAAGTTCTGTGTTTGATAATCATTAGTTTTATGATCTTGGGTTAGTCACTTATACTGGGCCTCTATTTTTCATGTGAATGTGGAAAGTGTTAGACCAAACCATTTCTAAAGTTCCATCCAATTATGTGTCTCTATATGATTATGTTCTTGAAGGAGTTAGCAGACTGCTTGGAGAAACAGTGTCTTAGAACTAGAAGTGTTAAAATCTACAAAAATTTGGAAATTTGTTTTCCCCAGTGGCTTTAATTTTATTTCTTTCCTCAAAGGATAAAAATAGGGAAGAATTTTTCACAAAGTATTTTATTAAGTATGCTGGAGGAAATAAAGTTTTATATAGGTAGCTGGGTGGCACAGTGGATAAAGTACTAAGCCTGAAGTCAGGAAGACTCACCTTCCTGAGTTCAAATCTACCATCAGGAAACATTTAGTAACTGTGCAATGCTGGGCAAGTCACTTAACTATGTTTGTCTCAGTTTCCTGATCTGTAAAATGAGCTGGAGGAAGAAATGGCACGTCAATTCCGTATCTTTGCCAGCACAATCCCAAATTGGATCATGAAATGTCAGATGCAACTGAAAATGACTGAACAACAAAATAGTACTGCATCATGTCATTAAGCAAAAATGGTGACTTTAATCCACTTGAAGAAAAAAAAAGTAAATTTTGTGCCTTTTTACATTTAATTTTTTCTCCACATTAACAAAAATAGTTCTGTCACTAAATATCACTAAATAAAAAATGGTGGCTGTAAGCCATTTAAAGGGGAAAAATAAGTTTTGAGTCTTTTTATATTTAATTTCCCCCTAATCACAATTATTTGTTCCCTCATTGCTTTAAATATGATGGAAAAACCCTCTATTGAAGCTCAAGAAGAATAACGAATGATTAACTTCCTTGGTTTTATTAGAGACGAAGTTACACACAAGAGAACAGTTGCGTTGGTAAGGATTTTTGTTTGTTTTTACTATGTAGGCGGCTGCCCAAAGCATTTTTAGCCAAAATATTTAAACTAATGGCTCTATAAACCCATAGCCACTCTCAAGTCCTAATGAGTTATCACTGCACTATCCACATTTTCAGTCTTAGAAAGGTGAGGGAAAGGAAAGGGAAGAGATTGGAGTTAAAATTTGGTGATGGGTGGTATGAAAGCAGTGCTGGTCAGCTAACAGTAGCAGATCTAGTTTCATTAGAAAGAAAGCAATCCTAAAGATAATTGAACCTACAGTATAGTTCATGAGATAAAATATATATTGCTTTAATAACTAATAATAAATGAACCCTCAACAATTGTCTGCATGTCACCTCCCAGCTTAAGACATTCCAGATGATCAGCAATTCATTTTAGCTGCTGCAAAGGTCAAAGAACATTCAGTTTCAATTCTATTCCAGAGTTGGGTTGTCAAGGTAAGACATTTCATAAAAATTGATGAAAAGGAGTCTAAATAACAATAGGTTATCCAAGTGTTAAGCATGTAAACAAAACATAAAAAAATCACCAAATCCCATTTGTTCATTGCTCTGCAGGCTGCTTACAGTTTAGTTTTTGTGCCTCACCTACATTCTTCTTGCCTGACTTTTGTTAGAAAAGGTCAGATTTTGAGTAATTGGTTGAAGGCATAATTAAACCTAATTAACAAGTAATGCAAGTGAGACTGCACAATTATAGAAATGAATTTTAGAATGATAAACTACAGCAGAAAGTTGGAATGTTGGAGCTCCTCAGGAACAATTTTCCCCACCCTCAGGCTTGTTTAAATTGCTTCTGCCAGAGATGGCCATGAACAGGTATGAGAATTATGCAGCACTTGACTCTAAGGGGCTTAGAAGGCTCTTATTTCTCCCTGTAATTAACCTAACCCATAGACCCTTTTCCAACCTTTATAGATTGTTGAGTTCATATTGCAAATTATATCACAGAGGAGAAACAATTAGTTTAGAAAATGAACTACTTAGATCAAAAATCCTACTTTTTGTTCCTGAATTTCTATTAAAAATTCTTTTTGAACTTTAAACCTTTCAGAGTTGTTGCTAGTGGTTAGAATGAAAGTGAAACAAAATGTTTTACAAACTATTTAGGACAAATGTGAATATGATGGAAGAAAATTGTATAATAGGAATTTTTAGAAATTCTTCCTATGTGATCATGGGATCTTAGATTTTGAAATGGAACAAAACTTTGCTGTTATTTAGTTCAACTCCCTGGTTTTTATAGATAAGCAAATGTGAGGTCTAACTCTTTTGCTAATTCCTTTGCTAAATTCTACATATAATTAAAAATTAGTGCTTTACTATCAAAAGAATAAGAAATATAGTAAAGGATTTTTTTTATTATATTTTGTACCCACTAATCCAGTCTTCATACTCATTTCCAAACTTAACCACTGTCTTGAAACTGGTGAATATATAGTATCAGCCGTTGGCCCAATGTGTTTCAATTTCTTTGATTTATGGTAGACTGATAAGCAGAAAATAAATGAGATATGAATTAATTTTCAGTATTTCCTGTTTGAAGTCAGAGAGGATAGGAGTTAGAAAATGGAATTTGGGGGAGAGGTGGGAGCTATGCTGGGCTCCTCATTTCTATTTCTTCTTCAGCTGAGAATGGGTGTCAAATCATAGGAATGTACGAGGAATGGAATACCCCATCCCATGTTCTTTGAATGCTAATGTGTGGAATTGTCACTTTCAATGCCCCAAATGGAAAACAAATATCTGCCACTATCTAGGTTTTCCTTGTTGCCTCAAAGTAGCTCTCATACAAAACTAATGCTAGAATTTGACAAAAAATGTATTCCATCTCTTCTCTATATTGAAATAAAGAGATGCCTCAAGATGGAGGGACCAAAGAGTTTCAAAAAACATTCTAATGAAAATGAAATAGATAACCATATTAAAATTTGATGATTTTAGATTATTATCTCCTTGAGAACAAGATTGTCTTTGGCTATTCTTGGTGTTTAATAGATTGCCTGGTACACAGTGAGTGTTTAATAAATGCTAGCTGATTAACTTGACTGCATGACTGTTTTGAAGATTATTACATGCTGAATCCTATACATGTACAGATATGAAGTAACTAATCTCAATAACTTTTCTGGGTCAAGAAACTAATTTATTAAATTAACTTGTTAGCAAATTTTTGCCTCCCTCTGGTAATTCTTTGCTCTTCCTATGAAATGTATTTGAATATATATAAATCTTCAAGTTTTGTGGAGTTAATGTTCCTAGAAAATGTCACAAAAGTTAAAAAAACATGAATGTTATACCAGAACCAATAGTTATATTGTCATTTCTCAACTCTTGAGAAGATAAAATTCCCAGAAAATAGCACAAAACATTGTAGGTAGAGTTGTGAACTTAACCAGCAATTTGGAACTATCCCAAAGAGCAATCAAATTGTGTATTTCCTTTGATCCAGTGATATCACTATTAGATTTATATCACAAAGTGATTCTGAAAAAGGGAAAAGGAGCCATATATATAAACTATTTCCAACAACTCTTATTTGTGGTGGCAGAGAATTGAAAATTGAGGGAATGCCCATCAATTGAGGAATGACTAAATAAGTGTGATGGAGAAATGTGATGGATTACTACTGTGCTATAAGAAATGATGAGCAGGCAGATTGCAGAAAAATCTGGAAATACATGTACTGGTACTGAGTGAAATGAACAGAATTAGAACACTGTATACAATAATATAAAGACTGTGTGATGATAAGCTATGATAGACTTAGCTCTTCTCAGTAATACAATAATCTAAGACAATTTCAAAAGCCTCATTGAAAATGCTATTTACATCCAGAGAAGAAACTATGGATATGAATGGCAGATGAGTATATACATATATATATTTGTGTGTATGTGTGTGTATATATATATATGTATATATGTGTATATATGTGTATATATATATATGTATATATATATATATGTGTATATATATATATATATGAAATATATTGCCATTTATCACCAAGAAGTATGTTAAAGAATTTCTCTCAGATTGGTGGGAGTTTTACAATATACTACCAAAGTGAGTGGTGGCCCTAAATACAGGCATAGTAATCTGTTTGGAATGACTACAATGACATTTTCGAATTCAGCTGAACACAGCTGATTTTGATATTTTACCTTTGATCTAATTACATAGGCCTTCTAGCTGCTTCATGAATAAGATACTCCATTTCTCAGTTCTGGAGATTTTTTCTTAGTTGTCTCCTGTGCCTTGAATTCTCTCCCTCTTTTGCCCTGACTACTGACCTCTCTGGCTTTTTTTTAAGACTCAACTTAGATCTCCTTTTCTTCAGAAAGCCTTCTCCAATCTCTCTTAATTCTAATATATTGCTTCTGTTAGTTATTTCTTATTTATCCTCTTTAGACCTTGCTTTATATATATATATATATATATATATATATATATATATATATATATATATATATATATATATATATATATATATATATATATATATATATGTGTATTTGTAAGCATGTCATCTCTCCCATTAGATTGCAAACTCCTAGAGAGCAGAAACTTACTTTTGCCCTTTTTTTTTTAATATCAGCAGCACTTAGAACAGTACCTAGTTTATATATAATAGGTGCTCCATAAAGATTTCTTGATTGAATGACACATGAAAATATAGCACTGTTACCTGTTAAGTATTATCAAGTAACTATTCAACTTCTAGATTTAATTATATTTAATATATTTAATGCAATATCTTTATTAAGGTAATTCACATACTGTTATTTATTGTTCAATAGTTTCAGTTGTGCATGCCTCTTTGTGATCCCATATGGCATTTTCTTGGCAAAGAAATTGAAATGATTTGCCATTTCCTTCTCCAGTTTATTTTACAGATGTGGAAACTGAGACAAAAGTGACTTGTCTAGAGTCATTTAGCTAAAAATTCTCTGAGGCCTGATTTGAACTAAGGAAGATGAGTTGTCCTGACTCTAGACCTGGTAAGCTATCTATTAGATCACCTAGTTGCACAATTCTATGAACAGATATGTATAAATTATGCTTGATGAATGCAAAAACATAGAAAAATATAAATATACAGATATATTATGTGCATATAATGTATGTGTATATATACATATACAAGTATACACACACACTCACACAACATATATATGCATATATTTATGATGGGTAACTAGATGGTACAATGGATGGAGTTCAGAGCCTGGAATGAGGAAAACTCATCTTTCTGAGTTCCACCTACTACCCGTGTGGCTGTGGACAAGTATTTAATCCCATTTACCTCAGTGTGTAAAATGAGGTAGAAAAGGAAATGATGAATTATTTCATTATCTTTGCCAAGAACACCCCAAACAGTGTCATGAAGAATCAGACACAACTGAAAACAACTGAACTGATATATCTATCTATATCTATTCATACATATTTCATATCTATATCATATCTATTAGCATTTGGGATTCTTATCTATAAAAATGTGGTAGTTCACTTGGGTAATTTTAAAGATCCTTTTTCTGAGCTCTAAATCTTATGATCTTGAAAATCAATAGACTGAAGATTAAAGTGGGAAGAATAATAAAAAAAAAAATTAAAAAAAACATTACTTCACACAAATTCCATATACTGTCTTTTTCTCCTAGGACTAAATCCTGCCCCCTCCCACTAAGAAGAAAAAATACCCCTCCCACCAGACTAAATCTGCTAATGCTTTGTCATTTGTGTAAAACCATGAAAACACTCAACCAACTCTTTGCTCATCCTCAATTTCTCCATATGGCAGAATCCTCATTGACTCCTTAGAGGATGAGATACGGACCCAAAGCCTTTGCATGTCATTTTGACAAGACATAATGTCCAATCTTGTTTGCGTACGCCTTTCTCTTCTTTCCCTGCCCCGCTTCACTACTGGTGGTCTGGCAGTGTGTGACACAGATGTTTCTCCCTTTCCACTCCAAGCTTTATTTTTCAAGTGGCTTTGGAGAGCATATGTTTCCATGTGAATATGTTCTTTCCTTCTCCCAACACCTTCTTGCTCTACATAAACAATCTTCATCTGTACTTCAGATCTGGGGAGCACAAGTCACTATCACAGATGTCGGCTTCTCTGGTGTACATGGGCCATAGACAATGCTTCTCTCCCTCCCTCCCTTTTCTGTTCCAAATGACTAGGAATGCAGATATTTTTTTCTCCTTTCAACTCAATTTCCTTCTGTGACCCCGGCATGTTTTCCAACCCCTTTCTTCTAAGTCTTTCTTTGTACTATCTCTCCAGATGGGATCAAGGTTGATCTCTTCCTGCTCCTTAGTTCGTCCTTCCCTACAACAGTTCTGTTTATAAAAGTGGCAAACTTCACACATAAAGATTTTACGCCCGTGGCCACCTACTTTTTGCTTGTTCCTTCACTAGTAGACACCTTTTGGGAGGCTTTAAAAAAAAACTATAATGTTTCTACTACCTATATTTTAAACTTCTGATATTTCATTTTTACAAAATATCATAACTTAGATATATTGCTATAGTGTAAATCCTTTGATATAGAACAAAGTAATTTTCTCAGGAGTAATCTACAACTACTACTTTTGCATGAATTTTAAATAGGGAATTTGATTATGATTACTTTTGTGAGGAATCATAGTACTTTACTCAACAGTTTTTCACCTAGGGAATAAATAACTTTTTCTCTTATTTTTCCTCATCAATTCCCAACCTCCCTGTAAAATAAGAAACAAGATGATTACATTATCTTACATTGTGCAATGATTACATTGCATTTTATACCTATGGTCACTAAGAGCAGAGTCTAAGTAACTTACTGTCTCATAGACAGTGAAAAAGTCGAAACTAAAATGGAGGGGTCCTTCCTCCATTTTCTTAGTCTGAAGTAATTAAAGTGCAACATTCAGTGAATAGTTGAAATGATGTGTTCTATCAAACTTAAAACTTATTCCATGAACATAAATGAATTGCTCTTTCATACTAGTTTGTTCTAAGGAGAATTTCATGGAGGCTGCAGTGGTTGGTATGTTAGCAGTCAATATTTTTCAGGAAGTTATATAACTTTTATGAACCTGTAAGCTCAAAGCAAGAAAGTGAAAATAAAAATAAAACTATTGACTGTTTTCCCACATATGTATTTCCAAAGAATCCCAACTAATTTCTTTCTTCTTTATCATTTCTTCTTCTTCTTCTTCCTCTTTGTCTTCTTTTCTTTTCCTCCTTCTTCTCCTTCTCCTTTTTTTCCTGAGACAATTGGAGTTAAGTGACTTGCCCAGGTCACACAGCTAGGAAGTGTTAAGTGTCTGAGATCAAATTTGAACTCAGTCCTCCTGACTTCAGGGCTGGTGCTGTAACCACTACACAGTTAGCTGCACCCAACTTCTTCTTTTACAAGTAAGTAAAATGAGCTTCAGAAAGGATTTTTTTTCCAGAAAAAAATTCTAATTTGCCAGAGATCACACAGGTAGTAAACATCAGAAGTTTACATTTGAACATAGGAGGAGGCAAAGTATGAGATGAAGGGGGATTCAATATTATGATTTCTGTGATGAGTTTGCTATTTATCAAATTTAACATTAGCAACAGCAAAGGAATTGAGGAGGAAAAAACTTCTTGGAATAGTGAAAGAAGATTAAGAGATATGGTCTATGGGCAAATGGGACTCAGGTTCAATGGCAGTTCCACTAGGCCTGGTAATTCATAGAAACAAGGATCCAAACCTTCCATCTGAGAATGGTAATATCCAGATTTATTTCATCAACTAGAGCTGTGTATCTAAGGAAATAGATCCTCTCTTGGTTTTTTCTGGGAAATACAGTTAGTAGAGTTTTGATTGTGTGTGTGCGCATGTGTACATGTGTTTATGGTTATGGTTGAGGAGCTATGGGGTGATGGAACTTGAGGGAAGCAGCACATTGGTACCCCAGTTAGGTCTCCCTTCTTGTCTATTCATTTCAGTTAATTTATCTTCTATAATAATGGTGAGCATCTTTGTTGAGTATGTATCCTGGTCTGTTGTGCCTCATATGAGGATCATTGAATAGCCTTCATGGTTATATATTGTGTTATTTTTGTGGTGATTTCTACCTAGGAATACTACACAATATCTTTGAGTCCTATCTCTCTCCTCTCTCTCTCTCTCTCTCTCTCTCTCTCTCTCTCTCTCTCTCTCTCTCTCTCTCTCTCTCTTTCTTTCTCTCTCTCTCTCTCTGTCTCTTTATCTCTCTCTCTGTCTCTGTCCCCCTCCCTCCTTTTCTCTCTGTCTCTTTCTCAACTGGACCTGTGATTTTATTTATATACTGATACTCAGTCCATTGGTGATACGAGACCCACATTTCTGAATGTGGCCAGGACAGATTAAAAAATGTAATCGGGAAATGTTTAGCAAATTAAGTAAAAATACAATAAAATAGAGATAATACCAATTTGTGTTTTTCTAAGTCAATATGTGGCCCACTATGATCCTTATATAAGATTTAGTAGTTGCTTCACTCTATTTCTATTTAAGCTTGATGTATCACACACACTATAAACAAGTCTCTTTACTAAAGTAGATCTGTAAGAACTCTGTAATTTATATTTTGAAAGAGCTATATGGGCCACTGAGAAGTTATGGAGTTCCCATGATCACCCTACATGTTTCAGAGGCAGGTTTTGGATTCAGATATTCCTGATTCTGAGACTAGCTCTCTCTCTCCACTTTGCTGTGCTCCCTCTATTATATAATAACATCACTAGAGATATTTTTGGAGGATAGTCTTAAACACATTCTTTTGAAAAAAAAAAGCAAAACATTTAAAAAATGATCAACAAATTCCAAAAACAATATGGTCTTACATCATGTAAACCTTTCAGCTAACTGTGATTAAAGACATGGTCTGTTCTCAGGAGACATTTGGGTAGTTCAGTGAATATTGCACTGGGCAAAGAGTCCAATCCTGCCTCAGACACATCAGTTGTATAACCCCAGGGAAATAATTTAACCTGTTTGCCTTAATCTACCAGGAGAAAGAAATGGCACATTACTCCAGGATCTTTGCTGAGAAAACTCCATGTAGTGCTGTGCTATGATGTATTGGGTCACAAAGAGTTGGATATAACTCAACAACTGCTTTGGAAAATTGTTTACAAAAGGCTGATTACCTTTTTCCTACTTTTTTTTAAAATCAAGTGTATCTTCCATATACATGTAAGTCACATTCACAAATATTTTTTTAGAAATTAATAAGTAGACATGTGATTCTAGTATTTGGTGATGTTGGTCAATATTTATTTAATTTTAAGAATTACAAAAGTACTTTACTTATGCTATTTCATTTGATCTTCACAACAAATCTTTGAGAAAAGTGCTACTATTTTGTTGTTTGTACAGATGAAGGAAACAATGTCTCAAGTGAGTAACTTTATAAGTATGATAAAACTAGTAAAAGTCTGAGCCAGGATTTGACATCAGCTCTTCCTTACACCATATGCAATGATCTTTCCACTTTGACAACCTAAAGAAACACCTATACTCCCAGAGACCTTGCATACTAATACAACTTATCTGCATATAGGCTAAGCTCTTTACTTCACTGAAAATCTACCTGCAGTTTTTAATAAAGGAAAAATACGATTCTAAGGACAAGAAAACAAAATTGGATAGTGATGAAGAACAGGAAAAATGGTGATGCTGGAGAATCCCTTAAAAGGACCCAAGAAGAACCTGAAAAAGAACTTGTATGAAAATGATTAAAAGCAGAAATGGAGTTGGAGACCAGTAATTTGATGCAGAACTTTCATTTATTTTAAATAAGTTTTAAGCAGGTTTGGATTTGAAGATCTTTAAAAATGAAACCAAATTAAATCCATTTCAGTGTCCATCTGCAATGGAAGGGGAAAAATAAAGAAAAACTATCTATAGATGTTTTATAGATGATTTCTGCCTGCCTTAAAGCCACAATATGAAATAGTTGCTTAAAGTGGAGAAATCCCTTTTCATGTAAACTGTGTATAATACATCTTGAAGTAAAGATGAAGTGGGGCCAATGGTCAGTTAGTAAATGATGACCAAATTAATTATTTTTAGAATCTTTTCAAAGAATGTTAAGACAAATCAATTTCCTTTGTGTCCTAAAGATTTTCTTAGGGGCAGCCGGGTGGCACAGTGGATAGAGCACCAGCCCTGAATTCAGGAGGACCTGAGTTCAAATCTGGTCTCAGACACTTAGCACTTCCTAGTTGTGTGACCCTGGGCAAGTCACTTAACCCCAGCCTCAAAAAAAAATGTACACACACACACACACACACACACACACAAAATGTACACACATTGGATCTTTCCAGTTTGGGCACATTGTAACCTCCACTTTTGTGTTAGTTATACTCTCTTTCTCACCTCCACTCCTCCAGACTGGTACAGCCTAACTATTATGGTCCACTAAACTGAACATGATGCTAACATAGATTAAATATTAATTTAATAATCAAAGAATAAAGATGAATTATGTAGGATTGAAAGTGCCTTCCTGAGGTAGGTGCTCACTTCCAGACTAGGAAGCAGATTAACAAAAATGCCGAGTAATTGTTTTGCTTTCTCTAACTCTTTGTGACCTACTTTGGGGTTTTCTTGGCAAAGATACTAGAGTGATTTACCATTTGCTTCTTCAATTCATTTTAAAGATGAGGAAACTAAGATAGCCAGGGATAAATGACTTGCCTAAGCTCACATAACTAAATAAATGTCTGAGGCCACATCTGGACTTAGGTCCTCCTGATTCCAAACTCCGCATTCCATTCACTGCCCCTAAACCTAACATACCCAGTCTAATACATTCCTGACAAAAACTGGTTTAGCATAAAAAACCAACAGGATTAGAAAAGGGGCTGAGTAAATGGGTAAGAATGGAGAGTCAAAATCAATGAACAGGGGGAACTGAGAGGATCAAGACGTAATTCCCACTGATGTTTTCACTTTTTTAAAGGAATTTCCTTCCCAATTCTTTAAGTTTAGATTTTGGCTTTTTGATTCTAGATTTTGAACTGAACACTGATTTTTTTCCAGTTTTTTATGATATGCAGTCATCAAATATAAGCAAAGTTATCCTATGCACCTTTTTTATAATCATTAACTCATTCTAGGCTAAAGTCTTTGTTGTGTACACAAGACACTGTATTTGACTTGTAAAAAAATCTTCTTTTCCTTCAAACTTTTGTATGTCTTAGTTCACTCAAGAGTTCCCTGAAAGTCCTATTTGTCTCTTTAGATGCTGCTTGATTATTCCCCATCAGAATAATTTCCAAATCTGTAGTCAAAATTGAAATTCGGAGAGGTTTCCATGCTTTAAAAAAGTTTGGCCATATTCCCTCTTAAATTCTTTAGAAAGGATCCATTTATTTCCTCTGTCCCTCCCTCCCTCCCTCCCTCCCTCCCTCCCTCCCTCCCTCCCTCCCTCCCTCCCTTCCTTCCTTCCTTCCTTCCTTCCTTCCTTCCTTCCTTCCTTCCTTCCTTCCTTCCTTCCTTCCTTCCTTCCTTCCTTCCTTCCTTCCTTCCTTCCTTCCTTCCTTCCTCCATTTAGAGTCCCCTTCTATATTTCTTCCTAAAAAAAGCTTTAGACATGTCTTAAACCTAGGCTGAATTTTTTTTTCTTTCTTACAATTCTACATTATGAAAGATCTGTTTTTCCAAAGTAAGTCTGATTCATCCAACTAAAAAAAATTGTTGATTACTTATTAAACTTCAAATATTTTCTTTCAGACATCAAGGTTTTAAATGGCTGTTTTCTCATCTGTGTTGCTCTTCAGCAATTTTAATGACTTGCAATTGAATCTCATTTTTATTTTTTATTATAACTTTTTATTTACAAAACATATGCATGGGTAATTTTTTAGCACTGACCCTTACAAAACCTTGTTCTCTAACTTTCCCCCTCCTTGCCCCCACTCCCTCTCCTAGATGGCAATACATGTTAAATATGTTAAAGTATATGTTAAATCTAATATATGTATACATATTTATACAGCTATCTTGCTGCACAAGAAAAATCAGATCTAGAAAGAAAGAAAAAAATCTAAGAAGGAAAGCAAAAATGCAAGTAAACAATAACAGAAAGAGTGGAAATGTTGTGTTGTGGTCCACACTTATTTCCCATAGTTCTCTCTCTGGATATAGCCGATCCTCTTCATTATTGAACAATTGGAAGTGATTTGAATCATCTCATTGTTGAAGAGAGCCACATCCATCAGAGTTGATCATCATATAATCATGTTGTTGCTGTGTGATCTCCTAGTTCTGCTCATTTCACATAGCATCAATCTCCAAACCTTTCTGAAACCATCCTGCTGGTCATTTCTTACAGAACAATAATATTCCATAATATTCATATACCACAATTTATTCAACCATTTTCCCATTGATGGGAATCCATTCAATTTCCAGTTTCTAGCCACTACAAAAAGGGCTGCCACAAACATTTTTGCACATGTGGGTCCCTTTCCCTTCTTTAAGATCTCTTTGGGATATAAGCCCAGTAGTAACACTGCTGGGTCAAAGAGTATGCACAGTTTGATAACTTTTTGAGCATAGTTCCAAATCACTCTCCAGAAGGGCTGGATGTATTCACAGTTCCACCAACAATGTATCAGTGTCCCAGTTCTCCCACATCCCCTCCAACATTGTGCATTATCTTTCCCTGTCATTCTAGCCAATCTGACAGGTGTGTAGTGGTATCTCAGAGTTGTATTAATTTGAATTTCTGTGACTTGAAGGATCTTTTCATACGACTAGAAATAGTTTCAATTTCTTCATCTGAAAATTGTCTGTTCATATCCTTTGACCATTTATCAATTGGAGAATAGCTTGATTGAGTTTCATTTTTAAAACAATTGAATCAACCATTTTTTTTTACTAAAACTTTCTTCAAGATCCACTTTATTTCTATTTTTATCACTGCTTTAAATAACTCTGAAGCTTTTGACTGAATGGTTAATCTGCTAAGAAGAATAATTTTTAATTGTAATGTTCAATCTATGCTACTAAAAGATGTTCTGTTTTTGTCTTTGTAAGACTTTTGTTTCTTGTAGCTATTTGCAAATGATAAAATTGATACAATTCTGCCTTTTTCTTTTATTTTGCTTCCAGTAATTTTTTATATTCAATATGTAGATTTAGATATTCTGACATCTTGTTTTATTTTAGAGTGGCAATGACTATGTTCATAATGTTTAATTGCATCTGTTTTTTGTTCTGATATAATAAAAAATTTGTCTTTTTTACTGTCATTATTTCCATCTGAACTATTCTTCTATGTGTCCTAAGATCTCTTTTAAAAATTAATAATTTAATTTTCAATATTTGTTCATTTAAGTTTTGTGACTTGAAGCATTTGGGAGATGATATTAGTAACCTCATTTTTACTTTTGCACGACAACTATGCACATTTGCAGCTATATGCAGTAAAGAAAAAACATGAGAGGCAGGATCTGTACAAGCTTTTGGAAAAGCTGGAATCTTATTGGATACTTCAATAGTTTTACTCATCCTATCACTACAGAGGTTCTCGTGCATATGTTCATTGTTTAAAACTCAAGCTTGGACCTGCAATTGTACCCCCAAAGTGTAGTACAAGTCTTTTGGATTTTAAAATGATTCAGCTTAGTGAGAAAATAAAGATGTTAGATATACTTCATGCTGGATATTTGCAGTTGCTGTCAGCTATGAGTTTGATGTTAATGAATTGATGATCCCTTATACACAAAAAAGGGGAAAATACTTGTGGTACTATGGTTTTCACATGTTATGAAAGGTGATCTAGCACCCTATTTCTCATAGGTTCAATATATCAATGTTCACATTTTTTATTTTTGTGCCATTTTCTGAGAACATTATCCTTGAAAAACTTGGAGATTGATTGTGCAACCATTGATCATATAGTACATGGGAGCTCATCCTGTCTACATATGAAAATAGGTAAGTGATGTCTCATGATTTAATAGTATGATAAAACCTTTCACTAGTTCACACTCATTGAAGTAACTGAATTTTGACTTGACTTAAATGTGAATTGATAACATTTTATAATTTGCTCTATTTAAACTTAAAATAATCATAACTAGTTGTACCTCCTCTAGTTCATAATTATGGAGTCATTTATAAAACCTCCCCATTTTTACTCTTGTCTCTGAAAGGGTGCAGCCTTAATCAAAGATCTTTTGCAAACTTTAGCTTAAAAAGGCCAAGGTCTCCCATTTCATCCAGGGCTATCATCTCGATCTAGATCTTGCCACTGGACCCAGATGGCTCTGGAGGAGAAAGTGAGGCTAGTGATTCTCACAGCCCTTCCTCACCTAAATCCAACTCACTTCCATGTCATAGCATCTTCCCCCCAATGTTATAGTGCTCTTTGAGAATAAAGGAAAAAAAACAACCCATTCATATACCTTCAATAAATATTGGCCTTCTTTAAAAGAAACAAAACAAATAAATACTCAGACTTGCTTTAAATCATACACAAGGAAAATACAAAAACTAAAAGAGGTGCAATGTAATTTATTTTAGACATGTATCCAGAATCAATTCTAATTATCTTCATGCATGCTATGGCTACTTTAAGGCATGTCTGTGTCAAGATTTTGACATTCTCAACTTCTGGCCAGAAACATAGCTAAAGTGAGGGGACTGGTACTTTGACCCAGAGTTCTGAATTTGGAAAGTAATTAAAATTAAGAGCTCTGACATCACTTAGAACTTCATAGAAGGAACAGGGAGCAAGAATAATGATAATTTGTATTTATATAGTGCTTACTATGTACCAGACACTGAGTTAAGCTCTTTATAATTTTTATTTCATTTGATACTTAAAGCAAACCTGTGATATAGGTGTTGTTATTATCTCCATTTTACAGATAAGAAAAACAGATTAAGTGACTTTCTCAGGATCACACAGATACTGTCTGAAATAAGATTTTAACAGGTCTTCCTGGCTCTAGGATTGGTATCCTATCGATGGTGCTACTTAGTTGCTCCATGAACACTTAGATAAGAAAATTATGAGTTAAATAATCAAATGGGAAACTGGCAATCTCACCTCCCACTCCTTATTGGAGGAGTCTTACCACATTTCGCCCTTCTTCTCCCTTTCCTCTCTTTCCCTATACTTTCCTTGCCCTTTCCATAGTTTGGGGTATTTATGACAAGTGCAGTCTGGTGTGATGTAATAAATTCTGGAAAAAAAGCAGGGGCTCTCAACTCAAATCCCAACTTTGGCATTTATTTTCTGTATAACCTTGGACACTTGCTTCACCTTTCTAGGTAAAACATCAGTTTTATTTTTCTTCTGTAAAATGAAAGATTTCACTGTAGGACCCTTGAAGTCTATATCTATGATTTTATGAAATTACTAACTATTACTATGCTAATAGGTATTTACATATACTATCTTGACAGGTATTGTACAAAAAAATTACTCAGTTTTAGATTGTTTTTTGCCTTAAACCTATTTAGTTCCAATTATCTATAAAATTTAAGAACACTCAAGCCCAACAAACACAAGGAAGACATTAGGCAACAGAGAAAACTTTATTATATCTTGAATGTTATTGCATTAATTGATTTTTTCACTTAATGGAACTTTTTCAGTAGTTTTTCCAACATTCCTCAAAAACATTTCCCTGATTTGCAATGCAGAATATTGTCAGAATATGCAGAGTTGTGAGTGGTATGTCCTTATTTAGCACCATTTGCTTATATACCTGAGGTTGTTTGTGTGAGAAGAGATTTTCTTGGAACTTAATTCTAATGAGCACGTGTTAACTTTCAATAGGAGACCGTATGGACAATGATGAAACGTATTGCAGCAGAAGACTGAGAAATTAATCTGCCAGTTTGACCCAGTAAGCGACATGCATATTAAAACACTGATGTGAATTGAAAATAAAATAACCACACTTGACAGATATAATAGTTTAAGTGATTTCAAATTAACCACATCCCACTGACCGCAAGTGAAGAATGTGTTCCTTCTCCCGCAATGAAACATACTCTAGGGACTCATTATACTGAGAGGAGTAAGTAAAAACGGAGTAGAGTAATTGATGCTGAGGAAGGAAGAATGACAGCCACTTAATGACTCTCAAACTTATACATAAAGATATCAAAGTACTTAATATATTATTTTTCTCTTTCTTATCTTGAAACTTTATAGGGTTAAACTGGTATGGCATAGTAATTGCAACACATGATATAGCTGATGGGAATAATGAATCATGACAAAGATACATCAATAGGTTCATGGAAATAGTGAATAACAGATAACCTTGCACATTAAAAAAAATACCTTGAAAATTATCATCACCTTGTTATGTCTCTTCTGTTTCTCAAAGAACACACATTACAATTAGTTTCTAAGTCGCTCAAAGTCCCTAAGCGATTTTTTTTTTGATAATAAGAGAATTATGGATAACACTTAGTTTTCCTTGGATCTTATTTTATTAAATATCACTTGTCTTTGGGGGAATTATCAACATGCATTAAAAGATTTAGTTTTTGCAAATGAGAACATTAGAAATTAGGTTAAATTATGAAGGCAAATGGCATTTAAAAAGCCCTCTGTAAATAGGCAGCATTGATATAATGTTAATAAATAGGTGATGAACTGATGAATTATAGATAAAATTCTTTCATGTCTGCTGAACATAAAAAATGGTGATATAATTTCTATTTAAGAGACCTAGTGTAGTTTTCTTTCTGAAATGTTCAGATATATTAAATACTGTCATTGTATGACCATGAGTCGTGGGGGTCTTTAGTTGTTTTTCAGTCATGATGAATTCTTCATGATCCCATTTGAGGAGACATATTGGAGTGGTTTGCCATTTCCTTCTCTCTCTTCATTTTACAGATGAGAAAACTGAGGCAAACAGAGTGAAGTGATGTATCTAGAGTCACATAGCCAATAAGTATCTGAGATTAGATTTAAACTCAGGAAGATGAGTTTTCCTGTCTTCTATCCACTGAGGCACTTAGCTGACCATGAGTTGTTTATCACATAATCTCTCTAAGCACTTGGCAATTCTCTTAGACTGAGAAATAGACAGGCCGTGATATTCATTTGTGAAGGGAGTCCCCACTAGGGAACTTCCTACACTATTGAAAATCTTTGATGTATTGATATACTGTTATTTAAACCAGGCAAGATCTGGCAGGTTCTTAGATCTGAACCATTTCTCAAAAACAGATTATTCTTTTTTTGCTAGATATAAAGGGAAACATCTAGAAAATTTACCCTTGCTATATAAAGAATGGAATCTAATATTATTCATTTTTTTCTCAGACAATTGAAGAATACCTGTCTATTGGGAATTATGTTAACACTTTATATTCTTATAATGCTTTGCAATTTACAAAATGCTTTTATATGAATTGTCTTATTTCATTTGAAGAAAAATCCTGTGATACAAAAAAAAAAAAAAAAAAGACATTGTCAGTTTTGTTTTATAGAGGAGATTAGAGAGGTTCTGTAAAGGATAATGAAGATCAAAAAAGTTATACCTCACAAAAGGCCACATAACTCGAAAAATCAGAGACTGAATTCATGCTTTTCTGGTAGTGAGTTCATTTTTCCATCTATTGTAGTATGAAATTAATAACTCTTAACTGGTTTATGACCATATCATTATTTTCACTACAGAAATCTAAAAAAAAAACTTATTTAAATAGTTAAAAACACATAATGTAATCCAGATAGATTAATGAATTCTTTCAAGCCTTCCAAGAAAAAAATACAGTAGATTATAGATTATAAATCAATATAGAGAAAAAAAAAGAAAAATCCAGAAAAGATAACACTAAAAAGGAAAATAATACAACAATGTATTTAAAACAATGATTTATCCTGCCCAATGTTTGTACTAGATATAGAAGGTTAGTTCAACATAAGAAAAACTGTTGATATAATAACATATGTAAACAATAGGAACAAAAGCTGAAAATTATACTAATAGATGTAGAACAAAACAGTTAAAACCAAAATTCATTCATGATAACAGGACTGAAAAGAATATAAATGGTAGGTTCCTCTTCAATCTAGTTTAATATATAACTATATAATATATATAAATGATATAATAATAATATAATATATAATATATATCCCTTAGTCCAATAGTAAAATCTATACTTGTTTTCTTTCATATTGCACAGGAACAATTTTATTTTTGTCTCCTCATTTGTAATGGTTATCATAGATACTGATAGATTCTAATAAACATTTGTTTATTGTTGAATTACTGCTTTATTTGGTATATCAATAGTAACTTCAATAATACAGGAAAATATTATAAGGAAAAAGATCAAAAATAGAAAAAAATATGATTGCACTTTCTAATATCTCAGCCAAAAATCAGTGTAAACAATAACTTCAACAAGTTTACCAAAAACAAGAGTACTTTATAGAAATTACTTATATTACTATTTACTACCAATAAATGTCAAGGAAATGCCATAAAAGACCTACTATTACAATAACAACAAAACACAAATAATATTTAGAATTTGTCTTTATAATATCTATTAAAGACAGCTATAGGACTATGATAATGGAATGAAAAGTTAACCTAGAAACAACCAATAGAATTTTTTTTTCAATTCTATTAATGGGGGAAATATCTCATACATGTAGCTCTTAAATATATTTTATAAAATGAATATAATAAAAAATCTTACACTGGGCAAAAAAATCAATGAAACAACATAGAGAAAACAGAATTAATACTTATTGTATATATACATGATTAGTATTTTTATATACTCATAGAAGACAAAAATAGAAAGAAAAGAGTATCTTTTAACAAACTTATTTGGGGAAAATTGGTTGCCACTTTGTTAGAAAATGGAATTAAATCCATAGTTCATGAAAAATACCCAAAGGAATTAGATCATAGTCATATATATATATATATATATATATATATATATATATATATATATATATATATGTGTGTGTGTGTGTGTGTGTGTGTGTGTGTGTGTATACATATATATGTATATATAAATGTATAGAAATTATGTGGATATGTTTAATATAATATATAATGTGAGTATTTATGTTATAAACATATATGTAATATACATAAATCTATACAATTATAAAGTATCACAGAAATATATAATGTAAATATGTTATATATAAATATATAATGTATATAAATATAATGTATACATATGTGTTGTATATATGTGTGTGTGTATAACATTATCTAGTTTTAAACATTTACTAACTAAATGGATCCTGGGCAAATCACTTGACCCCATTTGCTACAAATTCCTTATTTATAAAATGAACTGGAGAATGATGACTTCTTTGCCAAGAAAAGAAAGTATTGGGCACACTTGAACAACTTCAACTATTACATATGAAATTATAATAAAAGGGAAAATGGAATAATTATATCAGTTATGGAATGATATGATTGAATGAAACATTTATTAACACCTTGATTTTTAATATAATCATCATTTCAAGATATATTTCATTTCCATTGCTGGGAGCCATCCTTTATAACAAAGAATAAGCAGTAAAGTCATTCAGATTAAGCAATGTCTCAGTGTTGTTTCAGTAGAAAGCATTGAATAAGAGTCAGAGAGAACTGGGTTCAGCTCTGCCTCTGCTACTTACTAGCTGTGTGACATTAAGAAATCACATTCCTTATTGGTCACAGTTTTTTCTTCAGTTAAAAAAAAAGACAAGAGTTGGATTAGATGGGCTTCTAAATTCTCTTTCAGTTCTTGATTTAGGATCATATAATCAATGAAATCTGAAATTCTATATCTCTCTTCTCCAGAGTCTAAGCTTAGCCATAATTATGCAATACAGTTAAATCATATTTTATGGTATTTTGTTGTTGTTGTTTTTGTGGTTTTTTTGCAATCAAGTCTCACTTGACGTTTATTAGCCATATGACTTTAGACAAAGTCAATCTCTCATTCTTGGGTAACTCTCTAGGATGCTAAGTGTTAGAAAAGGTAGAAATATATTATGGTCAAGGGAATTTCCTCATTTGGGAGAACCTTTACTAATGAAATCACAATTTCAGTTCCTGTCACATAGATTTTTACAATAAGAATGTTGTGGTAGATAGAAAGCTGCTATCCATGTTGTCTATTCAAAACAAAACAAAGTTATAATATAGTAAAGAGTTAGTTACAGACTATTTAGAGAGCTGAGTGTGGAGTCAGGAAGACCTGGATTCAAGTCTTTTGTCTGGTATATTATAGCTACAAGTTCTTGGGAACATCACTTAACTTCCTGGTGCCTCACATGATTGTTAAGTGAGGGGACAGTGTTCAACTTGCCAAGGGAATCACGAATATGTCTCTGAGTATGTCAACTTCTTATTTGTCTCTTTTACAACTTTCTAAACATAGGCATTTTCCTAGACTCTACCCTCTGTCTTCCCATTCCTCTCTTCACTCTCTTGACTGACAAGTTTACCTACTTCTGTGACTTCACCCATTGTATTTATACAATATTGATTTCCAAATTAGCTTTTCCTGCTTCAGTCTTAAATTTACCACTGCTTGTTATAAATTTATCTCATCATTATCTTAAATTTGACATTTCCAGAATCAAATTGAGGGAGAATTAGGAAAAAAAAATTATATATTATCTACTATGTGCCAGACACTGTGCTAAGAAGTTTACAAATATTAACTCATTTGATCATCATAAAAGACCCAATAAGATAGGGACTCCATTTTATAATAGAAGAAACTGAGTTAAATAAAGATTATGTGTCTTGACCAAGGTTAGATAGCAGGAAATGTCTAAAGCTGGATTTAAGTGGTAGATCCAAAGAATAGTCAATAATGGTAAGATGCCAAATTGAAAGGAAGTCTCTTGTATATTTTCCAAGGATCTGCACTTGTCCCTGTAATACTGAACATATTTATCAATGACTCAGATAAAAGGGGAGATGACATGGTGATTACTGGTAGTACACAATACTCCATAATCTCCCCTTCTTAATTATTTTAGATTCCATAACAGTATATGATCCTAGTCTGTTAGACTCAATACATATTTATGACTTATCTTTGATTCTCCTCATTTCCAGTGGACATATATAGTCAATTAGCAGAAATCTTGTTGATTCAGTCTTATTGACATTATGTCCCTTTCCTTCTCATTTCATCACTGTAGTCTCAATTTTTACCAGATATTACAAGTGTTGCATTATTTTTTTGGTGTTTGTATATACTGACCACTCTTCCTCTCTTCTCCTCTATTTCATTCCAAGCAGCTCTGCTAAAATTAAAGTAAATTAAAAAGGAGTATCATTAAAGGTTCTGATAAAGGCCTCATTTCCAAAATATATAGAGAATTGAGCCTAATTTATAAGAAATCAAACTATTCTCCAATAGATAAATGGTCAAAGGATATGAACAGACAATTCTCAGATGATGAAATTGAAACTATTTCCACTCATATGAAAGAGTGTTCCAAATCACTATTGATCAGAGAAATGCAAATTAAGACAACTCTGAGATGCCACTACACACCTGTCAGATTGGCTAAGATGACAGGAACAAATAATGATGAATGTTGGAGGGAATGTGGGAAAACTGGGACACTGATGTATTGTTGGTGGAGTTGTGAAAGAATCTGGCCATTCTGGAGAGCAATTTGGAACTTATCAAACTGTGCATACCCTTTGACCCAGCAGTGCTACTACTGGGCTTATATCCCAAAGAAATGCTGAGGAGGGGAAAGGGACCTGTATGTGCCAAAATGTTTGTGGCAGCTCTTTTTGTTGTAGCTAGAAACTAGAAGTTGAATAGATGTCCATCAATTGGAAAATGGTTGGGTAAATTATGGTATATGAAGGTTATGGAATATTATTGCTCTGTAAGAAATGACCAGCAGGAGGAATACAGAGAGGCCTGGAGAGACTTACATGAACTGATGCTGAGTGAAATGAGCAGAACCAGAAGATCGCTGTACACTTCAACAACAATACTGTATGAGGATGTATTCTGATGGAAGTGGAAATCTTCAACATAAAGAAGATCCAACTCACTTCCAGTTGATCGATGATGGACAGAAACAACTACACCCAGAGAAGGAACACTGGGAATTGAATATAAACTGTTAGCACTACTGTCTGTCTACCCAGGTTACTTATACCTTCGGAATCCAATTCTTAACGTGCAACAAGAAAATTGGATTTACACACATATATTGTATCTAGGCTATACTGTAACACATGTAAAATGTATGGGATTGCCTGCCATATAGGAGAGGGAGTAGAGGGAGGGAGGGGAAAATCTGGAAAAATGAATACAAGGGATAATGTCATAAAAATTACTCATACATATATACTGTCAAAAATTTCATAATTATAAAATTAATTTTTAAAAAAATCAAATAAATAAATAAATTATATGACCAAAAAAAAATGAGTATCATGTCTCTTTTGTGCTGAAACTACATAAATTACTCACCGTCATCTTATCTACAGAATAAAGTTCATGTTTCACAGTTTGGCAGATTATGTATCTGATCAGCTTCTTTCTGATCCTCTCAATTTAGTTTCTGCATATAAATATGCATATTATATACCTATATCAATATTCATGTCTTTATCTCTGTCCATATCCATAACCATGTGTATATCTGTATCTATATCAGTTATATCTATAACTACATTGGTATGCCCATGTCAATAACTATATCACATTCGTATCTATTTGTAAATATATACATGTTTATACATACATAGATACACATAAGTATATCAATATTTATATATAAATATATATGAATACAGCAATATATGTTGCATTTAAACATCAATAAATCCTAGTCTTTTGATAAAAAAAAGAATTCAAGGAGATGATTCTATATGATATTTTTGATCTCCAAATCATTCTACTCTCCTTTTAAAGACCAAGTCTAAGAGTATGACTCAGCAATAATTTTCCTTTATTAACAATAAAAAGTATTTTATCATTGATTAAAATGATACTCCATATAAGACAAGATCATATTTAAAGATTCCTTATTAATGCTGTAAAAAAGTGTTCCCCCTGATCAACTTTGTCAATAAGGATTTAACCTTGATTTTAAAAAAATACTATCTTTGTCAAGAGAATTCACAAGTCCTCAGGGTGTCAGAAGGGGAAGGGGAGATGGTTTTCCTCTTGGGCATCAAAATTAAAACTAACATAATTTTGACTTTTCCATGATTTTTTTTTTATTGTTGAAGTAAAAACTGATGATAATAACTTCCATTTATGTAGTGTTTTAAAGGTTGCAAAGTATGTGCCATATATTATCTCATTTAATTTGATATGTTTAACAAAGAAATCAAAATATTTTACAAATCATTTTAAAATATTCCTAAAAATCAGTAGATTATAAATAATAAAAATGTAAGCTTCACATAATAGCAAAAGAGCAAAACATTTAAACGCATTATTCAACATTATTTGTGAATCCTAGCATGTGGGGAATTGGGAGAAGAGGAAAAATGAAGGAATAATCTGACCTTTTTAAGCCTCACTTTGTGTATTATTTCATGATGATGATTTCGTGAAAATTAACAATTTCCCCCATTTTCTTCCTTTTCATTCCTTCCACTGAAATAAGTATTTTTAAAATCTCCCGGGTATGAGTTTCAATATATCTTTTTTTTTCCTTTATGGACAAAATGAACCAAAAATGTCTTTTTTGAAGAAATCTTATGGCAACAAAAAGAAAAGAGACCTTAATTCTTATTCTCATTCTTTTGTTTCATTTGGAAGAATGATCTTTGGACTGACAAGGATAGAAGCAAAATAGTTAATAGTAAGTAGAAAGATAGCACAGGTGCATCTAGCTGCTGTTGACAAAAATCAACCAAATTGCTGTTGCCCTTAAAAAAGGCATTTAAGTCCAAAGGAGCTAAACCCCAAAGGGCAGAAAGCTCTAGTACATGTGCTCCCTCATAAGTGTGGAAGATAGGAAACCTAATGTGACATTGAAGAAGGAGCATGTTACCATTTTTAAAAGAATAGATCTTTCTTGCAATCTTAGAGGCCAGGAGGCAAGACTTTGTGCCATGATAAAAACCTAAAATATATTAGCACAGGGATGGTTTTTTAACTTCTGAGAAAAGAAATATTGATCCCAAAGAACTAACATGATTTAACAACAGGGTATGCCATATTAATCAGTGTCCTTTTTTTTTTTTCTTTTCTACCCTATTTTCTTTTAAGTATTTATTTAGACTTTAACAATGATTGATTATGGAGAAGTATGGACTCAGAAGTATGAGAGGATGGATTTGGACCTGGTTGAGTGGTAGATCCAAGGAATAGTCAATAATGGTAAGATGTCAAATTGAAAAGAAGTTTCTTGTATATTTTCCAAAGATCTGTGCTTGGTCCTTTTACTACTGAACATATTTATCAATGACTTGGTTAAAAGGGAAGATGTTATGGCTATTACTGGTGGTCTTCAAGCAGACAGTTAATGACCTCTTGTCTTCATATCTGAGATACGCGATTCAAGTAAAAATTAAATTAGATAGTTTGTTTCCTTCCAATTGAACTCTTCAAATTCTAAGAATATGGGAATATGGAACTATTTGATGCTCCCCCTTAAAATTATTTTATTGCTCTTATTATAATTATTATTATAATTATGTTATAATTATATACAACCTATTATGTGCCAAGTACTATGCTAGGAATATTTTTATATATTGCTTCAGTTGGTCCTCACAACAAGCCTAGGGGGATGATGCTATTATTCCCATTTTACAACCAAAAGAACTGAAGGAAACAGAGATTAAATGATTGGCCTAAAGTTGAACAGTCTGAGATGGGATTTTAACTTGGGTCTTCCTGACTTCAAGCTGAATAATCTATCTACAACACCAACAAACTATAAAAAAAATTGAAGCAAAATGCATTATGATTAACGATAGATCTGTTTGTAAACCACGAATCTGCTTAATGATGACAGTGACTTCGATTGTGGTGATGGTGGTTCCAGAAAACATTTATTAAGTGCTTTAAATTTGTTGAAACTCAATTAAATCTAAGAAAACATAAACCACATCTACTTTACAAATTAGGATTAAGGATCCAAATAACTACATCTCAAAGAAAAGCAGATTTCAAGTCTAGGACATTAGCAGAATTATTTAGTATTTTTATCTTTAAGTTTAAGTTTCTTTGAAGTATATATATATATAAAGTCATTTTGATGTAAGTGAAATGGGTTCAGGAATTAATCTCTAGTGAAGAGGAAAATAATAATAATAATAATAATAATAACAACAACAACAACAACAGCAGCAGCAGCAGCAAAAACAACAGTAACCAGATAAAGCCTTGACGTAATTGATACCTAGGCCACAGAACCTTTCCTCTCTTTCTTGCTTTTGCACTTGGGGAAATCACTGTGCCTCTTTAGCTGGAAAGGAGATGCCTCAGGAATTCAAATGAAACAACTTACTAGACAAGGTAAGCATGGCTGAGTAGCTTCTAGTTTCTAGATTGAAATAATGATGCAGTTAAAACTCATGAATGAGTTCACACCAGCTCTCTAATGCAAGCACACACTTCCATGTCACTGACTGCCACCCTACAATAACAGAAAACATATGTATAATAGACTGGAGCATTACACGGGGCATTACAATTAGAAATGTGCTGAAGTGTTGGATTGGATGTTTATTTATGGTCCATGAAAGTAAGATTCTATGGGCTCTCAGGAACAACTAAGTAATTCAAGGGAGTGAAATGAATATTTTGAAACCAGCAATCACGTTTTTAATGATTTCATTATCACTGAAGAACCCTTTTTCAGAAAAGGCAAAGAATTGGAAAATAACAACAAATATAGTATTAATAAGTGTTAAAAAGAGACCTATTACAGTTGGTTGGGAATCTTTATTGTAGGTAGGGTCAGTAATGACAGGGCATTTTGAATGGGACATTAAGTTTTTCCAGGTCAACCTCATTTACAGAATTGGGTAAAAATTCTCATAATTGCTCCCAAATCAAGTCTCTGTAGGTTGCCTGACAGTAAATATATTTTACACAGTTGGATTTTTTAAAAGAGAAAAGCAGAAAAAAATTGAATTTTGCCATGTCATCAAAGAAATGATAAAGCCTTGAGGAGAAAAGATTCACAAAATGTTTCTGACATTAGGCAAGCTGCCCTACAAAAACCTCCATGCATGAGTGCAAATAATTGCAGTTGGTGAATTTGTACTTAATCTTCAGATTACAGGTAATTATATACACATTTAAATTAGTTTATTTTGCATGTTCAATTTCATATTCATGAAGATAATTTAATCCTTTGTATCTGATGAGTGGAAAAAAAGTTAAAGTGGAATGTTAGAGCTGGGAGGGACCTTAAAGATCATCTAATCCACCCCTTTGTTTTACAGATGAGAGAACTGAAGTTCCAAGGGAGAAAGCAACTTGCCAATGTCACCCAGCTGCTAGACAAGTCACACAGATCTCTTGATGCCAAAATCATGTGCTATACTGCCACCATTAATCATACAACCTCAAGGAAAATAATGTATGTACAATGCTTTTCAATAACAATAATAATAGCTAACATTTATAGAGTACTTGCTGTTTACCAGAAATTATGCATTTATTAACTCATTGATCCTCACAACAGCTCTGGGAGACAGATGCTATTATCACCTCTATTTTAAAGGTGAAGAAACTGAGGCAGACAGAACTTAAGTGACATGCCTAGGGTCACACAGCTGGTAAATGTCCAAGATTGACTTTGAATTCAGGTCTATCTCTTGATTCTAGGTCAAAAAATTCTATTCATCATGTCATCTAGTCTCCCAAGAATTTCAAAGCCCAAATATTTATTTTTTTTAAAAGATCATAAATAGGCTACTTGACTCCATGAAGTTTGGATTCAGTATTAGAAAAATCTTGGCTGTATCCTAGTTCAAAATGTTTTCATTTTAGTTTTAGGTAATCTGAGATTCATAAAAAATAACTGCTTATGGCTATTTAATATTGTGAAGTCATCACTCAAAAAGGATTTGTGAAGTTCTTATTATGTCTTAGGAACTATGCCAGACATTGGGAATACAAATTAAAAGAATGAAATTATATTTTAGCTTACAGTTAGAATACAAATCTATCTCACTTCAAAATATTTTATTAGTGCTACTTTGTCATTACTCTTATTTCCCCAAAATAGGCCTATTTATCAGTCCAAGAGATGGCTTTTTATACCTCAGTTCATATATATATATCCCAGAAAACAGAGCCCATATATATGTATGTTTGTATATTATATGTTTTATATATAAACTTATAAACATATACTCACATACATTTAAATATATGCTATAGTATAATACTATAATGGATGAGCTCATAAAATACGAGACTTTTGTTGGGACTCAGACATTTTCAACAGTTTCCATTTTACCCATTTTTATAAAATATTTCACTAATACCATATTTCTACTTGGAGACTTGAATGTTTTCTGTCTTGTCAGTAGTGGCTTCTGGCTGAGTTTCAGAGTGGGTTTGGGTTTCCTCCAAAGTATTCTAAAGATATACAGGATTTCTGGTCATACCCTCGATTAAACATGCATCATTTGTACTGATTTTCCACATGATTATCTCAAATAGCCATGGAAGGGCACAAAGCTGTCAATCAATTCACAATGAATGGAGGTCAGTTTCACAATACTACATGCTGGAGAGGAGGACCAGGATATCTATTTATCTGTAAAGTGCCTTGCTGAAATATATAATCATCATGTTATTAGATTTTTGTTTTTAGAGACAGCACTAAAGCAAGAGCGCTCTAGATTCATTTGTAGATACAGCCCAAGAAGTGGTAACATTTGTAGTCATTCCTCATCTTTTAAGTGGATATTATTGGATTATAATTTGATTTTGTGACTCATGGGAAAGAAACATGGCTGACTTGTGGAAAATAGGAAGAATAATTAAAACAATGAAAAAATTAAATTCACTTAAATCAGAACAAGTTTATAGGATCAAGTTCCAAAAAAACACAGGATAAAATGCTTCTGAATATTTTTAGGAATTTAGCTAAGAGATTTGTCATGATGTTTCTCAGATTATTTTTCTTCTATTATCATTTATGTATGTGATAATTTTTTTGCTAAACTCTTTGTCTGTACATTGAAATGTTAGGTTTTAGGCCAACTGGACATTATCTAAAGACATATTACAGTCATTGTTGTTCTTTTATAGAGCCAAAATTGTTAGCAAGTTATTGAGGTGTTGATAATATCTTACAATTCTAAGTACTTTTCACTTGATTGTGTTTTGCAATTTTCCTTAAAAAATTGTGAGGGAAAGGGAAAATTAAACTATTCATTTTGTATTAACATAACTGAGAAAGTAGCTAGTAGTTTTTAAAATAAGCACTTGTATATATTCTGAGGGAGAAAATCCCCAAGTAAGTTGAATTATAATATACATAAGCAGAAAGCAAATTTGACTTTAATCAAATGATAGAAGGGTCTTTGAATTTATTTTTGCAACTCCTTTAATTTATCAATGATTCTAAAACTATATTCAGTATCTACAACATACTCCAAGTACATGAAAAAGGATGGAGGGATGACACATAGAGGACATAATGGAAAATGAAGCATGGGTTTTACTCTTATAGAGATGACTACTTATTTGTGAAGGCAAGATATCCAAAAGGAGTAGAGGGAGAAACCATCTTCTAGATTTCCAGGGATGGAACCAAGATGGTGAATTGAAGCTAGGAAGCTGCTTTTCCAGTTTCCCTTGAAAACTGCATGAAACCAAGCCTCTAAACAGAGTTTGATGGAATAAAATCACTCTCTAGCTCAAGACAGACTGGAATAACTTCAAGAAAAATCAGTTTCATTGGAATTTGGGAAAGCCAGTGAAAGGGTTTTAATCACAAAAGATCAGCCACTGAGATCCTCAGTCTTGGCTCAGTAGTAGAGCAGACCAACAGGACAGCCCCCATTTCCCACTCAAAAGGCAAATTCTGGAAGATCAGGCTATTTCCTGGGAAGAGTTGGTAAAACTACACTCTGCAAATACAAAGCTGAAAGCCAAGACTCAGAGATGTTCAGGAAGCTTGAGACAGGAGCAGAGCTCAACAATAAAAGTCATTCCATTTATTTCATTATCATCATCATCATCATCATCATCATCATCATCATCATCACTGTACAATTCAGAATCTTTAGCTTCTTTGATTTGGGTTTCACTTATTAAAATGTCATCGACACCTGTTATGATTTTTGTGACTACAGCTGCCCTTTTCCCATTTTCCTGGTCCCTTAATTTCTTAAAGTAATAGTCTCCTTCTGTCCAACGGCTTGCCTGCTTCGACACCAAAAAATGTTGCTGAGGTCCAATCACAAAGCCCAGTTTACAGATCTGATCCAGGCAATGGTTTCAGGAACTCTCATCTTATAATGTTTTATAATATAGCAGGCTATCAGGGTACCTGTCTTTCCAAGGCCAGCTTTGCAATAAACTGCAATAACACCATCAGCATTGTCACAGTTGTTCAGAAATTTTTTTTACTATGGCATCCCTAGGTATACTGCCATCAGTGAAAAAAAAAAGCTTATAGTGGTCAAAAATACTGTAAATCTTCTGGCATCATATGCTTTTTTTGGTTGAGTCTGATAATGGTGGTAATATTGTGCCTTTTAAAATATGGAATATAGAGTTCAGGTGGTTACAAAAAGAGAAGGAAAGAAAATACATGAGAAACAGAAAAAAAACCTTGATAATAGAAAGCTATTCTGGTTACAGGGAAGACCAAAACACCAACTCAGAGGAGAATAAAATGTCTACAGAGGAAATCTCTAAAAGAGTGATATGAATTGGTCTCAAACCCAAAGAGGCTTCTTTGAAATGCTCATAAAGATTTTAAAAGGCAAATAAGAGAGGTAGAATAAAAATATGAGAAAAGAAATGAGAGGTATGCAAGAGAGAGTCAACAGTTTGTAAAAGGAAGGGGGAAAATTGACTAAAGAAAACAATTCATTTAAAAACACATAGGCCAAATGCAAAAAAAATACACTGAAGAAAACACCTTGAAAAGTAGAATTAATCAAATGGATAAAGAGTTGCAAAAGCTAACTGAAGAAAATCAAATATTAAAAACTAGAATGGGGTAAATGGAAGATAAAGACTCTATGAAACATCAAGAACCAGTCAAACGAACTAAAAATAATTTTAAAATAGAAAAAATTTATAACACCTCATTGGAAAAACAGCCAATCTTCTCTAAACAATATTATATTCTATTGAGAGATACATCATGTGATCAGATAAGAGTTAATACTGCACAAGATATTTTGAGGGGGGAGAATGCAACAATGACTAGGAAAATCAGGAAAGGTTTTCTTTGAGGCAAGCTTTGAAAGATGCTATGGATTTGTAAGTGTTGGTGGTGAGGAGAAATTGCATTAAAAATATTGGGGAATTCTCTGCTCCAAAGTGAAGTAATTGGAGGTGAAATGTTAAGGTTAAGGAACAGAGAATATGATGATATAGCAGGAAAATAGTATTTGTGAAGAGAAGAAACATAAATCTGAAAAGCTAGGATGGTGCCACATCATGAAAGTTTTCAAATACAAATTGATAAACTGATAAACAACAGGAAGACACTGAAATTTTTGAAATATTTGTACTGTGCTTTAGAAAAAAATATTTTATCAGCAGATTGAAAGAAGGATAGGAGAAAAAAGGATGGAAGACAGGAAATTTGTTAGAAAATCTCTGCAAGTCTCTAGGCAAAATGAGGGGAGGACCTAGAGTGGTGGCTACAAAAATGAATAGGGCACTGCTAAAAGAGGTGTGAGGGAGGAAGTATATTTTAGGCTTTAGAATATGATTGGATATGATATGGATATGAGAGAATGAAGAGTTGTGAATTACTTCTTGTAATCATAACTTCTCTATAACTTAGCAGCTAGGCTTTGAGTTACTGTGATGCAAACATCCATTATGTTCTATTTATTCTTGTCAGGAGTCTCTCTGAACTTGGCTGGGCTGGTTCATAGATGGTAGAACATAGGGCCTTTACTTGACATCTTTCCAAATTGGTAGGACAATTGGATTCAATTAGTATAATTAAAAAATTCAACCTAAACGTGGGATGAGGCATCAGAAAATGACTTTAAGGGAGATTTAATTCTATTTAGATTTAGATGATGAGATTCTCACTGGAAAAATGTTTTCTATCCCTTACATAGACTGATGAAGTGAGCAGAACCTGGATAACACTGTATACAACAAGAGCCATATTATGTGATTATTGTGATAATATTATCGACGATGATAGATTTTGCTCTTTTAAGCAATGCAGCAATCCAAGACAATTCCAATAGACTTGGGATGGAAAATGACATCTGCATCCTGAGATATAACTATGGAGACTGAATGTAGATTAAAGCATACTATTTTCTTTTTTTTTGCTTTCTTTTGTATGGTCTGATTTTTCTTTCACAACATGACAATTTGAAAATGTGTTTAAAGTGTACATATGTACAATACAAACAATATCAGATTGTTTACTGCCTTGGGGAGGGGTAAGGTAAGGGAAGGAGGGAGAAAAGATTTAGAATTGAAAATCTTACAAAAATTATCTTTACATGTATTTGGAAAAATAAATGCTATTGAGAAAAAAAAATACAACCTTTCTAAAGTTCCTTTGTCCCTCTTTGCCTCCTATTTGCTCTTAGGATCCTTAAATATTACTTTACCCATTTTTAGTAATCACCTGCAATGTGGGTTTTAACTGAGCTCTTGTGGTCTATTAGAAAAATTGCTGGATATGGAAAAAGAAATTTGAATCTCATCTCATCGGCTTCCTCATCTGTAAAACAAGAGAAATGGATCATATGAACAAAAATAGATTCTAGTTCTCTTATGATCAGAAGATAACTGAAATTTTCCCATAATACTAGCAAGATGATAATCCAGAAAATGGATTCACTTTCACTTTGTTAAGTTTGTCTAATGTTATATTAATTTATTTTGGGGGAAACCATTTATTTTATTTATATATCTTTGTCTATATCTTCATCTATAGTATCATGTTAAGATCATTATATTGTGTTACATACCACATTACATTATAATTTGTGATGTAATATTCCATTATATGTACATACACATATGTGTAAATCTATATCTGTCTATCTGTCTATCTATCTACTTTCCATCTATCAACATTCAAGTCTGTTTGTCTCATTATGTAACTCAGTGACAGATGCTACATGCCTACCACAAAAAAGATTAAGTAATGCTTTGTGAAATGTATAGGAAATAGCTAAATAATATTCAAAGCTTAGGCTTCATCAATTGCAAGCCGACTGCATGCCCATAGCCAATTATTGTACATAGTGGATATCAGCAGAGATTGTGTGCTTTTCTGTATCTGTGCACATAATTTTTGAAAACCTAATTTAGACCAAAGCTTTATTATGTGGAAGGAAGAAGGGGAAAGGAATAGGGAGATTTAGTTTCATTCAACACTGATAGCTGTGGTTTTCAATACTCATTAATCTCTAGGCAGTTGCCCTTCTCTCACACAGAAATAAAAGCTAACCACTCAGTAATGTTCAAAACATCACAATGAGCACGGCACGAGACTCTAGTTCATTAGGGTTCTAATTGGTTCCTAACATACCCTCATTATGAAACCTACTCTAACAAGTGACCTTCTACACTGTTAGCATCATCATAAATGAAGCTCATTCTGACTATACTCTGCAAAAGATTGCCAAAGTTTGGACTTGTCAGAGACCTTAACTATCATCTCAGTCCTTCATTTGACAAATGAGGAAACTGAGGGAAAAGGAATGACTCATAGAAAGTAATAGCAAGTAGTAGGCTGGTCTGGAGCCAGATTTTCTCAATTCACAGCATGGGGTTCTTTCCAATAAGTTTCAATATTCAACTCTTTAGTACACAAGTAACTATGGACTTTCTACAAATACATAATTTATTACATTTTCTGCCCAAATGAGAAGCCAGATTGTCTGTTCTCTGGTAAGGACTTTTAGCCATTTTCAGTCACTAATTAAATTAAATTCTATCATAAATTAAATCAACTGCCAAATATTTGCATTGAACCTACTCTGAGTAAAACATTGTTCTGTTATAAAAATGAAATACAGTCCCTGCCTTCAAGGTGCCTACAATTTAGTTGGAAAGTTGCAACATAAACAAAATTGAATTGAATTGAATTAGCATTTATTAAATGCCTACTTAGTAGAAAGCACTCTCCTAGGTCCTGAAGACACAAAGATAAAAGTAAATAGTGCTCTTGTCTTCAAAGAGCTTATATTGTACATTTCAACATGTACAAAATGTAAAATATCATATGCAAAAATATGCAAAATAAATGCAAACTATTTGGCGGAAAATCGAAAGATCACTAATAACTAAGGGATAGGAAAGGGCTTATGGAAGAAATCCTTGAGCTTCAAAGGGATTTTAACACCCAGGAAAGTCTTACAAGCATAGAAGAAAATCTGAACAAAGACATGTAGGTAGCAGAAGGAATATTGGCTGCTGGAGAAGAACAAATAGATCAGGTGGGTCCAGGATATGGAATTTAGACGAGAATAAGGAAGTTAAATGAATTGCCTTCCAGAACTTTATTGGAAGCTGAGAAACCTATGAGTTTGAACATTCAGGAAACTTCAGGAAATTTGCTATGAACAAGAGAATGAGTTTACATTTGTGTTCATAAGTTTTTTACAAAATTTTTTAATCACAGCAATCATGTAAAAGAGATAGCTTTATTCCCCCCCACACACACACACCATGTGTGTATGTGTCTCTGTGTGTATGTAGGAACTGAAGTGAAACATACAATTTTGGACATACTAATAATGTAGGACTTTGTTTTGCCTGCCTACACACATTTGTTATTTGGGTTTCCTTCCTGCCTACCTTTTTTTTAGGAATTTAGGAGAGAGGAGAAAAATTAATGCTTAATAAAAATATAAAATTTAATTTAAAAAGCAATTGCTGACTTTGAAACAAGGTGAAATGATTTGTCAACAGCTGTACAGTTGGAGTTAGAATTGGGAATTGAAGCCCTTTCTAATACCTCATCTGCTTGGGTAATATATGGAAAGATGAAGAATGGGAAGAGGATTTCAGCTTTGGATAATGACATAAAGAAAAGCCCAGAGATAAAAATAAAGATGGTGCACTCAGAAGGCTCTCATTAAACCACTTTGACTAGACTGGTGGGTTTGTGGTGGAGGTGTTTTAGGAAATAATTTGAGAATGATTGGGGAGGCAAATTTGGTATAGACCCTTTAATTTTAGGCTGAGTTTAGATTTTATCCTGTAGATAGTAGGTGGCAGCTGAAATATTATTGTAAGGGTAATCAATGTGACAAAAACAGTAAACTTTAAAAAGTATTTTTAGATCTTGTATTACTTTCATTTTTGAATTGCTCTCTTTCTGCCACTTATAAATAGGTTATCCATTATAACAAAGTATAAAAAATAAAAAGGAAAAAAGACAATTCAGAAAACTAAATGACTTACTAACCAAGTCTGACAATTTGAGAGATGTTCTCAGACTCACAATCCCTCTCTTCTGCAAAGAGGAAAATGCATAGCTTCTCACTTGTTCTCTGGAGTCAAACTTCATCATTACAAAGAGGTAGTTTTTGCTCTTCTGTTTTACATGCTGTAGTCAAGATATATAACATCTTCCTTGTGCTTATTTCATTCCAGATAAGTGAATGTAAGTCTTCTTATGCTTCTCTACATTCTTTATAGTCATTGCTACTTGTATTAAATATACATTTCACTATATTCAGTTGTCATAATTTGACAGTTCTCCATTTGATGAATATCTATTTTGTTTCTGGTTCTTTGTAGCACAAAGCTGTTGCCATAATATTTTGCAATTGAATGGTTTTGAGAAACTCCCTAGTGTTATGGAACAGATCAGCCACTGTTTTTCAACTTAGAAAAAAGTTATCTGGGGGCAGAGAGAGGCTAAACAATTTAGTTTGAACCACACAGCCAACATGGTTTGGAGATAACTCTTGAACCCAGCTCTTTCTGAACCCCAAACCAGCTCTCTTTTTGTGATATCATGTTAACTCATTTATTGAGGGTGGAGTAGATGAGGAAATTTATAAAAGAAACATAAAGCAATATTTTTGACAGATTAGTTGATAGTAGAGGAGTAAAATTTCAAGGAAAAAACTAGAGGAAATTGATGTTTGGGTGAGTGATTAGGAGACTAGATTTTAGGTAAGAGGTGATAAATACTTGATGGGAGTAGTAGCATTGGGAATGGGAAGAAATGGATTTACCTGGAGTCATACAGAATCATTTCCAGGGGACTGGTAACTGCCTAGATGTGAGGTGAGGAGGAGGGAAGAGTCCTTGAATTTTGACCTTGGAGTTGTGAGACAATAATGGTCTCACATTGATAGTGTCATTTGAAAGGTAGCCAGGAGGTCCTCTTCCTCTTTGGGACAGAAGATAAGTTCAAGTTTTTACATGTCAAATTTTAACAGATTGAAGTGTGGATTTCAGAAGTATCTTCCTAGAGATAATAGTTGAAGCATTAGAGTGAATGAACTCTGCTAAAGAGAGAACAAGAGCAGGATCAGGGAACAAAATCTTAGGGAATAGTTCTAAAGCTTTTAAAATGTGACAGGGTAGTCTCTATGCCCCATCTGGTATAAAAAATTAACTTTTGGGAGTTAGCCTACTTTGATCAAACCATGGACATATGGATCTGAATGTCCTCATCCTTTGACTCAGGTCTTTAGAATGACCAGCACAATTACATGTGCTAATGAATATTTAAATATCTTTGAACATAAGAGAAGTTGAGTTTTGAAGAAGAAAGAGAGAAATTTCTTTGAGGATTAAAAATTGCAAATTCATTTGACAGAATATGGAAGACCCTTCAGACAAAAGAGTGGGGACACAGGGAAGGAAACCCAAGCAGAATCAAAGTACAGAAAAGAGAAGGAGATGAAGGATGCTAAAGTATGCTAACATAGACTAGAGGGGAATTTCAAAGCAGTGTATATGGGTAACTTTTCTATTATCAAGCTATAGAACTTTAAAAGGATCCAAGGGAAAAATAAATCTACGATGATTTTTGTTGTGCTCCCCACTATGTATGACCACTGTTCAATTTTATTTTGAGGTATCTAAAAAAACTCAATCCTTTCTTCACAATAATTCTTGTAAATTTTTTTTTTCTTTTCTAAAAAATCTTAGTTCTTGTGGTAGAAAAAAAAACCCTGCAAGAAAATAACTTCAGAATGTTCTTAAAATATAGCATTTTTTCCCCTAGGATTGAATATTTTCTATCTAACTTTGAATAAAGATTTGTTGAAAAATGGAAATCATTATCTCTCTTTCTCTACTTTTATTTTTAGTTGTGTTTTGACAGGTTTACTCCATCCTTTGTACTTTTAGGTTTCTAGAATTAACAATTCTTTACAACAAATTACTCAGAAAGCTGCAGTAATGGATGGAGAAAAAGGAATCATAATTTTGGTTTTGGAAGGAATATTTATTTCTTAAAACTAATTGAACTCCTCTGGGAGAAAATCACTAGAATAATAGATGAGATAATTTTTAGTTCACCCCCCCAAAACCAGGACCTCCTCTCCCCACTTGAGAAATAAAGAATCAATATTTTTCAGTACCATGACAAGCATCCTTGCTTCAAGTACAATATCATATTTGTATGAAGATATGCTGATACCTCAAGGATATTGTAACAGACAGATAGATAAGAGATGATAAAATTGATAAAAAGATGATATCTGTATATATACATATATATACACATACATATAGATTCATAAATGATAGATGGATTAAAAATAGATATATAAATGTAAAATAAGATGTATTTGAGATCTTAATTGGGATTGCTTTGCTACTTGAGATATTTATGCAATCTTTTTAATTAACAAGTCATTTTGAAGAGAAAGATTGACCTATCAGTGGTCCCAGAGTTATTGGTGACATAAATTTAGAAGCCATGTGCATTTTGAATACAAGGCTGATTGGATAAGAGTAGTGGTTCTTGAATGTTGGTCTAGTTACTACAGGAAGTCACTGACACTCATAAGGAATCAGTGAATCCACAACTATATTCCTAGTAAAACTATGATAATTTAATTTCCAATATCACCAATACCTATAGACATAACCTCTTTAAACAAAATTCTTGGTGATGGGGAATCCTCAATAATTCTTAAGAGAGTAAAGAGATCCTGAGGACAAAAAAGATTGAGAAGTTGTCAATTAGAATGTTATAATTTACTGATCAATAGGATGATCCATTTGTAGAATGTAAGCTCCTTGTGGACATCAATTATTTCACTTCTGTCTGTGAATCCCCAGCACTAGCACATCGCATCATACAATTAACATTTCACAGGTGCATATTGAATTGGATTAAATATATTGACAAAAGAAAAACAAAAATAACAGCTGATGGCACCACATCAAGATCAAAGTATATCTCAACATTTGAGCCATGCTGCAATTAAATAAAAGTTTGATAGTGTTTTCAGAATTTTCATACATAAAATGTTATGCAACTTATAAAATTAGTTTAGGTTATAATCTGTATTTTATTACCTACAAACATGGCAATAATGTTCCCTCTTGTCAAAACATGGACAAGAAAGAAAAGAAAAAAATTTTTTTCTCCTCACTCTATTTTCTCCTTCCATAAAGAATTTATTTCACTGTAACCTAACTAACATTACTCCCAAACCACAGTAAACAATAAAAATTAATGGAAGTAAGGAAGTACCTTTCCAAGACCCCACAAGTTAGAAGTATTTTTGTTATTGGTAATGTTATTAGTCTTGTTGCATTCTTGGTTTTCCCCTCCCAATGTCCTATGCTTGCATCTATTTTGGCTTTCCTTCTATTTGATACTTGGTGAAAGAATTTTCTGCCTTCTCTCCTGTCCTGGGTATGAAAAAGTAAATGCTGCATTATTCCAACTTAGGTAACCCTTAGGATAATTTTTTAAGCAGCAGGAACCAGGGCTATCTGGCTGAGTAGATAATGATATCAGCTGCTTCCTTCCAAAACAACAGGTGCTTGGGCATAAAAATGTATACCATCATACTGAGATGATGACATCAGTTCATACTTCAGCTTAATTATAAACTACCTCCATTAATCCTGAAATAATTAAACATTTTGTGTGTGCTGCAAGGTGAAATGTAAAGTTGTAGGTTCCTGGCTATTAATCACCAGGTTTAAAAAAAAAAGAAATTTCTGTATAATTTTAGATTATATGTCCACAAAATAGTAATTTTCAATTTAAATTTTAGGACATTATGTTGCTTTTACTAGAACAATAGTCAAGGCATAAATGTTTTATTATATTTTAAAATATACATTGGGCTGGCTATAATATGTTTATATACAGATACCATATGTATATAAATACAATTATTTCATGAGCAGAAAACATGCTTTGGCTGAAAATAAATCTGAGTCACATTAGTTATGAATTTTTTTCTGTTTTTAGCACTTTCTCATCGAAAATGATAAGAAATTTTAAAATTCATTAGAAATGTGTCCCAGGTAGATTTCAACAAAATAATGAATTTTCATTCCAATTAGATATCTGGTCTGTTATCTAAAATAATTGGAAGTCACAGAGTTCATTAAGAATACGCATTAAATATACACATCTCCTGTATTTTCAGAATCAAGCCATGGGGGGAGAACATACACTAAAACAGTAAAGTTATTTTACTAATAGAATTACCATCTAAAATCAAATAATTTGTAAAGTCTTTCCAAAATGGTTTCAGGTCTAGCAGAAAGAAATGTGGTGAATGGAAGATTATATTATCTTCCCTTTAACTTTAAAATATAGTACTGACCTTCCTTAAAACAGATGCTAGCTTCATGAGCCAGATGTGTCTCAGCAAATTAGTTATAAGAACTACATTCAAGGACATAGCCATTTAAGAATTAATAAATTATGCATTTGTCATTTGTTATTGGGTAAAGCTTAGGCTGACATCTTTGACATGAATGAAAGTGTCCCAGTCCACAGAAATAACATTAACAATTTAAGAGAGAAGTTTTCTAGGAGCAAGGCGGGGAAAGGCATAGCATTGAGTATGAATGCAGAGTTTAATCACTAAAAATCTACCCGCTTTGGTTTAAAATGATCTGGTTCAAAAGTAACTTTTGGGGAGTTTCTGGGTATATGTATTTATTTTCAAGGTATCTTAGAATCTATAAGTAGTTCCTCAGGCATTGTTTGTTTGTTTTTTCTTTCTTTTTCTTAAGAGAACCAGTCAAAAAGCCTCTTTTTCTTCATAGGTACATCATGAAACATTTATGCAAGAGTTTTATTCTTTATAAGTAAAACTCAGGCTGGAAATGTTCGCGGATTTAGCTGTAACATTTGGATGACCATATGGAACTCTTAGTGGCGCCCCGGGACCACGCAGCTCTGAAATCTGATCACTATCTCCCCAGTGACAGCTGGGGCCTTTACACCATCAGAAAATTTTCAGACTTCTAATTTGTCATAACTACCTCCTGTGGAAAGGAAATATGTTATGTAGTTAGATACAAGAAATCTTAGTATCCATAACTAGAAATGGTTAATTCCTTTACTGTATTTTTGTAACTCACTAATGTAACTCCCTTCACCCCCTGATACCCCAAACATATGGATTATCATGGTAAATAATGTCCAGACATTGGGTCCCTTCTTAATAAAATGATTTACAAGGAAAACTTGTCCATTTATGGGTTTGTCCTGAGTCGCTCTCATCCCTTGTACCGTGGGGCAGCTTGGTGGTACAATGGATAGAATGCCATGGTGGGAGTCAGGAAGATTCAACTTCATGAGTTCTAAGTGTCTGCAAGCACTTATTAGCTTTGTGATCCTGGATAAGTTACTTAACTGCCTTTGCCTCAGTTTACTCCTATGTAAAATGAGCTGGAGAAGGAAATGGCAAACCATTCTCGTATCTTTGCCAAGTAAATCCAAAAGAATTGGACGTAATGGAAATGAATGAACAACAACAAAGCTCCGTGAGTGCAAGGACTGTATCATTTGGGTCATTATGCCATAATGCCTAATACAGTTCTTGATGCATACTATAGAGACTGGACCTGTGATTTATTGATATAGAAAACTCTCAGTCTACTTTCTCTACTACTGTCAGTTAATAACTCTCTTACAAGTGATAATTTCAGAAGATTGACTATACCTCAAATCAGTAAGTGAATAAACATTTATCAAGTATCTATGACTACATGTCAGTCACTGTGCCAAGGGAAGGAGATACAAAAAGTGGGTGAGGTTGGGCAAAAGATGGTCCTTGATCTCAAGGAGCTTACAATCTAATGACACTTGCCCAGAGTCAAAGAATTACTCTATTCTACCCATTAGACCACACTTCATCTGATGTCGTATCTGGTATATACTCAATAATTGTCACACTGAATGCCATTCAAATCTTAAAAACTTTTATGCTAAGATTTCAATAATTTCATATTGAAGTCTAGCAGACTTGAACTCTCAAGGTACAATGAGTTAAAATGCTGAAGGATATGGTTGCTTTCCTTCCCTGCCTTTTTATTTCTTAATTATTTTGATGATCCCAATAATCACAGTGAACCTTGTGTGATATTTTTTCACTTTGCTTTAGGACATTTGATGGTTCATATTTTATATGTTCACAGCTTCTATCTCATTTTCCATAGTCATTCCCTAATTCTCCATGTCATTTTTAACCTAAACTTAGTTTCCCTATCTGTTAAATGATGATATTAGATTAGATGATGTCTAAGATCCCTTTCCTCTCAAATGAAATGAACCTAAATTATGATTTGATAATCTATTTTTATCTCAAATTTAACATAGCAAAGGCCAGACTTTCTGTTCTCCTGTTTGCTACGTCCAACTTTCCACCATTTATATCAATATTGTTATGTCGCCTGTCTATCAGATTTGGAGATAAAAGTAAAACTAATTTCTAAATACTCTTTCCTTTACCCTACTTGCTCTCAAACCTGACACTACTTGTTCCATAGCTTTGCCTACAAGAGTGCTATGGTGAAAAGAATGCAGAACTAGAAATTAAGAGATATCGGTTATAGTTCTACTTTTGCCATTAATTAGCACTTGAGAAAGATCTTTCACATCTTTGGGTTCTGATTAAATAATTAGTAGTTTATACTTATATGATGTCATATAATTGAAAAAAATCTGTATACATTATACTATTTGATGGGAAATTGTCAGGCTTGATTTTCCACCTCTAATATTCCTTCCAGATCTTAGATCCTATGATTTGTATTCTGTCTTTTCTATAAATCTATTGCAATCGTTAGTCTTGGATTTGGGTGCTAGAATTGGATTATTGCAGCTCTCTTATCATGAAACCTTTATCCTTGAACCAATAAGTTCTGAAAGCTAGAACAAAGATTATTTTCCCATTTAACTTATTGATGAAGTCTCTTCTTCCTCAGAATCTTCATCAACCTTTCTTTACTATCTAAATAACTAATTCTGTCTGTAGCACTCATCATCCCTCTAATACACTCACTGTTCAATTTCTAACTTTATACATTTACTTAAAAGACATTTACTTACTCTAACTTCATCCATGCAGGCCTACTGAATCATAGTAATAACTAACACTGATACGACACATTAGAGTTTGCAAAGTTTTTTCACATATTGTCTTATTTCATGCTCAAAGCAACTCTGAAAATGGGTTTGTTATTATTATGTCCACTTTACAGAATAGATAAATAAAGCTGAGAGAGTTTAGGTGGCTTGCTCTGGATCACACAATTGCCAAGCATTTGTATTAAGATTCAAACTCAGGTCCTATATGAGATGGCTAGCCCACTGAGGGTAAATACTTTGTCTTATTTTACCTTTGCTAAGCACAGAATACTGGTTTTTGGTAGATTTAGGTTCATAGCAAATGTTTGGGAAATTCAGATGAAGCAAATGCCCACAATACTTCCCATCCTTACAGCTCAAATGTTCTTGCCTAAATAATTTGCTTTTTCCTTCTTTAAAGGTTAATCCATCCTTGATTTGTGAAATATACTATGCTAGAGCACATGATTATATTCCATTCCATCTCATACCATCCCATATTATGCCCTGCCACCGCGTATTATAAGTGTAAGGTGCCTTACCATATTATCCAAATATTTATTAAACACCTATTACATATGAAGTACCACCTTAGGTTTTGGAAAACTGACATCATTTTGATAAAAAACAAAATCTCTGATATTAAGGAAGGAAAGGATAGTGTCTTATAGTTGGGAGGGAGAAGAGAAACCAAACCAGATGACTATAATTCATCATACTGATTACTAAAAATATTACATTCAAAAACAAAGCAAAAACAGTAAATAATACAATGTATATTGCAACAAATTTAACTTCTTTATAGGATTGTTACCTAAACATATTCTTTCATTTAATCTCTTTTGATTATCTAATTACTTTTGAAAATGCATTCTTTCAATTGCCATTATTTGTACAAACTTTATCTGATTTAAATGGTGGATTTCTAAGAGTATAAGGACAGACTATGATTTTGATTTGTGTTTTACAAGTCCTAACTGGGCACTATGTGTGATGGGTGATAAATTGATGTCTTTCAAGGATGCTGATAATAGCAGTGTCCATTATAATAAGGGTGATTTTAAATATGGGTAAACTGAGGCATAGAAGAGTCAGGTTATAGAAAAAATCATCAACAATATTAATTATTTCAGGACCTTTTTGTTATAATGCTATACTTTTATTCTAATTAGAAAAATTTGTAGTCCTTAAAGAATAGTTGGCTTTATGTATTTTTTGAAACGTAAATATCCATAAATTTTCACAGGACCCAAAAATGGAGAATTCACTGAATATGAACCTTGGTCTTTTTCTTGATTGTAATACACGAGGACAGAGTTTGGTTCCCACATTGTCATTCTGTAATGATATGGGATAAATCAGGCATACCCTATGTACAGTGATTAAAATGAGCTCCATTTACTGGTATATATTTCCTGGCTCCCATCATTGCCAGGGTAATTGCTACTGCCAAGGCTTTACATTCAATAACTCCATCAGTCAGTCCAAAGAAGTCATGTGATCTTTGGACATGGTGCCAAACCATGAAGAGTTGCTGAGGAGCCTGGGAGGTGGGAAAACTCATACAAATGAGCTCTTTGGCAGAATTCTGTTCCTTTCATAGGGACCCCTACATTTCAGAGTGCATAGGACATTTTGCTAGGAACATGTCCCAACTGTGCTTCGTTAGAGAAATCCCAGGATGCTTCATCACCACTAACAGCCTGGTTTTGTTTGTGGTTAAAACTAAATGGTGCTGAGTATATGAAACTTGATAATAAGGAAAGTCACCAGGATAAGTTTGCAAAGTGATCATGTTTTCCCAAGTCAAAACTTGGACTTGTTTTTGTGCCATGAGATTCTTTTATTTTTCCCTTCACACTCAAGGAACCCCATATTCTTCATAGATCTCTCCAGTGCGCGTGCACACACACACACACACACACACACACACACACACACACATCCTTTTTTTTTTTTTTTTATTTGGCAGTTGTAGACAGTTGTTCAACCTAATGGAGAGAAGCATAGATAATTCTATGACAATTTTCATGTGACTTTTAATTATTTACAGGCACTTACAATTTCATACTCTAAACTACTTCTGCTATACGGAGACACAAATATATAACATACATACATACACAGACTAATCTGATATTTTAACTAACTTTAATAACTTGGGGAGAAACAAAACAAACATAAACTAGGTGTTTTACAAAGTTTTTTTTTTCTTTTGAGATTGACACCTTTCTTTTTCTCACTTTCTTTTCTTTGTCTTTCTTTCTCTCCCTTCCCCATTCCTTACTTTCTCTTAACTCTAATATCCCTAGGCTTTAAGCATTATCAAATCCCACAGAGTAATGTGATTGTTCCTAAAGATAGCATAGTACAAGTCATTATTTATATAAAAATAACATGTATATTTATATGATATTTTATGTTATTTTTATTATATATTTATATAATCAATTCCCTTTATAAGGAACTGTCCTGGTAGGGTTGGAATAGTATTGCATTTGCATCATCCTATCTGTTAATCACCAATTCCAACCAATAGCTAAAAATAAAGAAGAAAATAAAATAAAACTCAACCAAACCAATCTGCTTGTCTATAGTGAATCAGAAAAGATGAAGTTAGTTGATTGCTTAAGGCTGAAATGGAATTCAATGTTGGCATTTTTTTTCCATTTTCAAAATATTAGGGGGATGATATATAGTCATCTCCAGTAATTTGGCATTTTGATAGCTCTTTAATATGGGTACTCCCTCTAACAATGTAGAATTCAATTAAGTGTGCGTTTTTACTGTTTTCATGAAAATTCTCACTTATCTAGTCCTTTCCTATTGGAAAACATTAAGTATGTTGGCCATAGTAGATGTCACAGAGTGCTATTAAGTAACAGACTTGAAAATTCTATAACTGAATTTGGTTTTTTTGACAGCCACAAAAGGCTTTGGAGTTGGTTGCTCTCTTTGTAAGTTGCTGCCTTCTACTGGGTCTGCTCAGCTCACTTACAAACTCTTGCTGTGCTCTCTACCAAATTTGTTTTCACAAGAAAGAAAGGGAAAAGCAATGGATTTGGAGTTAAAGGACCTGTGTTCAAATTCCATCTTTGATACTATTTGTGTGGTTTTAGGCAAACATTTAATCCCATAACACAAGGGGTTTTGGGGATGGAGACAAAGTGGCAGAGAGTAGACATTGTTTGAGCTTTTCCTGCTTTACCTCACCATCAGATCAAGCCTCAAAACTGGTTTTGGAGTGACAGAACCATAAATATTTGAAATGTAACAAATTTTCAGAAGATATTTTGGAAGAACTTCAAAAGAAAGTCTGTTTCAATCAGACATGGGGTGGGGGGAGGTGGCCATGAGTGCAAGCACAGCTCAGGGATCCAGGGAGGTATGTCTGGTCAAAGGGGAAATCTACCTAAAGGCTCTTAACCAAAATATAGCAGCATTGGCTACTCTGTCCTAGTTCTCAGAAGCCAGTGGATCAGCAGACTAACTGTGAGACATCCAATACAAAGGGCAAATAATGAGCTTTGAACCCTAAAGTAACAAGAGACTTGGCCACTCTCACCCAACATAGGAAGGAAGCAAAAAAGCAAAAAGAGCTCTGACTATACATAGCTTTTATGGAGACAGGGAACAACAGACCTCAAAGCCTGAGGATACTAAAGGAAAAATGTTTCTAGGTGAAGCCCCAAAGGCTGATATTAGTTGGTCTCCATCTCAAAAGACTCTCTTGGAAAATTCAAAAAAATCTTAAAAGAGGGTTAGAAGAAAAATGGGGAAAGGAAATGAAAATTTTGCAGGAGGGTTTGGCAAAAACACACACACACACACACACACACACACACACACAGAAATTAGCTGAAGAAAACTCCTTAAAAATAGATGTAGTAAAATGGAAAAAGTATATAACCTCTTAGAAAATAGATTTGATGAAATGGAAAAAGAAAACAACTCCTTGAAAAGCAGAATTTATGAAATGGAAAAAAAATTCAATGAGCATAATAACAAAACAACTCAAAAAATAAGGAATTTCAACTAAATGGGCTTTGAGGTTCTTCTAGTACCAAAGTGATATTTCAAGTTTACTCAGAAAACAACAGGCATAGTATAAAATCTAAGAGAGCACATTGACTGGCATTATGAAATCCATTTCTTCTGAATTCAGACAATACATGTAACTGTGATCCGATGTGAGTACCAAAAACATTTGCAATGATAACTCTTATACTGCAATGTATAACAATCAGAAATGATTCCTGTCTTACAGATTAAATTTCTTACCATTAAGAAGTCTCTATTTTAAAAAACTGTCATGTATTCTTTGACTCAGATACTGTACTGGTCATTCATTTACCTTGCATTATAGGATATATACTATGTTAAATATTTTATGTAATGTAGATGCTTTCTACATATTTTAATTGCGTTTAAATGACTTTGGAAATTGAAATGGCAATTATATCAGGGTTTTGATGATTAAAACTAACTTTTCTTAATATTAGGCTTAAATTTATTTAATGTACTGCTTGAGGTGTGTATCAGGACAATAAGTATAGTCAAAAAAGTCAAAGAAAAATGTATAATGTCCCATTATTTCACAAACTATTTTCCATGAAAACAAAAGTGTATATATTTCCTACTCTCTAATAATTATTGTGTTTGTAATTAATTATTATACTCTTCCAGATTGTAATTTCCCACTCAACTTTATAATCTTCTTACTGTAGCAGGATAATTTAACCCTTTTATCTTCTAACTTTCATTCCTCTATTTCTTTGACATGTTGCTATTTTATGCCAAGGTTGGTGACTTGAGAGCATGAGAAAATGGTTACTAAAGGCTTTGCTAAATATGTCTCTCATTTATTCAGCTGGTGGAGTATGGAAAACAAGGAACTAGATTCAGCAAAGTAATCTTTGTAATTCAGAGATTATTTGTGGTTCACTCTTGGAACATGCTGAGCCTTGAAGCCTTGATCTTTTTAAAAAAAATTAATAAATAGTTATAATTGAATTTTCTTACTAAAATATTTCCTTCAATGCTATTAATAGAACTGGAAAAGTCTGAATATCCATAAAGATCAACATTTAAGTAATTCAAAGAACACTTGATTCACTGGTGTCATTCTGGGTAACTAGAAAATAACTATGTTTTGTCTTTCTCTAGGGAATGAAGACAAAGCATCCATATACTATATTTTAAGTCTTTTCTTCATTCAAAAAAACTTTTCTGCAATTTTACACTTCATGAAAAAAGTTGATTCTAACATCTCTGAATGTTAAAATTTACTGCTGTAAAAATTTCCTTCAGGTTTAGTATTATTGAGAATGTTAAAAATCAAATTAGACTCATGAATTCCTTGAGGGGAGAGGAGGTGGGGGTGGGCAGAGATAAAGGTAATAGAGGAAGCTCTTCTCCAATATCCTCACAATGTCAAACTTCTAGGAAGTTTCCACAAACCCTGGTGCCACATACCATCTCTAAATTCGCCAAGCACTTTCATACACCCCACACAAATGTAATAGAGACTGGGGGGTCTGGAAAACTATTAGTGAGATATTTGGAATTCCTTAAAAAAAAATACCATTCCCTCCCTATAGCCTCTGAAGAGGATATGAAGTTAAGGTTGAGAAATTTCAGCACTTAGAGAGTTGATTCATCTTATGGACGTCTGTTGTTCACACCTGCTCTCTAAGCATTTTTTTTCCTTCTCTTCCTTTTGGAAAGTTGGAAACTGATTAAAGCATGGAGGAAATTTTACCCTTAGAGTTGATACTAAAAATTCCATCTTATGTACTCACTGATCCAATGAGCTGGGTTCTTCCCATAACCCCTACTAGCTACTGCTTCTCATGTAAGCCAGGGTCAAGAGCAAAGATTTATAATAAGATCCATATTTGCAATGACCACAAATAGGAATTCTAATAATTTGCTGCTGTCAGATTTTTCTTCATCATTAAATATCCTGTTATTTTTGCTGGTAATTTTTTTAAACAAATTGACTTAGATAAAAAATTATTTGTGTATGTTTGTGCATGTATATGTGTGTGTGTGTGTGTGTGTGTGTGTGTGTGTGTGTGAGAGAGAGAGAGAGAGAGAGAGAGAGAGAGAGAGAGAGAGAGAGGAGTGAGATAATTTTGTATGCTTTATAAATGCATAATATTGTATAAATAAAATTTTTTTGATAATTGATCTATTTTATATACTTGATTTTAAAAAATCCTACATTTCAATTCTAAATCTTTTGATTTTTTTTTAAAAAAAGCTTAGCATGTACAAAAGTAGCATGTATTTACAATTTAAAGCATGTGTAAAAATGTTTTTTAAAAGTCTATGCAAAAGACATAGAAGATAAATACAAGATAATTTGCAGGCAAAGTAGCAGCAGCTCATCAGTAGGACAGGAAAAGCTTTATGTCTCTTAACTTCAGTTTTGACAGAAACTATGAATTCTAATTTTCCTGAGTGAGGAGAAAGTGCATTTCAGACTTCGAAGAATGGCAAATGTCAAGTGTAGGTAAAATAGAATATTCATTCACAACATGATTAACAGTGGTTAATAGGATCTGAATGACTTTCTCATCTGATTCTAGATCTAGTTCTTGTATGCAGTATTACTGGCTAATTTGCTATTCTATTCAGTGACCTCAAGACTTTGTTAAATAGAGTCACTTATTTGTATAGTGAACTTCCTGATTCCTTTAATCTTTGTTTAAATATTTGGAGTCTAAATTATGTGGACCTTACATCCAAGATCCTGACTCCTCAGGAAAAGACCTATTACTGAAACACAACTTTAAACAAAAGTGTGACAGAATTTTCATGTTGTTGCAAATGAGAACATCTGATTAGTGGCTCTCCTTGCTCTATCTCTTTCAGGGATGATTATGTTCTCAGTGTCTTATTATAGAGAAACTTCTAAGGTTGAGTCTTGATGTGGAGAGATCATGCAAAATAAAAATGAATACAGTGATGTCTCCAAAATTACTCCATTTCTCTTGTGAAAGGTAATTACTCTAATGGCATAGCTGAAGTCCTGAAGGAGGGGGACTTTTCTTTGTCATTCCACATGGCAAAGAAAATCCCATGCAGATAGATGTATGAATAGTTCTGGCTTTCATGAAGGAAATAAGAATCATAAAAATGTAAAGGCTGGAAGGTACCTTAATAATTATCCAGTTCAACTGCCTTATTTTTCAGATGTATCTATTTTCAATTTGTGCAATGGGCTTTGTAACTAAAGCATTGCAAACTGAGCCACAGAATGGTTGAAGTGATTTGCTTATAAATATCTACAGATAGAACATCAAATCTAGTCTTGACCTTTAAGTGAGCTTTAAAAAGAGGTATGAAGAGTAATAAAAGGCTAATTAATATATGTCTGAAAGTCAGGACTAATCTTAGAACTTAGGTTCTCTTTACCATATAAACTCTTATCTGAGATTGTTGGCATTATGTTAAGCTCTTTGAAGTATGATATTTATCTCTTTCTTATTAAGTGGAACCATATTTGCCTTTAAGTGGGGCCCAGACATATTTCTTGGGATCTTCATTCTCATATGTCAGAATAGCTAAAGATTATCTTAGCATTACACCAGCAGTCACACAGCCCTATCACAATTCAGGGCTTTAGTTGCTTTCTTTTTACTTATTGAGCATACAACTATATAATGACATAAATATATTAAAAACAATTTCATCCTCCAGGATGTTGTAGTTAATTCATTCTCTCTCTTCCCCCCTCTCTTATTCTCTCTATCTCTTTCCTCTCTTTGTCTCTCCCGTATAGACAGATAGATATAGATATATATTTAATTTTATTCTGGCTCTTGGTTCATATGTGACACATTTGATGTTTGTACACTTTCTACAAGGGCTTATCATAATCCATTTATATTTTCTCATTCTATGAAACTGTCAGTCATGTTTTCCATAGATCCACTGTTAAGGATCTCCTAGTCATTTTGATGGCCTTTCATTGCTTCTTTTAAAACTCTTGGACAGCATTGAATAGTGGAACTGGATCTTATCTGGTACAACTTTCAACCTAGTGTAGGAACTAACTAACTCTCTTAGGAATTCACTCATCATTTCCATTAGTACTTGAAAATGATGTTTACTGCTCCAAAAGACATTATTATTCCTATGAATTTATTTGTGTCACCTACCTTCCATTCTACAACTAAATCTCATGCTACAAACCCTTTGTTATATATGTTTAAAAACCTTTATGATTTGTACCTCATTTTGTAGACTCCATCATTTTTTTGCTTTGCACTATAGAACTGATGGCATGAAATTTCCAGAAATACTAACACATTTTGTCAGTATGGAATTACAAAGAAGCAGCAGTATAAAGGATGACATCAATGAGATGTATGATTGAAAAAGAAGGTGGGTTGGTCACATGGTGAGAACGGGGTATGACTAACAAAAAGCTCATGTTTTAAAAATCTCAAGAAAAAAATTATGAAACTCCTCCAGATCTTATAAAGACTATATGGGAGGATATGGACAATAGTCACATAGGATGGGAATCCATGTCTGGGTGGTAATCTGCATTCTCTAGGAAAGACACACAATGATAAAATCAAATATGTAGTAGAGCATTGGAATACAGGGTGGGATGATTAATAATGTCTGGCTAAATGAAAGTCTTTTTAATTTTATCACATCATTGTGTGTGTTTTTGCTGTTTAATTAACTGGCTCAGAGAGTATGTGCAAACCGGGTCCAGTTTGCTATGAGATGTCAGTCACCGGTCCATAACTCATTGCCACAACCAAGTGGTGAACAGCAGGGAACAAGTCTATTTTGGTCCTAGTCCTGATCTTATACAAATACCACACATGCCATCAATTGTCCTATAGCAAACTTGGTCTTCACTAGTCAAGAAATTACCTGATTTTTACAAGGATCCATTTTTGGAGATAGTGTGAATATTGCTTTAAAATATAAAATCATGCACCATTAAATTTTGTGGTAGAAAGCAGGCCCTTTGAAGTAATTCTTAATTCCCTTTAATTCTTTGCTGGTTTGATTACAAGAGAAAATGATTTAAGTTATTGCTTTGGTTTTTTGCATTGCTCCTAACTTAAACCAGCCCATATTTTACCAATATCATCATTTAATTTACAGTCAAAGCAAAGCATGCAGATAAAAATATAATTCTTCATATTAAAAATAAGATTATTAAGAGATAGCCAGAAATCAAACCTCCTAACTGGAGTGATGAGCACATCTTCCAATGTAATTTGGAAGTCCCTTTCAAACTTGTAGTGACCAGTAGTAGTAAAGTAAGGAGGGTAAGTGAGGGCCACCTGCAAATTTGGCTGATGACCTGAAGGTGCTCTTGATGTGTGGGATAGCGTGGGGGTGAACCTTCCCTTAAGTCTTGTTTGCCAGCTGGAAATTACTTTGCCGTATGTTCAACTGTCTGGGATGTGACAGCTAATTCATTTTCCCTTTAAAAGAAACAGTAACTCTGATATAAGACTTAAAGCACTGTCCTTAAGTCTTCCCATCCCAGTCTTGCTTGAATGATGGATTTTTATCCCCCATTTGAAAATATAACAGTGGGACATAGGATCTGAATGACTTTGAAAATATAAAGTAATATAGTTTCTAAAGCAAGTTTGTTCTCAAAACATTTATTCTTAATATGTTTAAGGGTAGGGAGCTCAACCAATGGGTAATGAAAGTCTCAGTTTTTATCCTCATGGATAAGACAGGGTGATACTGCATCAGATATCAGCATTATCTGCTTATTATGAAATTCTCAATCATCCTTTGACATACAACTCAACTGGGAAGTGGGAATCAAATTATGTGTGTTCTAAAATGTTACTGGCCTTCTATCAAAAAGATCTTGATTGCTCAAAACTTGTGTAGAGGCAAAGTAAAAACGATGAGGGAATCCATGTCATATATTTGTTTAGTTGTTGAATCTAGGAATGTGGTCCAAATATTTCAGTACTGTATTCTGTTAGCATAACAAAGATATGGAATAACAGGTTCTCTAAATTCAATTATATTTTTGTTGAATGATTAAATTAAGCTAAATTATTGAAACTATATGGGATGCAAGGAAATACTAAAGAAGGGAAAGGGACCTGTATGTGCCAAAATGTTTGTGGCAGCCCTTTTCATAGTGGCCAGAAAGTGGAAAATGAATGGATGTCCATCAATTGGAGAATAGTTGGGTAAATTATGGTATATGAAGGTTATGGAATATTATTGCTCTGTAAGAAATGACCAGCAGGATGAATACAGAGAGGCTTGGAGAGACTTACATCAACTGATGCTGAGTGAAATGAGAAGAACTAGGAGATCATTATACACTTCAACAACGATACTGTATGAGGATGTATTCTGATGGAAGTGGATTTCTTCAACCTAGAGAAGAGCTAATCCAATTCCAATTGATCAATGATGGACAGAATCAGCTACATCCAGAAAAGGAACACTGGGAAATGAGTATAAACTGTGAGCACTGTTTTGTTTTGTTTTTCTTCCCAGATTATTTTTAGCTTCCAAATACAATTCTTCCTTTGCAACAGCAACAACAAAATTCGGTTCTGCACATACATATTGTATCTAGGATATACTATAAGATATTTAATATGTATGGGAATGCCTGCCATCTAGGGGAGGGGGTGGAGGGAAGGAGGGGAAAAATTTGGAACAGAAGGGAGTACAACGGATAATGATGTAAAAAATTTACCTATGAATATGTACTGTCAAAGAAAATGTTATAATTATAAAAATTAATAAAAATTTTAAAAAAAGAAACTATATGGGATGGATAAAATAATTTATTTTTATTTGTTATTTCCCTATCTTTTAGCTAAACGTAGGATGATTCTGTCACTGATTTTTCTGTGAGTCTGAAAAAGTGCTTTATCAAAATCCTTCTGGCAATTTTTCTAAGGTTAAATTTCAGGTTATGGTTATAAGTCTGTAACAAATATTTTGATATTCTATTTGTTTTGATGGGTCTGGACTTGACATTTTATAATGGGAGAGAATTCCCTCAAAATCCTTTCTTTGATGCAGATTTGGCAAGGCAAAAGTTATGTGATCTGATCATGGCCCAATATCTAATATGTGTTTGAGGCAAGATTTAAATCTGGACCTTCTTGTACTCAATGTCTACTCTCTGTCCACATATCAAGTTTCCTTTCCCAGTGACATGTAAGAGCCTGAAATTAATGTGATGCTATAATTTGTTGATAGGAAATTTTATTTCAATGACAGTCCTACCAAGAAATGATTTCTAGCCAAAGAATGTGAATATGTATAGTCACACTTTGAAACCACCTGGAAAGACAGAATCAATTCTAGAATAAATAAGAAATATGCTTCAGGTGAACAGCTCCACACCAAAGAGAAGCAGGTGCACCCTACACAGAGAAGATTTGATGATTTGTTCTTTGAAATTACAGATTTCAAAGCTGGACTGCTTGGATGAGAAGAGCTGTTCTACTCATTAAACCTAGAGAAATTAATACATCATTATCATTCACAGCCTGTAGAAAGCTTTCTTTCCCACAGCCCAAGGCTTGCTTTATGAGCTTTGATGGGCAAGAGTCCAATGAATGGACAGTGAACTTTAACTTCCTCTCAAATCTTCACAAGCAAGTTAAGCCCCATTTCAAAGCCCATTTCATTCCTCCAGCAAAATGACTCAATGACCTTGAATTTGAGTGAACAGAGACTTCAGATACTATGCAAAGTCCAAGAGATGGGTGTTTCAGGCAAAGACCAATGGCTAAATGAGACTCACCAGATCATCAGTGTTTGATTCCTCCCACATTTGGAACCTGTGAAACAGCAACTCAGAAACTAGATTTACAATGAAAATCAAACCAAAAAAAAAATCCAAAGTTTTCACTAATTAAGCAATTCAGCTGCCTCCAGCGGTGTGGTGTCACTGTCTGAAACCAGAAGTCACCTCACTCGTTAACCAGTTAAAGATGCACAAAAGTCACTGCCTCTCACTGAACTTCTATAATTCTATGCTTTTTATGTAGGGCATTTACATGAACTGAGGCTTTTGGCTTCAAAAGAATGATGATTTCTATTCCTCTCACATGCCTTTTTTCCCCTTCCAGTATATGCAGCTCCCACTGATTTCAAAGGTTCTAAAGAAGAAATAAATATTTCTACTCCCAAATTTAGTTTTGTAGTATTTTTGAGTAGGGTTGAGGGACATGTTGGGGGACAAAGAAACTTTTTCCCCAGCAGCTCACCCCACTTTTTTCTTTCATTTAAAAAAAAAGTGAGTTTTGATGTTTTTATATCATTCATTTCTTAATATAACATATTGCACACTTGAACTCTCACTTTAAAGAAAAAAAATCAGCTAAAACAAAACCAACCAGTAGAGTGATTATCTGATAAGGTATTAACACAATCTGTCCTTCCATTTCCTTGTTTTCTAAAAAGAGTAGGGAGATATATATTTTTATTATCAGTAATTAATTAATTTTCTTTTCTTTTTTCATAGTACTATTTCCTTTTAATGATCTTTTCATTTATATTGCTGTAGTCATTGTCCATACAGTTCATCTGCTTCTGATCATTTCACTATACATCAGTTCATAAAAATCTTCCCTTGTTTCTCTCAATTTCCCATATTCACAATTTATTCTTTGCATAAGAATATTCCATTGCATTTATATGTTACATTTTTTCTTGGCCATCACCCTATCAGTGGATACCTGCTTATTTTCCATTTCTTTGTGACTATACTAAGTTTTATTATGAATATGATGGCACACTGGAATTTTAATTCTGGCTTTGAACTTCTTGCAGTATTATGCTCAGTAGTGAAATCATAAAAATCTATTAGTTTGCATAGTTCTTTCCTTGTGTTCTGCCCTGAATCATTTATGTTCCTACATGTATCAAACATGAGACCACTTTTTTATTTCTGTTATTGCTTATTTAATCTGCTCCATTTAACTTTTTAAGTAGTTTTGATGATCATTTCTTAATAATACATTTTCTGTTTTGGAAATGCTATGATCCCTTTAATCGATTTTTTTTTCCAAATTCCAGACCTTTTTTCCTTCAAATGTAATTGCCATTATTTTGTTCAGTTCTATAAAATGTAATATTGGTTATATCAAAATATAGATACATATACATATACACATAAACACATATGTATATGTAGTATATATATACATATATTATTTATATAGAAAAACATAGAGAGTTACATCCCTAAATCTGCAAATGTATTTAAATACTATTGTCATTTTTATTATATTGCCATGGCCCAACCATGATCACTGTGTATAATGTCCATGTTTTTACATAGTGGGATCATACGACTTCAATGTGTATAGCTGTACGTGCTTTTGCTATCTGCAAAGGTTTGGTATTATTCTTTTATGATGAAATACATGGTTCAAAAAATCTCATCACATTTCAGAAAATGGACTTGTCTGCCATTACTCAGCCAGTGAATATACTCCAAGACAGCTTATGGATCATATTGCCTATGCTCTCTCGATGTCTAGACTTGCTGATAAATAAGAATGGTAGTTCAATGAGTAGCCCAGGGGAAGGACCCTGTAGTGAGCTAAAAAGGCAGTGATTTCTTCCATAAAAATGGAAGCTATCTCCTTAATTCCCAATTAGCAAATGGAAAAAATAGGTATCAAAAATCTGGAATGTAGTACAGAATCCTGTGCAGATTTATAATATTATAGGAAGGTATCCATGGCCAATAGATAGTGTTATTTTTTGAACTGTTTTAGTAACTTATTCATAGGCAATGTATTATGCTCTTCATAGATGCTCCTATAGTAACTATCACATCTGTTTTGATAATACATTTAAAGCACTTTGGAGTTTATAACTCCTAGCAACACTGAGCGATAAGTAGAGTGAATATGGTTTATTTTGTTTTTTGAATGAGATGTGTGGTTCAGAAAGTAAGTGGCTCATATACAGTTTCAGCATTAGTGAGTTATCTGAGGAATGACTCAGTATTAGGGCTTCCAAATCAGGGGTCAAAGATTTTTTAAATCATCATATTAAAACAATACTTTGTATTCCCTTGTGTTAAAGAATAGAAAGCTTTCACTCAAACTTCTTTAATGAAAAATCCCCTTTTTTCTACATAGAGGTTATCATGGACATTTCTTCCTTGGAGACTATTCTTCACTTTTCTATGAATTTTCTTTGAATATTCTTACTTTTCTTCTGAAGATTTTGACTATGAAATCTCCTTTTAATTATCTTTTCTACTTCAGAGTCATAGTCTCACAAAATCCCAGCAAGCTAGGCATGATTTTCTATTCCTTCAGGCTATAATAACTAGTCATTACTTAGAACCCATTTTGATCACATTTCAAACACCTAACCCCTAGTACCTTTACTTTTCTCCTTAATTGAAAATTTCATTAGGAATATACATTTAATAATATATTAATCACTTCCAAAAAATGGGCAAAACACTATCAATGAGGAGACATCTAATGTCTTTTCCAGGATTTTGTTTAAAAACAAATGCTTTCATACCTGCTGAAAATATCCACCAACTTTCTATAAGGAATCTTAGGCATCATTTTAACGATAAGAAAACTAATGGCTAGGGAAATTTTATATCATTATAATAGTAACATATTTAATTAATGGAGGGATTGGGATTGGAACATATATCTCAATTCTCGGTCTCCTTCCATGTATCTTTTCAGAAAATATATTAAGCAAGAAGATCAGGGCTTCAGGAGGATTACAGGTCTTAAGATAATGCCATATAAAAATGTTTAGGAAAAGTAAAGTTGCTTAGCCAAGAAAATAGAAGCTATGGACAGGGCATTAATACCTGTATATAAGTATTAGAAGGACTTTCAAGCTAAAAAGAGGTTTGAATCACTTTGGATAAGTCTTCAGTCCAAAAGGAGTTATTACTGAATATTACAAAAAGGGAAATTTAGTCTTGATATAAGGGGAAAAAGTCTAATAATTAGAGTTTTCCAAAGTACAATGAGCTTTTGGAAGGGATCGCTTCCTCTCATTGGAAATCCTGAAGCAAAGGCTTGATAGACACTTGTCAGCAAAGCATTCTTTTTAAAGGAGAAAATATTTTAATGCAAAATGAATGATTTTGATTATATTAAGTCAAAAAAGTTTTTATACAAAGCTAATGCAATTAAGATTAGAAGGAAGGCAAAAAACTGGGAAATAATTTTTATAGCCAGTATTTATGATGAAGGCCTCATTTCTAAAATATATAGAAGAATTGAGCCAAAGTGATGAGAATTGATAAATCGTTAAAGGATATGAACAGGCATGAGGAAGAAATTGAAGCTACCTATAGTCACATAAAAATGTTTAAAATAATTCTTAATTAGAGAAATGGAACAATTATTAAAACAATTCTGAGGTACCACCTCACACCTAACATGATAGAAAAGGAAAAAGATAAATCTTAGAGAAGATATGGTAAAATTGGAAAACTAATACATTGTTGGTGGAATTGTGAAATGATCCAACCATTCTGGAAAGCAATTTGAAACTATGCCCAAAGAGCTATAAAAGTGTGCATTCCATTTGATTCTGCAACACCACTATTAGGTCTATATCTGAAAGAAGTCATAAAAAGGGATTAGGATCCACAAGTACAAAACTATTTATAGAAGCTTTTCTGTGGTTGCAAAGAATTAGAAATTGAGGAGATTCCCATCATTTGAGGAGTAGCTAAATAAATTATGGTACATGAATATAATGCAATACTATTGTGCTATAAGAAAGTTAGCAGGCAGATTTCAGGAAAAAAAAAAAACTTGAAAGACTTATATGAAAAAAAAGTTAGTATAACCAGGAGAATATTATACACAATAGTGCAACATTGTAGACTTTTCAACCATGATAGACTTAGCTTTTCTCAGAAACACAATAGTCCAAGACAATTCCAAAAGACTCATGATAGAAAATGTAATATTCATCCAGAGAAAGAACCATGGAATCTTACTAGATAGAAGTATCCTACTTCTACTATCTTTTTTTTTTCCCATGTTTTTTCCTTTTTAATTCTGATTCTTCTTTCAAAATACAACTAATGTGGAAACATATTTAATATGATTATACATGTATGTAATATGCATGCATATGTATGTAATGCATATATATATATATATGAATGTAATGTATTGTGTAATGTGGAAATATGCGTAATATGATTGTATATGTATTGTTATACTTATATCTGATGGCCTGCCATCTTGAACAGGGAGAGAGAAAAAATTTGGAATTCAAAATTTTATAAAAGCAAATGTTGAAAATTATACTTACATGTAATTAGAAAAAATACAATACTATAAAATTGGGAAAAAAGGAAAAATATTTATAAAACATTTAACATACTCTCTGGAATAGTAGTTGCTGCATAAATTCTTATTACATTCTCTTTCCCTCTATTCTTGTTCACACACAGGTTCAATTCAAATAAATTGAACAGCTGTCAAATCTCTACTTTATGTAGGGCATTGTGCTAAGTGTTAGATATACAAAGATAAAAGTGAAATTTCCTTTATCTCCAAGAATTTTACATGGCTTAAATGTCTAATACCAATGTCTAACACTAATGCACATGAACTATTTCAAACAACTAATTATGAGGGGGGAAACACAATGTATTTTAAAGCACTTTGCAATCTTTGTAACATTATAAATGTAAAATATTATTATTTCATCTGGGCATCAAGAAGGTTGAGAGAAAAGATTGGCATTCAGAGGATAAAATATTTTATAAGAAAAGGAAAAGAGAAAATCAAGAAAAATGACACTTTCAGACAACTCTGGGAGTTACAATTGACAAACATGTCAGATATACAAAAATAAAAGCATCAGGTTTGTCTATAGAAGTAAATATTTATTCTCAAGTAAATTTGAAATAGTTGGAAATGTATGAGTGAAACATTAGAACATTTAGGAATTTTACATAAAGGTTAGAATGTAAATGAGAAGCTCTGGGATTGAGTGATTCCACCATTTTAAATGACTATGGACAAGGAATTATTATTTGCTAATAAATTTGCATGTTCATTCTATCTCTGTGTGTCTGTCTGTTTGTCTGTCTATCTATCTATCTATCTATCTATCTATCTATCTATCTATCTATCTATTTTTCTGTCTGTCTGTATTTAAATATAGATATATTTAGCTCTTGCATGAGCCAAAATAGTGTATTGGTAAATACTTAACAAGTAGCTCTTTGAAAAACAAAACATACTCTTGACACAACTTTTTGTTTAATTTGCATTAAATTGTATTTTTTATATTACTTTCTAAATTCTAAAAATCAAGGGAAAAAAAACACAAGCCCCAATTTGTAGTGCTTGGCAATTTCTGAGATGTAAATGCTCAATGAGAAAATTTAACAAACTTTAGCAAAGCAATTCAAGTTGACTTCATCATAACTTTGACAAACTTTCACATGAGAGGATTGTATTATTGCAAAACAATTCTGAATTTACCCTAACTCTAGAAAACAATTGTCATGTAGAAATACAGAAACCCACAGGAATTAAGTATTAATAGGATCTAAAAAATAACAAAAATTAGCATTTAATCAAGGTACTTCCAGTGTATACTATCTATCCCCTCTCCTAAAGGCTTAACTGTGTACCTTTAATAGTAGATCTTTGAATCATGCTAGAGAAGTAGAAACACTATGTGACAACATCAGAATTGATGATGACAAAAGTTCTTTTACTCAAAAATCAATATTTGTTTCCTTTTAGTTTCCTATAAATTCTATATACTGGAAATACCTTGATTAAATGTTCATTTTTATTACTTTTTCATCATTATTTACTATTTCTTTTGCTATTGTTAGTAAAAATAATATTCTGATATGATATCTGATCAGAGAAAATATATCTCTTAACCAGGGAATGTATCTGCATTATAATAAATAAAATCTGAAAGGAAATCTGAAAATTGGCTTTAGCCATTCTTTCAATATTTTATACTAGGTTCAGCTCATGAAAAATGCATTATACACTAGTAAAGGAATTATGTGATTTTTTTGACACAGAATACAACACAAAATGTATTGTGTTTTCTTATAAACTTTTAATCTGTGTGCACACGTAGCAAGAAAAAGTAAAATCAACTAGAATCTTTAAGAAGAGGAAACACTATCATTTTATATAATTATAACTTGATTATAGTATAAATTAGAATACAGGGGCTACTTTATGCTATTCACTATTTGAACTGATCAGGATCCAGATAAATTATACAGGGGGCAATGCATTATTAAAAGCAACAACAACGAATATTAGACCAGTTAAAAGGGACTGGGTTCAAATTCTACCTCTGGCTTATACTCATTTAACTGACCATGGGGCAATGGCTTAGCCTTTCTGAGCCTCATTCCTCATTTGTAAAATAGGATTTTATCCAACAGAGAAGAGGTGTATATCAAATGAGATAACATACAGAAACTGATTAAAGCACTTCATGTTTCAACCCTTGTTTATTAATCAATAAATAAGTAGTTATTTCATTGAAGAAAAAACTTAATAACTATTCATCCTGGAGAAAAGAAATGCTTTGAGTGAGGAACAGTAAAACAATGAGTTTGGTTAAGCAATATTTGTTCAAAGGGGAATATTATTAGTCTAAGAGGTGAATGGAGCTCAGGTAGAGACCTTGCCTTTCATTTTTTTTCCATCTTCATAAAGCATTGAGCTAAGAATAGATTACTCTCCTGTTTTAACTCTTGTAGAAATTCTTATTGAACTTGTACATAATCTGCATTTTTCTTTGAGGTTTTGTTTGCAAGATGTTTTTAAGTTATTTCCTTCTTCTGGGTTTGTGTCTTGAGCTTCCCTATCACTAAAGTCCCTCTTTATAGTGGAATCTTTTGGGGGCTGTTTTCTCAGTTTTAGTCCTTTTGATTCCTCCTCCTGCTTTCACAACTCAATCTGAGGGCCTTTCTACATATCAACCCCTTGATCTTAAACCTGAAACTTCTTGAGCTAGGTGTGTTTGTGGTTGAAATTTTCTAAAGATAATTATTCCATCACTGTTAGTTTATTGGGAAAATCTACCTGTATAGAGCTATTGAATGCCAGTTCCTTTTTGGTCTGGGCTTTGTCATTACAATTCAGCTTTGAGAGTGGGTAAAGGGTAGAAATAAGTTACTTATTTTTCCATATTTTCTAGGTCTTTATGGAGAATGGAGTGTGGCAAGCTAGGTTAAAATGTTTCCTCTCCCTCTGTTATCTCAGCTCTCCTCCTTCTCCATCTTGCAGCAAACAAGTAAATTTCTCACATGCAAAAAAAATTAATTGACAGTGCATGAATGGGATGGTCCTTAGTAGCCCCTCCAAGCTCCTTAATAATTACAAAGCCACGCTATTCATTGTAATTAATACCTACTAGAAATAATAAAAATATTTTTGATATCTGTATTATATGCCATTTACATACAAATATAATTAAATAAATGCATTTAAAAGTATAGTTAAGGTTGGCATAAAATCTCTTTGGTATTATTGAAAAATAATATGTACATGAAAGATATATCTAGGTTCTTTGATTTTAGGAATTATTATAGGGATTTTCCTCCATATATTGTGATCAGAACCTTTCTATAACTATAAGTTGAGGGTTTGTTTTTTTTTTAAATTTTCAATTTTATTTTTCCAAATACATGTAAAGAATGTTTTCAACATTCATTTTTAAAGACTTTGAATTTCTAATTTATCTCCCTCTTTTAAACATATTTCTGTATTTGTCATCACACAAGAGAAATCAGAACAAAAAGTAAAAAACAAAACAAAACAAAAAAAAAACAAGAAAGAAAAGAAAAACAAACAAAAAAACCAGGTAGGAAATACTATGCTTCAATACATCTTCAGTTTCTATAATTCTCTCTTTGGATGTGGATGGCATTTTCCATCCCACGTTTATTGAAATTTCCCTGAATCATAACATTGTTGAGGAAAGTCCATTCTATTACAGTTAATCATCATATAATCTTGTTGTTACTTTGTACAATGTTCTCTTGGTCCTTCTCTCTTCACTCAGCATCAGTTTATGTCTATCTTTCCAGGCTTTTCAGAAATCAGTTTTCTCATCATTTCTTGTAGAACAATAATATTCCATTATATTAATATACCACAACTTATTCAGTCATTTCCCAATTGATGGGCATCCATTTAACTTCCAGTTCTTTGCCAGTATAAAAAGGATTGCTACAAAAATTTTTGCACATATAGGGCCTTTTCCCCTCTTTTTTTAATATCTTTGGAATAGGGATCCACTGTTGGATCAGAGTATGCAGAGTTTTATAGCCCTTTGAATATAGTTCCAAATTGCTCAATTTGAGGTCTTTTTTGTTTATCTATTTATCTATCTATTTATCTATTTATTTATTTATGGAATAAAGCAAGTATTTCTGTAACATAATAAAATAATAATAATAAAAAGGATAGTTGTATGTGAGCAAATCTATTATTTGGAATCTTAAAGAGGAATTTACCCATGGTAGCACATATAACTGACAGAGATTAACTTTTGAACCCCGATTTTTCTCACTCCAAGCCCAATATGCTATCTGCTCTGTATCTAAAATGTTTTTATACTTCCCATCCAGATGCTCACAGGGACTTCACTATTGTCTCCAGAAATTCATCCTCCTTTAAGATCAAATCAACTCTGAAATTGACAATTCCTCAATCCTTCCCTGTTCTTTGGATTACTCCTTTCTTCTGATTGGAGTCCAGGATGGAAGGTAGATTTTGTTCAGTGGATTTCTTTTTTTCCATTTCACCAATTCTATTTTTTAAAGGAATTGTTTCCATTTTATCAATTATGTTTTCCAAAGAGTTATTTTTTTTCTCCATTTTGCAAATCTATTTTTTCAGCATATTTTTTTTCCATTTCACCAAATGTTTTTCTTAAAAAGTTGTTTTCAAGTCAATTTCTATGTTTCCTTTTCCAAACTCTCCTGCCTTTGCATTTTTCTTCTAATTATTTTAAGATCCTTTTTAACTCTTCCAAAGAGTCTTTTGAACTGGAGATCATTTCATGTCCCACTTGGAGGCTTCACCTGGAAGCATTTTGTCAGCTCTGATCTTGGTGTTCTCTTCTGGGTTTGTTTTCTGATCTTTCCTATATTCATAATAGCTATCTATGATTAGAGGTTTTTTTTTTGGTTTTTTTTTTGTTTTGTTTTGTTTTGTTTTGTTTTGTTTTGTTTTGTTTTTTTGCTCATTTTTAAAGGTTGAAGTCTGCTTCTAGGACACAGAAGAGATTGTCTCAAGTTTTCTCTACAAGGCAACAGGGACTTCTTACTATGGGCTGGTATTGCTGCAGGCTTCCATACTGTTTTGGGCGCGTTTGCCCAAGTCCTGTTGTTATTCTAGGGTTCACTATTTATCTTTTGTAGTTGTTGGAGGTCTCACAGATAGCTTATTGAGCCACTGGCCTCCTGAACTAGGACAGGGCCTCTCTTTACCTAGGCTGGGCCTTGTTCCCTGAGGGTGAATTTTGAAAGCTCCTCCTAAATCTTTTATTTAAGGAAAGGGCCAAGGCAGAAAGTCCCACCTGGCTGTCTGATCCCTCACTTCTTCTCCCAGCCCTTTTCTATCTCCTTTTATGTGTTGTCTCCTGTTAGATTTTAAGTTTCTTGAAGACAAGGGCTATGTTTTGCCTTTATATATATATATATATATATATATATATATATATATATATATGTATATATATATATATATATATATATATATGTATATGTATGTATGTATGTATGTATATATGTATGTATATATATGTATATATATATATATATGTATGTATATATATATATCTCATCAGCACTTATCACAATCAATGTTTATTGATTGACTAATTCTGCTTCATTTAGATAAAGACAAAAATATATTGTGAAGCACCAGATCATGTGATTTCACTGAAACAAAGTACTCCAAACTCAGTGAGTTCCCTCTACCAGAGCAGGTAGGAACTTTCTTTGCAGTTTATAATTTTGGAGAGTTGTCTAAATCAAATCAGGTGACTTGATTTAAATCAGGTCAAGTTTATTGTCTGATGTAACACAGCCAGTATTTGTCAGAGGTGAGATTTAAATCCAGTTGTTCCTGACTCTAGGACTGACTATCCACTTTATATGCCTATGATAATGCCTTTCCAAAATATATTTTGACAAATATTATCAAAATGATCCATCTTCCTTTAAAATTTAAAAAAAAAAAAGGTTGCCTTCTCCCAATGCATTGCTTAAAATGCTAGGTGAGAAAGAATATTACATCGTGCTGGTTTCAACTATTAGTCAGGTCTAAAGCTTTCATTTGGAGAAATCATTTCTATTCATTTCTAATTAGAGTAATGCATCTGAAAATGTTTTCTTTGCTAACCAACCACAAGTATCTGAAACACTCCCTTCTGGGAAAGAGAACAGATGGTGTCTCTACATTTACTTATCTTCTACTGGCAGGAAGAAAACAAGTATTTCCTAGCTCTTTTCCCTTTCTTCTGACTAGGATTTTGATAGGTGTCTAGTCTGTGGTCAAGACTTCTTCAGTGATTTGCGGTCCAGTCCCTTTTGTATGGTGTTACTTTGATCTTGACCCAATATCATCAATGCTTTGTTTGGATGATTCTTAGCACAGATCTATTTTCCTTGGCAGGAGCATTCTCTTCTCCTGCTTGTAGGAAACTGGCCAGTAATGAGGTGGTAAGCTCCTGTCTGGGCAACAGGAATTTCCAGAGTTCTTTCTTTCATTAACTTTCTTGGGCTTTCACCACAGCAGTGAGATTTTGGAAGTTGAGTTTTCAGTCTCTTCTAGGACCAGGCATTTTCTCACATGGACTCACATTGACCCAATGGTCCTGTTATCCCTTCACTCTCTTTTTCTCCTTTTAATACTTTGAAACAATTTTATATTCAAAACTCTCTGAAGCTCCTATAGGATGGTTAATCTGAACCATTACTTTTTAAGTACTCGTTTGTGACCTGGCTTTTCCAGTAGCTTTAGAAAAGCCCTGGGTATATTGGGGAGAGTACTAGATCCAGACACAGAAGACCTGGATTGAATTCTAGTGCTGATACTTGTTATGTGAGATGCCCCCCCCCCCCACACCACTGAACTTCTCTGAGTCTGAATTTCCTCATTTGGACAATGGACATAGTGACACTTGTGCCATCTAACTGATAGGACTTTGTCCACTTAAATAAGTATAGTAGCAGCTACGTGTCACAATGGAGTATTGGGCCTAGAATCAGGAAGACTTCAGATATTAAATATCACCCTGGTCAAGGCACTCGAACTCTGATCTTGTTTTACTTACCTCAGCTATAAAACAGAAAATAACAGCACTTACCTTACTGGAGTTATTATGAGTAGCAAATGATATAAAATTTATAAATTATCTGGAATATAGTAAGTACTTAATAAATGTTCATTTCCTTTCCCCAAAATGGGAGTTATCTTGGCTTTTTCTAGTGTAAGATGATAATAAAAGCATCTCTTTTTATTTTTGATTCTCAAGAAATAAGCCTGTATTCTTCCTTTCCCCTTTTTGTTTTAACCTCTAAGTTCAGCACTTTTTACTTGATTCCTCTGGAGAGGAAAAGATGACTTCTATTCTTTACTAACTCTATAGATAATATTAGTGGCATATATGGCTGCAATGAAAGGGGATGCTAAAGAGATGTCTTTTAAATCTGGACTTACAAGTTAATACTTCTATGCTTCAAGAACTACCCAAAGGCAACAGCAAAGAGTGTATTTAGAGATGAATATTTATATATCTTTCACATAAATAGTGACTAACCCTTTAGTGTTATGTATTTTTTTTGGAGGTGGTACAGAAAATAATGTAAAAGAATTAGATACAACAGTTTTCTGCTTATTGTCAATTGATGGATCTTTTTCATTATCAGTCATTAATACAAAGTCATAGAGATGTTGATTAACAATGAGTTTATATGTGTTTTTCACTTGATATTTATAATGTTCTTGAAACATTGAATGGCTAGAACTAGAAATGAATGGTAGAGTAAATTAATGTTTAATATAAAGAAAAAAAATCCACAGCCTTTGATTGTGTAGGTCTTTATTAGAGATGGGAATAAAATTGTTTACTGAGGAACTTGTATGAGGGTTAAGAAGTGTTCAGGTGCCAAAATGTGAAGTCTGGGCTAGCTCCCTCTGAAAGGCTCAGAATCAGATTGAGTTTGGATGGCAGTCTGGAAGGTCAGTCGGGATTGGGATAAGGACAAGAGCTGGAGGAGATTCAGAGCCAGGATTCAGGAAGAAGAAGAAGAGGATTCGAGATTCTACCTTCATTTTGGCTGGAGGCTCCAGAAGCCTCCCAAGAAACCTGATCACAGAGAAAAGGATTTACAGAAAAGAAACCTCCTCTCAGAGAAGGATTACAATTGAGAGATCAACAGGACATTACATTTTGGAGCCCAATGTGGGGTAAGGACTTATTCTGAGTCCTTCAGAGGAGCTAGCCGGGACTTCACAAAGAATCTTCTTTTTATTCCTCACTGTGACATGAAGGTAGCCTTGAATGACCCAAAACTATGACAACAGAGCATGATCTCTGCCAGATATGACAAAGAAGTAAACGTTTTGAGGATGAGTCCAACAAAAAGACTGAAGAAAAGATAACAGTTAGAGGGTAATGATCAGAGTCTTTGGTCCATAGCCATCAAATCATTTAGAAAATGGGGAAGGATGCTACTCGGTGTTGGTGAAGTACCCATATCAGAGAAATCATAGGTCTTTTCACACATTTTAAAATACTGCAATGTCTTAAGCTGAATGGAAAATATAGGATACAATTTTAAAATTATCAAACGTAAGATGATGTAAATAAAATCAACCACATCTCCCATTAATCTTTATTTCTATATGATGCCTACTAATATGCAGCGTACCATTAGTGTCAATAACTCTTTTCCTACATTTTTTGGTTATGATATATAGATAATACAGGGGAATTTTTACATCAGTAATTTTTTTTCAAAGATTGCTGTTTTTATGAAGTATGTCATCATGCCATTTGTCCTTTCTCCACTCTATTTATTTATTTATTTAGATGTACAGATTAGCTTCAGTTCTTTAGAGGTCTTTATAATAAAATAATCATTTTAAAATTAGCAATACAATGACAATATCTAAAATGTGTGCATTATTTCAAGAATGTAGGTGCCCTGCCTTAATTTCTTTAATTAATAAAAATCTATTTTTCTTCCTCCTACTCCCCACTACTTCTTGGATACAAAAAAAAGAAACAAATTTCTTTTTTTTTTTAATAAAACTTTTTATTTTCAAAATATATGCATGGATAATTTGACAGCGTTGACCCATGCAAAGCCTTGTATTTCAGATTTTCTCGTCCTTCTCTCCCCTTCCCCTAGATGGCAAGTAATTCAATATATGTTAGACATGAAGAAACAAATTTCTTGCAAGAAATATAAGGCAAGCAAAAATAAATAAATCTCAGTGGATATATAAAAATCTACATATCTATATATTTAGTTATCATTTTGCAACATAAATCTATCACCTCCAATGGATAGCATGTTTCATTATTGGTCCTTACTACAGACTTCAAAAATTATTTTTTGTATGGCATAATTGTTAGCAAATAAATTATTTCCCTGGTTCTACTCATTTCGTTTTTTGTCACTTTTTTAAAAAGTCCTTAAAATGTTCATTTCTAAAATATTTTTGTTATTATGCAAATTCTTTCAGTTCTGCTTATATCATTCTGCCTTACTTCATATGTCTATGTGTGTGTGTGTGTGTGTGTGTTTCCACATCTGAATTTGAAAGGGAGGAGTGGTGAAAAGCAGGACCAAGAGTTAGGAGAAGGTTGTGTCATCCAATGCTGGATAGCACTTTTCCCTGAATAGTTCAGTTATTTTGATACTACATTGTCTAATAAAAGTTGCTTGGCCTTCATTGTGAATAGTTACCTATAGAGTTATGTGGTTATGGCCATCTATGTTATTTATTTGTTTACTTAAAGAATGCCAGTTTATTGGGGATATTATTAGTGACTGATCTGAATCAGCCAAATCCAAAAAAAAAAAAAGTATAACATACTTGACAATTCAAACTTTGTTCAAGTACTTCAAGAGAGTGATGATGTACTAACTTCTAAGGCAAATTTGAAGCAATCAGTTAATTAATTAATCAAACATTTCATTAAGTGTTTACTATGTGATAGCAATGCATAACCACCGAGAGCAGCTAAGTGGTTTAGTAGACAGATTTCTGGACTCAAGAGTCAAGGAAAACAGTACAAATCTAATCTTGGATATTTATCTGCTATATATCCTTGGGAAGTCACTGTCTCCATTTTCTCATCTGTAAAATGGGGATAGAAATGGCACCTATCTCTCAGAGTTCAGAGTACCTTTCAGAGGGAACAAGAGAAAAATTTATTTTATTGTTCATAAAGATATTGACAATTTAAAAGGACACATGTTAAAAAAAAAGATAATTCTGACTGGAGAGTCAGGATAGCAGTATAGACAGAAAACTTTTCTTAAAAATCAATTGTGAAGATAAAATATTTAATATTTGAAAGAACTGTATCAACCTTAAAATACTATAAAATTCTATTATTATTATTATTACCTTAATTATTAATGCTGAATTGTTGAATTATATTGAGGTCAAAGAAACAAACCAAAAACTTTTGGTAATTTTCTAATGAACTTTTATCTAATCATGCTTCTGCAACTTAATATAAGTGAAACTAATTTTTTTAAACCAAAGAAAAGAAAACCTGACTGAACTGAAAATTAAATTGTTAGACCAGGTATTGATAGAACCTCAATTGATAGACTAGAATATTGACATTTCCTTAAGGAATTAGAACTGCAATCACATCTTATTTCAGTATAATATACCTTTCTTTTTTATATGGACTAGATCTATGATTTTGAAAGTACAGGAAACTCCTAGATGAAGCAACTCTTTATCTATGCCAGAGTTTTAGAGAATATTAACATTAAATGACTCTACCAGAGCCACATAACCTCTACAGAACAGAATCAAGTTTTGAACTCAGGTTTTTCTTTCTTTGAGGTCCAGCACTACTAAACTGTACTCCCTTTCTTCAGTCACAACAATCTATGTGAACACAGGGCTAAGTGCTGAGTGCCTGAGTCACTGTTACAGGCTTCTCTAATCACCTTCATTGTAATGTAGTATAATGTAGTGTAATTGTAAACAATTTTCTAGCCACTCTGTGTATTCCATAGCCTGTGAAGTTCAAGGGTATAAGAATGGATGGAAGATCAGGTTCATTATAGTGGTAGTTTAAGTGGATTTGAAAATGTAAGCACTTGAACAAATCTTCAAATGACCATGAACCTTTCTTCTTAAAATATCTTAGAACCAAACATCAACAATATGCCTTCACTTCACTTATAGAAAAATGCATGAAATTCTTTTTTAGGTGCCTTTGGGGTGTAGGGAAAATATGTTAAGGAAAGTTTCTACATAGCAAAATAGTCATATGATCTTTCACAAAGGAAAGTTTCGAGAATTCAAAAAAGATGTGACAAATATATTTCTTAAAATTTCAGTATACTATGTTCACATTGTGACTGCAGTAATTTTACCCAGGTAAAAATATGTTTTGAATGGTGGCAGAGTGGGGCAGAATAGAAAATAAAGGAGAATATTTTGAAAGGAAAAAAAATTTGGGAGTATGGAGAACCATGTAAATATTTTTGAACCATTCATAGGATCTGATTTTATAGATTTGACAAAATTAAAACTAATCTTGGTAATCATCACTTATAGCTCCTCAAAATAATTCAAGTAAATAAAATTGTTTAAAGGGAAAGAAGCATATTCATTTAATGTCCACTTTGTAACAGATATTTTGGGTATTATTTGGAAGAATATAATTTAATTTTGGGGGATAAAAAGAGAGAGAAGCTATTTTTCACATAGAAAATAATGATTCCATTTAAATGTGCCCATAATATCCAATGAGTTTCTGCCTTGGAAACAGGCAGTGTGTGAGTCTTAACCAATTTATTTTAAATTTCGGGATGATATGCTTCTTATAGAAATTCACACTCAACAGAAAGCAAAAGATATTCAATACTTCAGGGAATAAAAGAAAGCTTCCTGCATCAGTGTCTAAGTGTGCAAAATAGATTGACTGCAGCTAAAAGTTGCATAGACAGCCTAAATAGGGCAGGCAATTGAGAATGGGGCCTTATTTATACTTCATAGGGCAGGGCTGGTTGTCTATAAGCTCTCAGATAAACAGAGAGATGAAGGCAATCACAGTAAATACATTTGCACACAGCCAATTATGCAAGGTCTAATGGCCTTAATATTTTCATTGACCTCAGATATCTACAAAATTAACTTCTTTCCATGAGGTCAGCAATTCAGCTGCACTCAGCTGTCAGCCCCCTGCCTTAGCACCATACTATTTCTATAGTGGAAGCAAAGATGAGAAGGCAAGCTGAGCATTTATAACTTTACGAATTTGTTCCCAAAAGGCTTAGGATCATATAACCTCTGGCTTTTCTAGCTGGAAGGAGACTCAGTGGGGAAGAAGCCCTGGTCTCAGACTCCAGAAATCATGTAGTCCAACCACAACATTTTACACATGCAGAAATTGAAGCCCCAGGAAGTTAAATGTGATTAGTCCATGGCTCTATGGCTATTCAGTCAGTTAGAGATATGAACATACTCTGTGATTTCATGGGTAGATGGACTTCCTTCCTCTTCCCCCACCAGGAGATAACTTCTTTCTGTCAGTCAACAAGCATTTATTGCATGCCTACTATGTGCTATAGTAAGCAGCTAAATGCTGCAATAAGGTGGTAGCTTTTATCTTAGAGAAATGTCTGAATTCTGAGAAGTGAAGTGACTTGTCCAGGATCATGTAACTGATATATGGTAGAAGCACAATTTGGACACACCAGTCTTGGTTTTTATACAGCTATCCTGCCTCTACAATCAGAATTATCTTATTTTTAAAAAAATATTTGTCCTTTTAAATTGTCAATATCTTTATAAACAATAAAATAAATTTTTCTCCAGTTCCCTCTGAAAGGAAGTTATTTAGTTTTTAAGGTTTATTTATTTGTCTCCATCCCAATTGATTTGTGTATTTCTCTTCTCAGTTTCAGACTATTTTGGTGATTCAAAAGTCTTTACATTTCTTTTGAATGATAAATACACAATTCAATTTCAATTTGGAAAATATGTATTAAGAGCCCAGTTTGTGTACCAGTCCAAAGCCAGGTGGTGGAGCTACAAAGACAATGGAACTCCATTTCAGGGTCAAGATTGTCACCAGAAGGGTTACTGAAAGGAAATTAAGACTGTATCCTACTTAGCAAAAGAGTCTTCACACCTGCTAAAGGGAATTTATTGGAATAAGCAGAATTGAGGGGATGGGCCCTTTTTATTAAAAGGAACTTAATGCTACTTGTCACCACCTGTTGCCACACTGTCTAATCCTTCTTTGGGCCCTAGCTCTATACCAGATGTTTAGCCTCATTAGGCTTTCTATGGATCCTGAGTTCTTTGAGAGGTCACCATACATGAGAATGCAGCTCTTTTGCCTCTTTATGCAGGAAAAATTATTTTAGATAATGCTGATCATTTTATATTCAGGCACAGACATAGACTAGATGGTTTTCAAGTCTGTGCTTTTAGAGTTGGGTAGGCAATTCTCAGAATGGTCCTGAGGGCAAGCCAATGACAAATAGAATTTCTGACTGCAGCAATCAAAGCAATGGGAACTCATTGATGTAAACAGACTGTATTAAACTGAACTTAGGGGTTCCCCATGGGCCCTTTTGAAGTATCTTATTATGATCATCCCTTTTGGTGAATTGCCTACCATCTGTATGCAAGGGTAGCTTTGTGCAATTTTAAGTTAATTGCTCCATTATCCATAAGCATAAGATAAATAATACTGCTGATTTTGTCTATTACTTGACAGTGAATACACAATTCAGCACATAAACTATTTTCACAAAGTAATCTATTGCATGACTAGGCACAGGATTAGAGAGCCAGTGTATTTTCTGGAGGATTTAGACTAGACAAGCAACAAGTTGGACCTAATTAACCTTGAATTAGATTCTTCCCTTTGTATGCAAGTTTGTATGATGAGTAGGGGCTCTTCTGTCACATCAGAAATTCAAGATTCATTATATTATATGTAATATATATATATTTATATTTCTATGACCACACTTTAGTGAAACAAAATGATCCTTCTGTCTCTGAAAAAGGTTACGAGCAGTAATGAGGCTGACATTTAAGGTTGCTATCATAAATGCATACATCCCATTTTTCATTTCCTAGAGAATCAATTCTGCTGTTTCTGATCCCATGGCAGAACATAACTTTGACTATGACCTTTCTGATGACTATGTAAAGCATCACATTATCTTAAGTGACACTGGATCTAGGCTCCTTGTCAGGTCACTTACCATCTAATTATAGAATTTCAAGTTGGAAGGGATCTAGATGGCCACGAAATCTAAATTATGCAAGGTCTTGCATCCCCTTTGCTACATAACATTTAAAAATGACTATCTAGTCTTTGTATAAAGTCCTCCAATGAGGAGTACTGTGAGGGAATCAATTCTATATTTATATGGTTGCAGTTTCTAGAAAGATTAGATTCAACTTTTGTATAGTTGCAATTATTAGGGGGAAATAGACATTTTTACTTGGCATTATCAAATTCATCTCCCCCTTCCTCCCACAACTTCATGAGAACAAATTATTAATATGTAATGATTTTTAATGCAGCTTATTTCAACAGAAAACTGGATGTAAAGAAAAAAATCGTCCCTTTGTTGGGATTTCTTCTATTGTCAACTCTTAATTATCTGGGAGCCTAAGTCAGCAATACAGTAGACAGCCCTGCCATTAATTCTAAAACAGGAATGACATTTTCAGATAATACAGGATTGACATAGCAATTGATTCAGACTAAGAATTGTACAATTGCTTATGATATACAAATCAGTACCAATTGATGCCAGATAATAAGCAAAATGAGTTATGTAATTTAAAGAGTGAACTCCAATTTGGAATCTTTGAATTACAGGAAAAACTGATATTTTAAGGTTGAATAGGATGATTCAAAGATGAGAAGTTTTTACCATTTGCATGTTTTTTCAAATAGAAAGTGAGCTACTTTTCATTAATTAATTTTAAAGAGATCAGGGAAATTTGTATTGTCTTAACTTCTCCCTACTTCTCTCCCCTAAATTTGGAAGTATATTTTGAGGTTTTTTTTTTAGTGTAACTCAATTTCCTGCCCCATCTCTGAAACTTCATAACTTGCTCCAGCTTTTTTTTCTCCCTGTTTCATGCCTTTCTTTCCCCGCTTTTACTTCCCTTCCCTCTTCCTTCTTTCTCATATTCTACCCAGCCTCATTAACTTCAAAGAGTAAGGTCCAATAGCTAGTCAGTCACAAAGAAGAAGAAAAGAATGTGTCAACCCATTAGTATATCTTTCTCATTATACAGTAGATTAGATATTACTGTTTTGACTTCTTGGTCTCATGAGAAAGACTCCACAAAGAAAGACTACAACAAAACATTCATTAGTATGACATATGGCAAAAATAATGGAAGTGGGACCCAACAAACCCATTCAGGTTAAAATCTTGAAACTGTAATTGTAACATAATTGCGTAGTCTTATTGTCAAGCAGTTACAGCATGAGACTAATAGGATGCCAAGGGAAATGCTGATCAGTACTTGAGAGCCTTAATTTCCCCCCAAATTTCATTCACCAACTTATTCAATGAACAGGGCTCTATTCTAAAGTTGCTATTCATGCACAAGTCACTGAGTAACACGGGTCTGAAAGACAGTCACCAAACAGAGCTTGCTAAGAGGACTTGGAGTGGGTACTCAGAAGAGAAAACCAAAGTGCCACGTTTCTTTGATGTTTCTCTCAAAACAGAGTAGGTTCCACTCCTTATCTCTTTGTTCCACTCCAGGGTTTTGCCACTGATGTTGCCCATTTTGAGGGCACAAAACCACAACTTAATCAGCTAGAATTTGAGTTTGATATATCTACAGAATATTCTTTGGAGTTCACATGAATCTTTCAGAAGGATTGTTTAAGTCAATGTTGAAGTTGTTTGGAGATATTTTCTTTAGGGTTTACTCTATTCAACATGAATTTTATTAGTTGATTGGGACTTCATTTAAATGGGAATTTTCTGGTGTGAAAATTACATTCACTGATATTTTAACCACTGATTTATCATACTTATCTATATCTATATTGATATCTATCTATATCTAGCATATCTTATCTATACTCCTAAATAATTGTCTGATGGAATTGGGGAATTGAGTGGTTTCCCCTTAGTCATGCATGTATACAAAGATACATGTGTCATTGGTAAGACCTCTCAGATATATATTATTAACATGTATTTTTCAATGTGAAAAAAATTAGTAATGTATCAGTATTATATAAATCGGTAATATATCAGCATATTAGAAAAGTGATAACAAAATTTGAGAACACAATATATTCTAATAAAAAATGACAAGTAAAATTATCATAATTTTAAGTGACATGATTATACTTGAGTAGGATTCCTTCTTCCTATTATCCATGCCCTGATTTTACTTATGAAGTTATAGGGAAGTCTTTTCATATTGGCACATATATAAGACAAAGAGACATAGAATTAGGGTTGTTAAGAAAATATATCTGTTGTTGATCACAACAGGATTTTCACCTTTTTCGTTGTTGTTTGCTTGTTTTTTTTTCTTTCTCATTTTTTTTCCTTTTTGATCTGATTTTTCTTGGGCAGAATGATAAATGTGGAAATATATATAAATGAATCACACATGTTTAATATATATTGTATTACTTGATGTCTAGGGGAGGAGATGGGGAAAAGGGAAGGAAAAAATTGAGAACACAAGGTATTTCAAGGGTGAATGTTGAAAATTATTTTTGCATATATTTTGAAAATAAAAAGCTATTATTAAAAAAACCACATTCATTAAAAACAGTTAGTTAGCTAGCTGTTATTAGCTAATAGCAGTTATTAAATACCTACTATTTACCAGGCAGGTATCCCAATCACTGGGGGATGTATACAAGTATCAAGTGCCTGGAGTTTCCAGTCTAAAGGAGTAAATAATATGCAAGAAACTAAATATATATAGGATGTATAAGAGACTTCCTGGGAGGCAAGGCACTAACATAAAGAAGGGCTGAAAAAGACTTCTTGCAAGAAGATTATATATTATATTTCAGTGTTGATTACTGGACTTGGAGTCAAGTGAAAATGAGTTCAAATCTTGATTCAATATTTTGTAGTTGTGTGACTATGGACAATTTGTTCAGTCAATCTCTCTAATTATTAATTCCCTCATCTGCAGAAAGGAGGATAAAATACCTATAATACCTCAGAATGTTTTTTGGATAAAATCTTCATACATGCAAAAAAAAAAATCACAAAAAACCCAAACAACTTTTGATTAGATTAGAAAGATATTATCATGACCATTTCATAGAATATTGTATTGAGGACTAGAGAGTTTCTATAATTGTCTAAAATTATAAGACTTATTAGTGGCAATGCTGGGACTACAACTAAAGTTTTCTGAATAGAAGGGCAGGGCCATTGAACCATGTTGCTTTGGTCTTACCACATGCATTGAAAAAATTCTAGAGCACACTGCCTCAAAGTCAAAGACTACTACTTCTTTCATAATTGGAGAAAAGAAAAAAGAAATCATTGGAGCTGTGTTATGGGAAATAGAATTCACATAGGGCTTTATAGGCCAAGTTTGAATTGCACCCTTAAGTGAATTACTAGATTGTGTAAAACCATTTAGAACTTTTATAATATGCTTCCTACCCCCAATTTTGCTCCATTAGTTAGTCACTGTAGTCTACTGAAGGCATTGAAGCTACTAAGTAGTCTCCAAGGGTCATTCCCTTTAGAGAGCAGTATAATCATTTCATTAGCATCAGCATGAACTGCTAAACTTTTGCCAGAAAGAGATCATGAGCTACCAAGAGAGCAAAAACCTAAAATTAGGATGAAAATTGTTTTTTCCAATTTTTTTCCAATCATAAATTGATGGAATATTTTCACAGATACTCTTTTAAGAACTTAATAATTCTTCCATAGAAAGCAAAAGTCTAGAAGAGCCCATTAGCTTAACTATAAACCTAAGGAGAATGATTTAGGAAAATATTTTTTTCATCATTTCGGTCATTGAGAACCTAATGACTAAGGAAGTACTTTCTTTGGGTCTAGTGGGATATTTGCTCTTGTTCCTTCAGTCAATGGCTTTTATTAGTCCTGAGGAGCACAATTCTATCTTCTATAGACCAGCTGGAATTAACTATTTTTTTCAGAAAAAAACATCATCCTTGTAGTGTTTCTATTTTTCTTTCTTTCTTTCCATGAAGGGAATCTAATTAAAATTTTAACAATTCAGATTTTATAAAATATTGTCAAGAAGAAAAAAAACAAATGGAGATGCAAACAGATTGGAATCCAGATCTATATTATTTATTTTAGTTTGAAATATTATGGCCATCTTATCCATACTCCTCAAGCTATCATTGAGCATTTATTAAAAATGGTGCATCAAGTTTGAAAAAAAATGGTGCATCCCTTTTATAGGAAAGGAATTTTCCTCTGCCTAGACTAAGAAATTCTACGCTTTTTAAAAAATATTTTTTAAAAATTATAACCTTTTATTGACAGAACATATGCCTGGGTAACTTTTTACAACATTATCGCTTGCACTCACTTCTGTTCCGACTTTTCCCTTCCCTCCCTCCATCTCCTCCCCTAGATGGCAAGCAGTCTTATACATGTTAATTATATAGTATATCCTAGATACAATATATGTGTGCAGAACCGAACAGTTCTCTTGTTGCACAGGGAGAATTGGATTTAGAAGGTTAAAATAACCTGGGAAGAAAAGCAAAAGTGCAAACAGTTTACAATCATTTCCCAATGTTCCTTTTCTGTGTGTGGAGGATTCTGTCCATCATTAATCAGTTGGAACTGAATTAGATCTTCTCTTTGTTGAAGATATCCACTTCCATCAGAATACATCCTCATACAGTATCATTGTTGAAGTGTATATTGATCTTCTGGTTCTGCTCGTTTCACTCAGCATCAGTTCATGTAAGTCTCTCCAAGCCTCTCTGTATTCATAGTGCTGGTCAAGGCAATCCTAGGTTAGTTAGAGATGTTTTGAGTAAACATAGATCTATACAAATGGCTTAAGTTCCCATCCTAGACATTCTCTTCTAAAAGGGAAAGGGATAAATACCTTACAATAATAGTATTATTTTAATTAAGAGAAAATAGTAATGGTTGTAATATTGAAAAAGAAGATATTGGAATCCTCTTTTTTTTCTCTCTAAAGAGAAAGGGGTATTGTATTCCATAGAATCTGATTATGATCTTTTTATGAATGGATATTATGTTAATACAAAACTGAGTAATCAATGGAAAAGAAATTGATTTGCTAATCAAGCTTGGCTTATTAAAGAAAATAAGATTACAATATGCCCCCACCCTACATGGAGGGAAATTTGAATCTGGTTCCTTATTGATTCTGAAGGCATTCTGAAATAGTTTTTCTATTTGTGCTGTGTCTTTGATAGAAATGTAATCATTCTGACACCTTGGAAGATGGCTATAAAATTGGATGGGTTTTGGAATTGTTGATCAAGAATTTTCCTCATTTCTAGGAAGAAATGGGGTCTGGCTACATCATTTTTCATTGTTTTCTTAGTGCTTACACAGTAGGATTGAGTCATTGCTAGGACATCTAGTTTTCTATCTCTCTGGTCCTACTATCTGTAAGAGCTGAGCTTTATTTCTGGGAGTTCATCAAAAGAAATGCTTGCACTCTTCTGTGAGACTAACCTGAGGGCTAATCAATCACTTTCAGTTATTTCTTAGTAAAACCAACAGACTTTCCCAGCTTTACATAAAAAGCTACTCAGGTGACTATCAAGACTTTTTTTTTTTTCTTTTTCCCACTCCATCCAACAAAAAAAGCAAAGCCCTCCTTCTTAACCACATAGTTTATTTAAGGAAAATGGATGTCTTCTGACTCTTATTGTGCCCACTCTCTGCTAGGATAATGTACATTGCCTGGAAGTCTGAATAAATTTTGAGGAGGCTCATAAACATCACAGAGGATATGGGCAAAATAGAACTCCTGACTTTTGTCCCCTATTGCTATGTTGTAGCCATAGCAATTTTGTGGAGGAATCAGAGAAGATTAATAAAGGAAGTCACACTCAGCTGGGTCTCACAGGAAGGAAAGAATCTCTTCAGACAGAGACATGGAAGAAGTATGATGCAGGCAAAGGGAATGAGAATGTAAGGAGACCTAAAGCATCGTTCAAGGCATCATGGAGAATTTAAAGAAATATATTTTGCTCTCTCAGAATTTACAATCTAATTGGAGACAACTGTATGTCTCCACATATTCCTACAACAGGGTCACGTATGCTAATTGTGAGTTTAACCCAAAGACCCTCTTCTCATTATAGACTATTTAACTTGGTGACTGTTGTGCCAGAGTTCCCTTTTAATGTCCTGACCTAGTTTCCCTAATTGTCCTATTCAGTTACTCTGCCTCAGGTTATAACCATTCCCAGTTAATGTTTGATGGGATAAAGGTCTTTATCCATTTTAGACATCATTAGAATATCAGGAGCCTCTCCAGTACCTCCCTCCATTATGTCATCCTAGGTGCCTGCCTCCATTATGTCATCCTCATCCTAGGTTCCTCCCCCCAATTAGGTTATCCCCATCCAGGTACCTTCCCCATTATGTCATCATTCTTGTAACCCTATAAAAGAATCTTGTATCTAACATTCGCTGCTGGATTCCTGGAGATGATAGTCTCATTCAGCCCCGGGACCAAACCATGGATCCATTTGGGCCCAGTAAATCTCTCCCATTTAATAAATTATTAAATACTCTCTAATCTCTGTCTTGCTCAGTTGTTATTTGTCCTTCATTTTCAATGAGGACCATGACATCAGAGAGATGACGCCATGGCTTACAAGTAAATGGAATTTAATTGAGGAAGGGGGGTGCCAGGTCATCTGCCTTACCTTCCCCTCCAGAGCCATCTGGATCTAGTGGCCAGATATAGAGCAGGAAGACTGGAGATAGCCCAGGATGAAATGGGAGACCTTGGCCTTTTTAAACTAAGGACTTCAATGGGTCTCAGTTTGACTGAGGCCACACCCATTCGGTGTTTAAGACTAGCAATTGAGGCAAAGTCTCTCCTCTTTCACCTAGTCAAAAAAAAATCTAAATAAATGAATGGATGAATCTGGGAGGGAAAGAGCCTCAGAGTTTCTGGCCAAAGCAGAAATGACTGTAATTTACATTCAATCTGAATCAATTAGGACTCCAAAATGGACCAAATGGGACTTGGTCTAGGACCTGTTGGTGACCAATTATATGTCTGTGAAGGTAGCTCCCAGATCTGTACAGCCAGCATCAGTCCTTCTACTGAAACTCAGTCGCTCATCATTTATCTATTAGACATTTTACGCATCTCAAAATATCCAAAACCGAACTCATTATATTGATTCTCTCCTCTTCCAAACGTCTATATTTCTGTCAAAAGTACCACCATCCTTCCAGTTTCTCAGGTCCATAACTTCAGCATTTTACCATGTATATTAAACCAGTCATGAATTCTCTATGAAATCTCTCTCGTATGACCTCTTCTATCTATTCACATAGCTACTACTTAATTAAGGTCTTTATGAGATCTTGTCTGCATTATTGAAATAGCCTCCTAATTGCTCTCCCTGGTTCAAGTTTGTCACTAGTACAATCCATGATTTTCTTGGCAAATATTCTAAAGTGGCTTACCATTTCCTTCTCCATTTATGATTAATTACTAAGCATACAACTCTATAGCTCCCCTCCCATATTGGAAGTAGTATGACAGATGCCTCTGGAACAATTCTGGCTAAAACTTTCAGGATACTCTTGGTCAATAGTTCGTGCTTAAATCCATTTCTATAATGGCAAAATGTCACAAACATTTAGAAACATTAAGTACAATGGAGACTTATGCATTTCTTCCGCCTCTATCTCTGTCTGTCTGTCTCTTTCTCTTTCTCTCTCAACCAACCCTTATCTCAACCATTAATAGTAAAAGTTGGCAATTGTGAATAAAGTATTCTATGTTTAAAGGAAATTAACTGGAATATTTACTCTCTATATATCCTGAACTTTTCTCTTTCCAAGTTTTGTTCATGCTCTTCCTTTCCTCTAGATTGGTCTCATGCTTCATCTCTACCTATTTAAATCCTGCTCATCTTTCAAATTTTCTTTGCTCTTGCTAACCAGAAGCAAATCCCCTTTCCTTGGTTTAACTAATAGCATACTACTACTGCTATTACCACATACTTTCACTAACAAAAATAATATTTAATGAAACATTTTGAGGAATCTATAATTGCATTACTATGGGCAATCTCTCTACCAGATCAGCTTATAACCCATCCATATTTTGTTTGTTTTTTTCATTTTATATGAGTTCGGTCTTTCTATCACTTCTCTAGAAAAGTACCCTCCTTTTTGCATTCTAGCTTCATTCAAGCCTCAATTAAAGTTTTAATATCTGCGAGAACCTTTTCCCAGTTTGTAAATGCTGATGTCTTCCCTCTCTTGATTTTCGTCAATTTATCTTACGTGTTCCTGTATCTATATAATTTATATTTCTGTTTGATTTCATATATTTGTTTATATAGCTATATAAATATATAAACATATACATATTTACACACACATATATATATATAAGTATATATCTATAATCCTGTTAGTACATAATTACTTGCCTGTTATCTATTAAACAGTGAGCTTGTTGAGTGTCTTATGCCTTTCAATCAAGGCAGTTAGCACAGTCCCTGACACAGAGTAGATATTTAAGAAACACTCAGTGATTGACCACTAGTTCATTGACTATGAAAGTGTGCATTTAAGTTGTTTCAAAAATATTTCTTGACATTTTGGGCTGTTTGCTTTTTATTCCTTACTCTATTACACTTAGAAAAAAATTAGCCCAGGAGCCTAGATTATATCACTGAGGACTGAAAGATTTGTACTTGTAATACTTGTCACTCATTTTGAACCAAAAGACTCCAGGATTCAACCATCTCCTGCTTTGACCATCAGACAGGAGAAGGAACTTGCCACCTTGTCCTGAGCTGACCACTCCTCTGTTTCCTCTTCCTTTTTCCTGATCAATAGAATATAATACTTTTTGAAAGCAGAAACGTTTTTTTTAATTGTGTTTGTGTGCCCTACACCTAATAGTGTCTGGCGTATAATAGGTGTTTAAAAATACCACATGAGGGACAATCACCATATTTCCTCTATACTTTTTGCAATTATTGGATTAGAATACAAGAGTTTATTTTTTCTTCCATCGTCTCCTACTTTCTTTTCCTAATGTGTTCACCTCTATTAATGATTATTCATTTCTTCAAAAATATATTTTAAATTACTTCTTGCAAGTGGGTTAGAATTGATAATATGCTGTAGCTTCTTTCTTTGCATCCACTCTAATGGTACTTTTATAACTGTTGCTTTGGGAGTTGAGATATTCCAAAATTTGCAACCATATCACATCACTGGGGGAAAAAAAGTTTATGAAAAATACTACATGTTTCTGGACTTAATGCATTGTCCACTTCAGGACTAGCTTGTGGAATTGGCCTTTAATCTGCATCAACTAGTTTTGAGCAATCTACCTGCATTCGAATCATCTGGACCAGAAATGTCAAATGCGTGACTCACAACTCTGTCAAGAACTGTATCAAGTAATTAAGATATAATTGGGAAATATTTAATCAAACACAAAGTACAAATATAATACACTATAGGCAATGCTAATATGTGGTTTGATATCTATTCCAAACCTCTCCTCTTATAAATGAAGAAACAGCAGTTGTGGAGAAGGAACTAAATTACTCAATGTTATAAAGATAGCGAATAGGAGAGCCAAAATTTCACTGCAGGCTCTCTGATTCCAAACCCTTTCTTCTTTCCAGTGTAATTTACAAATATGCATTCTCCATACCTGTATTATAGAATCCTTCCAAGGATGTCTGTATCTTTAGCATCCAGACAAGTTTTTCTATCTCTCTCTCTCTCTCGGTGAGATAAATAATGCAATAATTAGAATTCTCAATTTTTATTCCTTAGTAGACAGTAAGTGTTAAAGTCAGGTGTTATGGTTTTAACTATATAATCCCAACATCTAGCACTCACCAGATATTTAATAGATATTTTTTGCCTGTTGGCACTTTTCACAAGTGACATACTGCCTTTGAGTTTTCCCAAAGCCATTTACCCATCCTGAAAGGCTCTCCCTCCTCATCTTTGCCTCTTGGAATCCCTAGTTTCCTTGAAAGTTCCGTTCAAATTTTGCTTTTGATACTTTTGTGCTTTTTCTTACCACCCTCCAAAAATTACCAATCATTTAATTTATTCATATTTTATATAGGCTTAAATATACATATATTATTTCACCAATAAAATGCATGTATATGGAGGGCAAGGACAATTTTATTTCTGTCCTTTAGTCTGGCACAGTGCCTGACAGTGCACTAATTTCTTAAGGAATGCTTATGATTGATCAATCAGCTGATTAACTTAAATTTGCAAGTGAGGGTGGACAATTTATGCATTTTAGTTACTATTTAAATCATAAAGCTATTTCCCCTGAATATGTGACTTTCAAAGATTTTGAACTGTTATCAAATAAAAATTTTCATTTATTGGAGGACCAAACCTTCCCATGGGAATACATCTCTAATTTAATCATGTAAATCAATAGGATAATGCAATTTAATTAACAGAACCACGTTTAGCAGATGATGTTTCAGGAATACATTTGATGAAGTCAAGTGTATCTGTAGTTAAAAGGAATGGAGAGGTTGACTTGAGGCTGTGAGGATGCTGTTCTAACATTTTACGATTTGCGTAAAGTAATTTACATGCTATTTAAGAAAGACATTTTTTCTCATTAAAAATGTATGGAGAGCTCATAACCCCTGGTAAAACAGTGTGTTTGGAAAGTGTAGGTGTATTAAATTATATATGGTCACTTAGGGAATTGTTGAGAAAAATACTAATCGTGATGTTTTAAGCCCATAGGTATTCTCGTAAGTCCATCCATCATGTTAGAACAGTTGTTGCTAATAAAGTCTTATTCCCAACTACAAAGAGCTTTGAAAGCACTTTCCACTTGGATTACTGTATTATCTTACAGATTTTAAAGATTCAGTTGTTGGTTTAGGGAATTCAAAATGAATGTCAAAGCCAGAGCCGTGAAACACTGCATCAAATCTCTTATTTTGAGTGAGTAACACTACAAGAATAAAAAGAACAATCATATTACATGTAGGGACATAAGCTGAACTACTGAAGCTCAATTAGAATCACTTAATAAAAGGAAGTAGATAGTGAAAACAGAGACTGAAATAGGGATTACTTTGTAGCATTAAAGGTGTTATCATGTCAGATGGCTATGACTTGGATGGTTAAATTTTGCATTCATTTTTGTCTTGTCTCTTACCAAGCTTTTAAATTCTTTTTTGGAAGGTAAGGGTACACTGGGTACTTCTTGTATACATCCTACAGCTGTCCAGCTTGTTTTTGTATACAGTGGGCACTCAACAAAGACTCCACAAGGGCATCTTGAAATCATGGCTGCTACTTAAAGCATAAATGGCTCCTTTGCTCTTGTCATGTTTATGTGTATGGTTGCTTACCAGATCTTAAAAATTAATAGATGCCATAATATTCAGATAGTTAAAACTAAGTGGCAACAGCAACTGCAGTCACATGAGCCCAGGGCCACCTGTTATGGGTAGATGCTGCAGGTTATTTAGTTACCATTGGAGGGAAAATCTTGCTTTGCAGGAAAATATACCTCAACTCCCTTTCTTCTACTAGCAGCTGCAGTAACAGAGTACCACATTTACTCTTTGATTCCTCTCGGAAGAAGCAGAGGTCATTTCCAGAGAAAACTGGAGGGGACAGAAAATAGTAATCTTACAGAGAGGGAGAAGAAATCAAATCAATTATTTTAATTCAGAATATTTCAAAGGAATGTCAATTTCTGATGATAGGCTAAGAACTCTAAGAACACAGAGATTTCAATTTGCTAGCAAGAAAGGGAATAGCTAAGCGATCCCAGCATGAGCAAACAGAGACTTTAAGGGGTCAACTTCTGCCTCCCTTTGTTCTATGACATAGTTAGAAGTCAGGACTTTATGAGCAGATATCTATTCCTTCCGTTCTGTGATACAGACTTCAGCCATGGAGGAGGTTGTAGTAGAAAGATACTGAGACCACTGATGATAATGATGATGGGAAGGTAGGGATTCGGTTAGGATGATGGGAAGATGGACTTGAAACTCAAAAGACTTTCCTGTGTGTATTATACTTGATTAATGCTTCCTCTTTTGCTATTTACTAATCTAAGTAAAGTGAATATTTTAAAATGATGACTTTGAGTAAAGCTGAGCTGTAAATCAATTTATGAGAAGGAAAAGAAGGGACATTTAAAAAGAGGGTGTGGCAGTAAGAAGGGGGTCAATTCAGAGATTCTGATTATATTATATACAGTAGAAGTCCAGGAAATTACTAGTATGTCAGAGCACTTGGATGAAAGCTTCATTCTGCCCTGATTACTGATAGAAGAATATTTTATTCAAAGCAATCATTCTCTGTTACATATGACTGGAAATAGTATCACAAGGAAACGATTGCCTTAAAAGTCAGTATTTTAGAAATAAAGTAGCTGGTGGGAAATAGGTGACAAGTTTTCATGATATAATAAAGTCAATAAGATAAATAACTCTCACACTTCAGGTGCTATGATTTGTAGTTTTGCCTCCTACCTAAAGAGTCTGTCCTTGTTTCATTTCTCCAAAACAATTATACCATCCATGATTCATATTCTAAATGTGGATTTCTTGCTTCCTTTCATTCTCAAAGAATATGTTAACTCTCATAGTTATGAGTCATTATAAAAATTCAAATAAGGAGTTATTTTACAAATATCCCAGAATTCCCAACGTAGCTCAGAGCACAGCTAATTTCTATTGGGTTGGGTGCCCAGTGAAATCTTATTGTATGGTTGGTCCTGTGCTCCAAAGTAAGCTTTGAATAGATGGCTGTGATTCTATAATACTTATTGGATCACGGAAGATTCAGTTATGAGAGTTTGAGCCTCTTAGTGCAACCATTATCATTTCCATAAAGACGATGTAAATTCAGTTTGCATTTGGGAAGTATGAGAATGGATCCTCTTGGGGAAAGGTAATCCAAACTTGTTATATTCTAAAACTCATTTTAAATTATTTTCTTGAAACTCTGAACCCTTTCCTTTTAGAAGACATTTCAGACATAGTAGTTAAGTTTCTAAGCCAGTCCACAAAATAATGTTTAATTAAAACATTTAGTAGAATTGCAATCAGTGATTAGGCAGGTTTGAATTCTGAGCTCTGGGACCATGAAATGTAGGAGAGAGGAGATAGAAGAGGGAAAAAACAGAATATTACAGTATGTAGTATAGACAGTAATCTAAGCTAATTTTTATCAAACTATTTTCTGATTTTCCCAAGATTTCTTATCTAATAGGGAGTCCTTCCCCAAGTAGTTTTTATGCTCTTGTATTGATTAAATCTTGGGTTATCAATTTTTTTTCCTGAATCTTGCTAAACTAGCCTCTTTTTTGGATAATTTTTGAAAATTTTAGTTTTAATTTGATGTCTTTTGATGTCTGGAAGTTCTATTTTCATCTTCATTCTTCTTTCCCTCAATTATCTCCATTGATGTTCTAGATCTTTTTGTTTCCCAGAATGAAATTTGTTACTATTTTATCTAGCTCTACCAATTTATTCCATTGATATTTTAATTGCTTGGGTATTAAATATACAATGGATAAAGATGTAAACTTTAAAATAAACCACTTCCAAAAATATATAACTATATATTCAGGCAAAATTTTAGTATATGTAGCTTGCCTCTCAAACCTCCAATTGTCATTTTTTCCCCCTGAAATCCTTAATACTTAGTATCCTTATGCTATACTCAAGGCAGAAAACCAGTAGAGACCTGTTAAATCCTTCACACTAATTCTCCAAAAATTTCCTACCTTCGTTCCTCCCCCATTTTATTTTATGATGTCATTACCATAAACACAATGACGCCTCTCTCTCTCTTTCTCTTTTCTAAACATGCAATGAATTACTCCTTTTCCTATGCATGACTTTTTTACTAATTGCCACTTTTCAGTCTTCAAAGCTCATACCAAGGCCATTTCTTCACAAAGACTTTCCTGATAAGGCTGGTTCTTAGTCCTCTATTCTCACCTTTCCTTGAATTATACCTACCTGGGTCTAAGTTGTAACATCCAAGTAGAATGAATAAATGCTCCATGAAAGAACAATTTCATTTCTTGATAAAGTTTATACTTTTTACATTTGAATCTTGCACACAGGAGATATTCCTTACAATGTTTACATCAAGTTGAATTCTGAGAAATTTGGATGTCAGAATCTGAAATAGAACAACACCAAAATATCAATCATTCATGTATATCCAAGATGTTATTGAAGACATTTTATAGATTAAAATTTAATCTATATATATAGATAGATAGATAGATAGATAGATCACATATATAAATTTGAAATATATGCATATATCAATGTAACATGAATTACATACAAATGCAATATTAAAATTAATCTTTAAAATATATTTTAATATATATATAATTTCTAATATTATATATGTATATAGACAACATACATTATGTATATGCAATTAGATGCACACACATACATAAACAAATGTGTATATGTTTGTGCATGTATGAATGGTTAAGTATTACATACTGAAGAGAATAAAATTGAATATGGCAAGAGAAAGGAGATTTGTCCTTTGATATAATTTCTGAACATTTTAAAACCATAGTTATCACATTAGAGTTGCTATATCAGCTCCACAGGAAAAATCAGTTTTGATACTATCTTTTTATGAAGTTTTTTAAAAAAGCATTCTTACATCTATTCTCCCCCACCTGTTCTCCTAAACCTCAAAGAAAGAAAATTTTTCCTTGTCTTGTCAAAATCTGGTTTTTATTTCTGGCTCCTTTTCATTGAAGGATTGTTTTATTTTAATTATTTCAACATCTAAATTAATAAAAGTAATTGGTCACAACAGGTGTAACCTTATTGAATGATCTAACTTTTCCTTCTGGAATTATTTAAGTAAAGTCTACATATTTTTCTTAGTTCCCTAAACAGATTCTAGTATATCAGAGATTTGAGAATTGGATGGAATTCTGGGATTTGTAGTTCAGAAGAACAAGTGTTCCTTCTCAGCCTTGAGAAATATGGACTCTCCTGGTCTTTGAGCTAATAAGCAGATTTGAGTCCCATATGGACGTTTTATAAAAGAGCTGTATGATCTTAAAGAAGGCAAGATGTGGAGGACAGAACTAGGACAACGATACTTGAGCAGCAGCAACAGTAATGAGGAGATAGCCTCAATCCATGTCTCTCTATCCCCAGAACTTCAAGAATTGAAGTATAGTAACAACTGTAGGGAAAACTGCATATCTATGTGTGTCTGTGTATGTCTGTGCGTATATGAGAGAGACTGAGAGACAGAGATAAAGAGAGATATTAAGTTACAAGAAATAAGTGTGATCACAATGTACTGTTTCCTCAATGATTAGAGGAAGTTCTAAAAGATCTATTCTTGACCTAATTTCGTGTTTTATGCCTGTTCATTTAAATGTACTATTATATAATCTTTTAATTTCTTTATCTAAGCTTTTCCTTTTGTACTGATTTTGTTTTGTATATAAAAATACCCAGAATCAATCATGTTATCTTGAAATATATTCATAGTTTTTGCCAAGGAAGTAAAGTGAAGAAAATTCCCAGAGGTTAGCTGAAAATACACAAAATTTGAATTAGTGTAGAGAGCTAAACCTGTATCAAAATGTTAGGCATCTTCTTAATTGAGAGTTCTGAGTTGTTATGATTTCATTAATAATTTTTCAAATGATAAAACATTAATGAACTATCAGAGAAAGAGATTATATGGATCCAAGAGCCATAATTTTGGCCATAGTATTAAAGTGAGCTGATTATTATAACAGGATGTTGCCAATTGAATTTCCAGTCTCCAGTGTGACAGAAAAGGGAAGAAAAAGGAGAGAGTCATATCAAAGAGGTCATACCTTAAACACTTCATCCCTATCTCAAATGGGAAAGATTAGGGGAAATGAGTTCTGCCCCTTTACAAAAAGTACAAAAGATGGTGGTATGAAGGGCTGAGTATAAACTGATAAACTCTACTTTCCTACAGTAATATCTACCAGTGTTATAGCTGCCTTTTTTTTAGTGCACAAAGATAAATTTAAAACCAAAACCAAAATAAAACAATGTCAATAAGATACTTATATTTCTGAGAATTTCTAATGTCCTATGAATTTATTTTAATGTAATAAGTAGCTTAAAAGCAGTGATAGTGGCAATTTTTCACATACCCTCCTATTAGCAAGTAAATATGCATATGAAAAATATGAAAAAATAAGATAAAGAATAACTTATGGATCTCAGTGGAATTTTTTTCAAAAATTAGATTTAATATCTGGATATAAATCAATAAAATATGGGGGAACATATCTTATTTTCAGACATGTATAGAGTATACACAAAATTTATATCTTTACTCCAAGAAATTTTAGCTAAATAAAGAGAAAATTTTGTATTCTACATTTTGACTTCTATTTCAATTTAATAATTAAAAAGTTTCTTAAAATGATGAACAAAATAAACATCTAGAAAAACTCACAAAAAGAAAGACATGTATCTCATCTCTAAGGAGAAAAAATTCTATGTTGCGATCCATACTCAGTTCCCATAGTCTTCTCTCTGGGTGGAGATGGCTCTCTTCATCACAAGATCATTGGAACTAGCCTCAATCATCTCCTTGTTGAAAAGAGCCCATCCATCAAATTGATCTTCGTATAATCTTGAACAGCAGAAATTTTGAAAAATTAGCATCAAAGTACTATACATTTATGGATTAATCTAAGTAACACATGATATCTATAAAATATGAATTACAGATTATTTCAAAATAGTGACAATAAAGAAAAAATCAGTTACCTAGGGGTCAAAGAAGATTACTGCTGCTGCTGCTGCTTTTATATAGCATTTTAGGTGTTCCAGACACTCTGCTAAATTTTTTGCACGTATTATTTTATCCTCACAATAACCCAGAAAGGTTTTTGTAGTTGTTGTTGATCAGTTGTTTCGACCTGTTTTAGTGTTTAAGACTTTATTTGAGGTTTTCTTGGAAAAATATACTAGAGTGGTTTCTCATTCCCTTTTCCAGCTCATTTTCTAGAACAGAAAACTAAAGAAAACAGAGGGTAAGTAACTTCCAGGATCAGCCAGGTAGTGCCTGAGGTTAGATTTGAATTCAGATCTTCCTGATTCCAGGTCCAGTGTAAAACTTAGCAACAGATTTCATGGTGCAGTTCATAATCTTGAAGAGCTTTATTGGTCAAGCAATTCATTTAGGTTCATGCAGCCATAACGAACAAATCATAGAGATGTGTGTGTTCATGTTTCTATGTGCATGTATAGAAACACACATATGCTAGCATAAGAATATTTGAACTTCCAATTTAATTCCAGGGAAATAGTGCATGAATTTTTGTTTGATTGCGTATAAAGTTCCTTGATTTTACTTTGTTAAATGGCAACAATTTAAGTGGAATTCCATGCATTGTTTTATGTATTTATTTAATTTTATAATGAATATTTAGGTTAATGGTTATTAAATTTATTTGCTTATAAATACATTTCTTTATTAAGCTTATAACTTAAAATGATTTTGGAAATCTTAAGGGACTTAAGATTTGGAAGTCTTCAAGACTCAGTTTAATTCCCAATTTTTCCTTAAAACTTTTCCCGTATCCCATAATGAGAATTGACATCTCAATATATTCAATTACTCTCTTTTGCCTATAATATAAAAGTAGAAACTCATTTGGTTAGGAGTGGCTTCACAAGTTTGCCCTGATCTCTTTCTGTCCACATTATACATCACTCTCTTTCCTATGCTCTTTGTTCCCCAGTCTTGTACTCCCCACCCTTAGTTCTTCATCTTTATTCTCCATGTCTTTACACTGGTTGTCCTGAATGCTTTGAATAGACCCTTTCTTACCTCTATGTCATTGAATTCCTTTCAGTGGATCATTCAATTCAGCTAGAACTAATTTTAAACTCCTGATCTTTCTATTCCAGTTACCTCCCATATTTTGTATTTAACTAACATTTATTTTGTGATATGTGCAATCTGTTGTTATAAACATTTATTAAGCATTTATTATATTTCAGGCAATGTGCTAAGTGAGGAGGATACATTTAATATGTATATATCATATTTTTATACATTATATACATTATTCATACATAACTACTTCAGCAAACATAAACATTTCTCACGTTACATAAATTCATGGAAATTCGACTTTATCTAAAGAATTCTGAAATGCCCATTCCAAAATAAAACATGCCTGTGTTAACTAAACTGTGATCTCTCTCTGCTCTTATCCCTTGACTTGGCATTCTGTGGCTTCCCCCCATCCCTGAAGTGGGGAAAACCCTCCAAGTAAAAGTCCAACCCTGTGTTTTTGTCTACCATTAATCTGGGTTTGGGTACTGTCTGTGGCCCCTACATGTCCGTGAATTATATGTGGCTCAGTCCCTCCACAGGTGCTTTGCCCCTTTTCCTGCTTTTTCTCCTTCTGTTGTCTATAGCTGGTGCAAGTAAAAAAAATGCTTTGTGTAGGGTAGAGGTTTGCAGTGGTCCACTTAAGCAAAGCTATATCTTTATGTCTATGTCTGCTTGTCTGTCTCTCTGTCTCTCTGATTTTTGTCTCTCTGTGGCTCTCTCTGTCTTTCTGTCTCTGTCTATCTGTCTGTCTGTCTCTTCTTCCCCATTAGATTGTAAGCTCCATGTTTCATATTTTTATATTTGTATTCCCAGGGCTTAGAAAAAAAATTTTGGCAGACAATGGGTTATTACTAGATTCTTGTTAATTAAGTGATACATACATACATATATATATGTATAGGTATAAGTATATGTTGGTTGGGTTAATTGAAACTCCTATAATAATTATTGTCTAAGATCCTATAAAATATTCTGCCTTAATGGAGGAGGGGAAGGGATTGAATATGCCTAAAAAAAACTGTCAACTAAAGATATGTGTGTTCCCCAAAATTAGTGGTATATTACCAAATTTCTACTTCCTCCTGAATACTTCACTCTACCTCTCACATATCCTTGAAAAATAATCTTATTCATCTCATCTTTTTTTTTTCTTATCAGCAATCTAGCAAAACATTTATCAAGTGCATACTACGTGCCACTTCTACTATGAGCTCTGTGCTGGGGGAACAGATCCATTTTATCTGTCCTTTGCCCTTAAGAAGCACCCGCTTTACTGTAAAGATGCAGATAGGACACAGTTAAATACAAAACAGTGCCAAAAAATTTCAAGAAGAAGAGAGCTTTTAGAATGTACAATTGTACAGATCGTGTACAATTAACTTCTATATTGTTTTGCAAAATTCTAGGGACTGATCTAGGGCTGTACACTCCAGACAGAAGCAATGTGCAAAAACATAGATGTGAGAGGATTGTTCTTATGATTAATATTAGAATATAAATATATTAACAAAAAAGATCAATGTTGATTCACTTAAAGTAACTTGCATTTCACCTAAGGATCAAAACCAGATTTCATCTGTATTTAAGTTGAAAAAGTTAAAAGCTTTCTTCTTAACTTTGTATCAAAGTGAAAATCCTGTTAATTCTATGATTGACAATGAAATGGATTCTATGGCTCAGTGGGTATAAACCCCCCAGATTGGTGCATAATACTCAGGTTTTGCCAAGACCCCAGATCAATGTTAAGGATGACCTTTACATTATATTCACAGCCACACCAGTGATGTCATACAATCAATCTACTAGGCTACCCAAATAATGCCTGGAGAAAGAATACTTATACCTAGCTAGCTATGTCCTCCTACTGTGCATCAGAATGGACAGCATTAAAGTATAATCTACAAATAGATTCTCTGTGAATGGAAAAGAGACTGATTGGCTGGGAAGATATAAATTTTCCCCCATTAAAATATGCCCTGTACTGGGTGAATATAAAAGGAACAAAATATCTGTGATGGGTTTCTACCATTCTTACAAAGCATTTGCTAAAGTTTAAGATCAAGAAAAAGAAGTACTTATATTTAATTACTTCTGATTAAGTGTATGTTCAGAGTAAATTTGTTTAACTTGACTCTCCCATAGTGAACCAAACTTTAAAAAGGATCTTTTTCATGCTTATAGGCAACTTGATTTAATGTGATTGATATTATCATCATCATCATTATTACTCATGCAAATATTTGCATTAAAGAAGAAGAATCCATGCATGTGTTTAAGTGTTCCCTAACATCCACATTCTGATAGGTTGATGGCCTGAAGCTGAGCAATTAAGCTTTTCAGTTTGCTTGACCGTGGGTGGAGACTGTTACTGCCAGGTCAGTGGGCTCCAACCAGCCATGTTTTGTACTGGTTTCACTGGACAAAGAGTCTAAAATGAGTAGGTGTGTCATAACATTAGATGTTGAGAGACTGTTTATAGCTTATACACAGAAGTCAGCCAAATGTTTTCAGGTAGAATTTACTTTTTAAAAAATCTTTGCATTGTACTAGAAGTTAGATTTCCTGTGCTTCTATTTTTCTGAACGTAGTTTATTTTTTATTCACAACCAACAATTTCCCCAGGATGTATACAGGAAAGCATTTCTGATGAGTGACAGGATAGTTAACAGGAATATACAAGGTTCCATCCATGAATAAAAATAATGTCTTTGAGTCATTAAATTGCCCCCTGTAAGTTTGATTAAGCTTTGAATTGTAACAGTGAGAAATAAGCATATGCATTTTCATGTCTCCACCTCCTGAATTTTACTAAAATGATGAAGGGATAGTTTCTTTCTATGTCATCTGATTTTTTGGGGGGTAGGGGGATATAAATAACTCTACTTTGTTTGCCTGTTGAACGAAATCGTTCAGTACCCAGCTTAATTATGGTTTGTTTGGCTAAGCTTCTGGGTAAATGTCAAGTTTTCCCAAATGGGCCTAGAAGGCAAAAAGGGGGTCTGCTCTTAGTCCTTTCCATAATAACTGAGCATTGTACAGAGCTTAAATGGCAGCCAAGGGAAAACACTGCCTGTCATAAAAGCACCATATAAATGATTACCATAGCTCAACTGGCTGATATTTAGAAAATATGCTTACGGATTTGCTAGTGCTTTTGCTACTGGTCTAGGCCCTTTCATAAAAATGAATTTTTCTCAGAATGGGCACATCAAAGTAGAAATTAGAATGAGGATAAAGAAACTAGGGTTTGTTTATAATTTTTATATACTATGATTATGTGGTTTAGTTCTTTTGAGTGGTTGGGGAGAGATGCTGCCTATTAAAAGAGTCTCTGGTCTGCAGAATTTTTCTGTTCTTGCTTTCCCAGGAGAGCAAATCTACCTCTTTCCTACTCTATCTGGTAATAAAACCTACCCTCTAAAAGGAAGATGAAAAGGAGAAAGCACATTACTATCGATTGCTGGTTTGAAGATAAAATGTGTAATAAAAGAAATAGTGGTGAGGTGTTAAACAACCAAGAATCCTGTAGCTGCAGCCACTGCAGTTTAAGAGAATGAGAAAATAATCGGGAATCACAACACTACTTTTTCACCTCTACTTGTCACAAGGTACTAATATACAGCTGCTCCAATCTTTGTGGGAAAATGAGGTGAATCCCTGAGCCTTGAGCTGGATGGAGAATACAGACACTCCAGGGTAACAAGGAAGTTCAGAAGTGGAGTTGGGTAACTCTTGTTCAAAGACTCCTTAGATTGGAGCAGAGGTTTTGTACTTAGGGATAAAGGGGTAGAAGATGGGAAAGGAGAATGGGATCCTAAGCTTGGGAATACAGCTCCAGAGTTAGAAGGGACTTTTAAAGTTCTACAGTGTCACTCATCCCCTGCAAATTTTACAGAAAAGGAAAATAAAGACCATAATTGTTAAATGATTTGTGCAAAGGGGATATTGATAAGTGGCAGGGAAAAATTTACAATCTTAACAGCCTAGGCACCAAATTCAGCATTGCATCTCATTGACTTGCAATTAATAAAGGGCCTTGAAACATATGATAAAAAGAAAACCAAATGGGATAGTGGAAAATAAGCTAAAAGTTAGTCATATCTGCGGTTCAGCTGTATGCAATTTGTGAACCACAGCACGCCAATGCCATCCATTGGGCTTTCTTGGTGGATTAAGGAAACCAGAGGTTAAGATAACAAAGCTAGTAATCGAAGTCAGATTTGATTTCAAGTCTCCCTGACTCCAGACTCCATATTCACTGAGCCTCAGTTTCCTTATCTGTAAAGTTAGGGCTTTCTCTTTTACTATACTTTTAGAGGTTAGGCTTTATATAAGAGTATATAAAATTAAAAATAAACAAACCCTATTTTCCTCATTTCCATTCCAATTTCTACTTTGGCCTGTCTATATTGGGAAAAGTTCACTCTTATGAAAGCAGCAACAGCATTAGCATATCCTTAACCATATTTCCTAAATATCAAGCAATTGATCCAAAGTAATCATTTATTTGGTGCTTTTATTATAGGCAGTGTTTTCCCTTGACTGCCATTTAAATTCTGTACAAGACCCAGTTATTGTGGAAGGTATTAAGAACAAATCTTCTTTTTACTTTCTAGGCCTATCTGGGAAAACTTGACATTTTGGGGTCTAGATACATGAATCTATGGAATCTTAAATAATTTCTCAATATCATAGTATTTTTATTCTGTATCATTTTTTCCTTTTTTTTTTTTCTGAAGCAATCAAGTGCCTTGCCCAGGGTCACACAGTTAGCAAGTGCTAAGTGTCTGAGACCAAATTTAAACTCAGATCAGTGACTTCAGGGCTGGTGCTCATTTCATTGCACTACTTTGATGCCCCTATTCTATATTCTTTTAAATGTCAATACAAATACTTTTAAAAGTTCAAAGTATTTTCAAAAGCCCCTATGGCTCTTCTTCTGTTTTGTTGACTCCTATCAGAACCTCTGTTTTCCAGGAAATGTCCAGGTCGGCCATATCTTTATTCCTTTCAAGGCTCTGTGCTTCCTCCTTCTTGCTGGAAAGAAGGGTGCTTTCTTATCTCCCAGCCCCACCCCAATCCTTTTATTCTTTTTTTTTTTTTTTTTTTTTTTATAAACTCCTTGAATTTCTTTTTACTTTTCTTTGTATTTCTACAGATTAGCATCATGTCTGATGCATAGAAAGAGTTTATTACATTCTTGTTGATGACACGAAAACAGATTTCCATACCAAATCAGCGGTCCTCCATTACTAGCCCTTCCCCAATCCCAGGACTATTCCTGGAGAAATGGGACTCACTACCCCATGCTGTCTCAGGGCAGAGACGAGGATGGTAACTTTAGCCACACACATGCACACTCAGGATGGCGATGGCTGCAGATGCCTGAGAGTGCGAATCACTTCTGTTACACGTGGTGGCGGCAAAAGAGTCATGAGAAATTGATTATCTCTGATCAGGCAGGGAGGCAGAGCAAGCCACTAAGTAGGTACTCGAATCTTGTGCACAGTATGCATTCATTAGCATTTGCCCTCATCCCCCCTCATGCACAAAGAGGAAAATTAGGATAATACCCAATCACCCTGGCAAGGAATATTTTATTTTATTTTATTTTTGGAGATGTTCTCAACAGCTAATGAATGGCACCATTAATTTGCATTGGGCCAGATTGCGATTCTGTCCCCTGGAAAGCTATCTTCAAGTGTTTTTTGCAGACTTCCTCCATGTTGTTTGTGAGAGAAGTGAAAAACAAGACAGAGGTCTCATTTCATACAACACCTGAAAATTCTACCCAGATTTTTTCCATTCACACTTTGCCTGTGTCATTATTACTAGGTTCTCTGTGTGTATGTATGTACGCTCACATGGGACATGCATGTGGTAACTGTATAGAGGGGATGTGGGGGGAGATCATTTTATAACTTCTGAAATATTACATCAATTTTATTTTTATTAGCATTAAAAACAGAATTAGTCTTCTAAAAGCCCAGATCTTAAAGGGGGAAATTTTACTTATATTGAAATCATAGATTTAGAACTGGAAGACAACTCATAAGTCACCTAGTCCAAGCCTCCTGGCAGAAAACTAAAGATTCTAGATGAAGTGACTTTATTTTTCTTCTTCTGGCATCTTCTTGTAGGATCAGTTTATTAGTTCAAAGCTTCTAACACTTAAGTGTCTACTCTGTTTTAGTCATTGTGTTAAGTGTTGAAAATACATAGAGAGGTAAACGACTTTCCTTGCTTTCAAGGAGCTCACATCTAATGGGGGAAGTAAAGGGAGACAGCTAAGCAAATAAATGAAAATCCTCTATAGGATAAACGGGAGATAAGTGTTGGAAGGAAGGCACTAAAATTAAGGGAGATCAGTAAAGGCTTCATGTAGAACATTAGATATTAACAGGGAATTAGAAGAATAATTCTTCCATGGTCAAGAGCACTTTTTCAAGGTGAAGATGGATGACAATTTGGGCATAAGAAGTAGAAACCCTCTCCAGAAATTTTAATTCAGTGATCCTATTTTTGTAGTTTTTAAAGCTAAGGGACAGGTGGTTAAGACTTTAATAATGTGGAAGTGTAATATTTTATATTATTTATCAATAGCAAATATAGTACTTTAAGGTTAAAATGACCTGTTTTCACAACATAGATATAAGATTTATAATACTTTACAGATGAGGAAAATTGGGCTAAATAGAGGTTGAAAGAGACATCAATAATTATGTAGCTATTAAATGATGAGTTAGAATTTTAAACCAAGGTCTAACTCTAGCTCTAATGTGTCACACAATAGACACCTTTTTCTCCCTCTAGCTTTCCCATTCTGGAATCACAAACTGATCAGATCAAGGCTACTACTATTCTTAGAGGAAGTGAGTCCACCTACTCACAATTATTGTAACTTAATGAACCAGAAAATACTTTTATTAACTCTAATTAGAATGTTTGCTCCTTGAGAGCAAGGCTTTTATTAATCCCCTCACTCCACATACTAAATATATTTTCTTGTTATACCTAATAATAGAATCCCTTTAAAACAACTAAAAGAAGAGGAGAGCCTTGTATTTATATTCCCAGTATATTTCATTTACTCACTCATTCACTCACTTCATTCATTCTTTCATTGTTGGATCTCCCATGAGAACCTAAGCTCCTTGAGAATGGTGATTATTTATCACTGTTGCTTTTTATCCTTTATAATGGACATTTTAATGCCCAGTTCATTGTCTTGAATATACAGTTTCCCAAAATCTTAGCATGATTTTAAGCTATTAAAGTTTAAAACTATGCTAAGATTTTGGGATCATCATGTGTTTACATGTAGATATGTATTTGCTTAAAAGCTACATTTTAAATTATTTTGGATTGGCCAAAGGAATCACTTCAAACCAAAGGAGACAGAATGGAAAGGGGAAGGAGCTCCCAAAACAGACCAAATCAATGACATCTTTTGGAAAAGGAATGAGGCAGATCTGGTCAGAGGGACAACCTGGAACAGTGGGGAGAGGCCAAAAAAAATTCTACTCTATTTTTGCTCTTGGGTTATTGTGGTAGGTATGAGGTTCTATAGGAAAAGAGGTATATATTAAAGACAAGAAATTTTTTAAATTATTATTGTATTTTTCAATTAATAAGTGATTATTTTGTCTACCTTGCCACTGATGGAAATAAAAATATAAACATCCAAAACAAATATATATATATAATCAATCAAACACAATGAAGACCAAAACATTAAAATCATTGGGTCAAAGGTCTAGAGAGGAAAAGGATCTTAGGATCTTAGAGTAATGACCTATACACAAAGTCATTTATTTAATTTTTTTTTCTTTGTAGCTAATTTTGTTTGAACTGAAGGGGACACTTCTTCCCTTCCCCTCAAGCAATCCTTTCTCTATGATCTTCCAACATGAGTACCCATTATTGTTGGTCCTTTGTTTTCAAAGAGGGCCAGTGACATCATGGGGTGACGTTTTGACTCCTGCATGAATTAGATTTAAGTTAGCAGAGTTACAGAGTTCCTCACTCTCTTCCTTTGTCATTGAAGTCCAATGACAAGATTAAATACAATGACTGACAGTGGCCCAGGATGCAATAGATGACCTTGTATCTTTGATGTTGACCAAGCTTTAAATACTCTAAAATACTTGCTTCGGTTGTCTTCATAGCATAAATTTTTGTCATCCATCCATTTCACTGGAGAAAGTCTTTACATGCTTGAGGTAGACATCCCCCTACCTAACCAAAGAATTGTAGATCTGTTGATTATCCTCAACCTGGTTTAACCCATCTGCCAAAAGAGTTTTACTTAGTGTAGTCACTGAATATGATGCAGCTCCTTGGAGCCACAGGTGGAAATGGAGCTTTAGGTACACAACAAAGCTGAATGAGCAGCTCTCACACTGAAGAAATTAGTTTTCCCTGAATACCTCATACACTTCTGAGTATCTGTAAGCAAGAGCTAGAGGTAGGAAAATTATTACCATTTGTACAAGTATTTTATTGTTGAGTTCTGTGTTTACTAAATTTTGCATTATTATATCTGTAGGTTTCATCAATTGCTTAAATTGACCCGAGCTCAGCATCTCTGTTGTGATCATTTTTAAAAGATTCAATTAATTATCTTGTGATCATTTTGTTCTCAAAGACAACCATGACATCAGAAAGGTGATATTATGGCATGCAAGAGAATTAGATTTAAATGAAGGAGGGCTGTGTAAAGTTAGCAGCCTTGTTTTCTCCTCCAGGGTCATCTGGGTCCAGAGCCAAGGCATAGATCAGGATAACTGCATATGGCCCTGGATGCAGTGGGAGACCTTAGCCTTTTTACTTTACCTTGACTTAAGGTTATTAGCAGGTCTCAGTTTGAATGAGGCAATTGTCCATTCAGTGATGAGGGCTAGATAAGAAAGAAATGAAGCAAAAATGTCCTTTCTTACCTAGTCCAAAAAAAAAAAAAAAAAAAGCAGTCTGAGAAGGGAAGACCCACAGGGTTTCTGGCTGAAATGAAAACAATTGCTATTTACATCCACTCTGAGGCAATCAGGGCCCAAACAAAAATGAAGTGGGTCTTGATTTGAGAACTTTTATTAGACAATAAATGAGAGCCAAGACGCTTTGGGTTTAAGGCATGGTCCTTAAAACAGAAATTTAACCCTTGAACCCCAAGATATCTTTTGAGGTTTTGGGGATCAAATTTTACTTTCCTTTTGGCAAAGCACCCACAGGATGGAAAAGAAAGGAAGGAAGGAAGTGTGGAAGGAAGGAAGGAAGGAAGGAAGGAAGGAAGGAAGGAAGGAAGGAAGGAAGGAAGGAAGGAAGGAAGGAAGGAAGGAAGGAAGTGTGCAAGGAAGGAAGGAAGAAGGAAAGAAGGAAGGAAGGAAAGGAAGGAAGGAAAGGAAGGAAGGAAGGAAGGAAGGAAGGAAGGAAGGAAGGAAGGAAGGAAGGAAGGAAGGAAGAAAGGAAGGAAGGAAGGAAGGAAGGAAGGAAGGAAGGAAGGAAGGAAGGAAGGAAGGAAGGAAGGAAGGAAGGAAGGAAGGAAGTCAGGCTTGTATTGCCCAGTCCTTCATGGGGCTGTTCCAACTCACAGGGGACAATTAAAAAAAAATTGGCTCCAGCCACAGTGGTAGACCCTAAGATTTTTAAGCTAAGGTCTTTAACAGGTAGCAGTTTGACTGAGACAATACCCAACCAGTGATTAGGACTAGGTAAGAAATGAAGCAAAAACAAATACATTTAAATTAAAAGGAAGGAACTTGTTCTAATAGCAACCTAAAATCAGACTAGTGGTTAAATAAAGCCTGTAGTAAATTTCTTACAATTCTACCTGGGTTTTCCTGATTTGTTTACTTTGTAATTTGATTGGCAATCCATTAAAAAAGCTGATGATAAGAGTTTTTATGGCTTTTCTATTACTAGTCTGTTCTATCAGAGGGTCCACATATGATCATTATTTAAGAATCGAGTTAATTTACTAAATCATATAACACAAATACTCATGTTATTATCAAAAAGCAACTTGTAGGCAAATAACTTGCTCAAAATAATTTAATTACAAAAAGGAACTAAAACAAAAACAAGGGCTCTTTTGCTAATTTGATAAAAAAATTCTTATTTTATTTGAAATTATAAAACATTCTCAATAAGTGGTCCCTCTCCTCTGAGCTGAAAGACACTAATTCTTTTATTTTATAGAAAAGGAAATTGAGGTCTGAGAGCCAAGATAATCTGCCTTATGCCCACATTTGTAGAAAATAAAAATTAGACAACACCTCTTGATTAGCATAATCAAAATTATTAATCAACTTGTATAAACAATACAAACATCTAAGAACAACCCACCAATTTGCTTCAAAGACAATCCTTGAAACGTTGTATAGTGATAATCATGAAAAAATTCCCTCTCTACACAGCTGGAAGCTGTGTCTCTATGCAAAATGGCCATCCAGCAAGTGTCCATAAATCAGCAATCTCCTCAAGTGAATAGATAGATATTTTCCTTTCTTGGTAGCTGATTTTGTCTAGACTGAAAAAGACACTCTTTTACTCCACTAAACATACTCTCTAAGTTCATCAATGACCTTTAATAACCAAAAATAAAGGAAAGAAATACTTAGGAGAGCAGAAGCAGAAAGGACATTAATGATTACTGAGTCCATCTCTTCACTTTCCTAGGGAGAAAATTAGACTTGGGCAATGCACAGGAAATGCAGGAGATAAGACTCAAATCCAAATCTGTGGTTTCCTAAAATACTGTTCTTTCATACCATCATTCTGACATGTTGTAATTTGTAGGTAATAGATTATACCTACTTGCTTATATTCAGCTTCCCTGACTTCATATTTAACATTGCATCTTATCTCTCTGATTATTCCTACAAAGATTTCCCTGTGCCAAGTGTTCTTAATCTTTTTGTGTACCATAGATCTTTTAAATGGTTTTGCAAAACACATATGGACTCCTCAGAACAATGTTTTATTGCTTACATGCATAATTTTTAAATGATAAATTTTAGTTAGAGGTTAATGAAAATAAAGATGTGTATATAAGTATATATGATATATATTACCTATATATAACTGAGTAATATATATGTGTACACATTTACATATATACATGTTACCGGAGTATATATAATATATATTATTCAATTAAATTAATGTAAAATACATATGTATATATTTTAATATATAATATATGTTATGTTATTATAATATATAATTATATATATATCCAGAGATATATTGGAAGTCAATGGATCCCAGGTCAATAAATTATATTCTATTTTTTATTATGGATTTTTATTTACAAGATATATGCATGGGTAATTTTTCAGTATTAACCATTGTAAAACCTTTTGTTCCAATTTTTCCTCTCCTTCCTCCCACCCCTTCCCCCAGATGGCAGGTTGAACAATACATATTAAATATGTTAAAGTATAAGTTAAATAAAATACATGTATACATGTCCATACAGTTATTTTGCTGTACAAAAAGAATTGGACTTTGACATAGTGTACAATCAACTTGTGAAGGAAATTAAAAATGCAGGCGGACAAAAGTAGAGGGATAGGGAATTCTATGTAGTGGTTCATAGTCATCTCCCAGAGTTCTTTCGCTGGGTGTAGCTGGTTCAGTTCATTACTGCTTCTCTTTGATTCATTCTCTTTTACTCTTTAAGGTCTGTTACAGCACATGCATATGAGAGATCTCACCTTAGAGAAAGATACACTTATTTCTTCATAATGGTCCTTCCAAGTCAAGAGTTAGATTTTCCCCCCTTTTAACAAGAAAATATTTTCCAGATAGAGGAAAAAAGATGGAAAATAACTTAGCTTTTTAAATTTAGATGAAATCCAAAGTGATTTGGTTCATCTCATTGTTGGAGATGGCCACGTCCATCAGAACTGATCATCATATAGTATTGTTGTTGAAGCACATAATGATATCCTAATAAATTATATTCTAAAATCACTTAGAGGCAGTAATGCATTGGTAAATATTGAATGACCTGCTCTCCAGGAGGAAAATATACTCACAATATATATTTTATATTTAATCTTTATTATTAACCACCCCCCCTCATTTTCTTAAATATGGACAATAAACAAGCAATAAATCAAGTCTAGATCTGCCGGTTTTCAAGGTATAAAAGCTCACACTGAAAGTTTAACACTTAATTTTGGCTATTTAAGCTGGCCCCTGCAAACTCCTGGTTAGTCCTCTCCATTTGCTGGCTAATCTTTCTCATTTTATATCAGGACAAAAGGCAATAACCTTCTTACATGGCAGGTAATTGTAAAATTGTTCAATGAAGAGTACTTCTGTATTAGATGTTATAAGAGCTTTTCCTTTAAATGATTCTAATTAACTGTGTGACCTTGGTCCTAATACTTAACTACTCTGGGCTGTGGTTTTCATGCTTATAAAATGAGAAAGGTTAGAATGAGTGATTTTGAAGATCCAGGTTTAACTTTCTATAATTCCATTTTAGACAACACTGCATCTGTGAGCCTTGTCTTGGGCTAATTAAAAATTAATACTCTATTTTTTACCCTCCCCCACCAGGTAGAAACAGCTTTGTTACTCTTGCTCCATAGAGTAGTAATTTATATCATCAGTTATTCATTAGGTTTACATACATATTACCTATTGGAATATATACATATGTATATGTAGGAAAAGCCAGTGGCTCTTAGGCTTTAAGCAATCACAGAGGTTTTGCTGATCTTCTGGGCCATTTCCATCACCTTATAGCAGAGGGAACTAAAATCCAAGCCATTTTAGTATGAAGGTATGGATGCGCACCCAGATCCTGATTTAGAATCTTATGTTTGTTACATTAAAATGAGCAGCTATGCATATACTCTGTGCTACAAAAAGCACAGAGAAGGGAAGGGATTACTGATTTATAAAACCTTAGCCATGTTCCAGGTATTGTACTAAGAGCTTTTCACAAATTTTACCACATGTTATCCTCACAACAACCTTATGAAGTAGGCGCTGTTATTATCACCGTTTTACATTTGGGAAAACAGAGTTTAAATGATTTGTCTAGGATTATATTTCTGAGGTTACATGTGAGCTCAGTACTTTATCCACAGCACCACTTAATTGCTTTAGACTTCTTAGATTTATGGTGAACCAAATCTCAATTAATTTTCCCGGCTATCAGTAAGCCTTGATAATTCATAATATTATGGTATTAATATAATATAATATAATTATAATAATAATATAATTATAATTAATAATATAATAATAATATTATATTATTAATCATAATATAATGGTATTAATTTTGCCTGCTTTTATTTTTCATTATTTTATTTATTCATTTATCTATTTATCATTAATATTATTATTTATTTATATTATATATTTATATATATTTATAATAAATATTATATATATTTATGTTATTATTATTTATATTTCAATTCAATGGTATTATAGAAGTGATGTCACACAGTATTAGCTTATATACTGTACAATAGCAATGTTGAACATTCTACTTCCTATTTCTGGGGAACTTAGCACATAAGACCTGTGTGTAGACTGAATAGTCTATTTTAAATTTTAAAAAGAGCAGTAATATTCAATGTTCTTTTGTTGTATTTATGTGGATTTCATCTAAATTTAAAAAGCTAAGTTATTTTCCATCTTTTTTCCTCTATCTGGAAAATATCTTCTTGTTAAAAGGGGGAAAAATCTAACTCTTGACTTGGAAGGACCATTATGAAGAAATAAGTGTATCTTTCTCTAAGGTGAGATCTCTCATATGCATGTGCTGTAACAGACCTTAAAGAGTAAAAGAGAATGAATCAAAGAGAAGCAGGAGTGATGAAATGGACAACACCTGTTCTTTTCTGGGATGATAGCATCACCTCAACAATTAGAGCAATCATCTTGGAGTTGGAGCTGATGCGCTATGTCCTAAGACCTTGACATGGTATGCTAGTACTTCTTATTTTAACTCATTTACTTGCCTCCATTTTCTCATTTGTAATAACCACAAGGGAAAACTGTGAAATGCAATGAAAAGCAATGAATTTGGTTTCAGCATTACTGCTGAGTCATTGGCAATAATAATCATAATTTTTAAAAGGGAATGCTAATGTTCTTACTAAGCTTATTTTTTTTGCATTTTTTCCTTTTTTGTATAAAAATATGTTAAATTATTTATGTATTTATTTTCCCTTTGACAAAACAACCAAGAAAATTATATTTTAGGACAAAATTACATAACTTCTCTCTGTATATACATGCACACACACATTTACATTCATCTTTCCCAAACACTTACTCCATTCCACTTTTATTTACTTTTCACAAAAAAACAAAACAAACAAACAAAAAAATTCATCCTATATCTTCCTGGGAAACTATTACTTAAAATGATCTCTACATTTCCCACTTCTTTGACTTTGCTCATTCTATTTTTCTCCACTTACAATGTCCTTCCTTTTGCTTTCTTCTGCCAAAGCTGGTACTTCAATCTCTTTATGCTAAAAAAAAAAAAAAAATGAAATGTAGGTCACAATGTAACCTCTTTCATAAGTCCTTCCCTTATCTATTCAATAAACATTTATTGAGTACCTACTATGTGTCATGTACCATGAAGAGATAACAGAAAAACACTGGGGTTTATTGAATAAAAGTTTTGTGATATGGACAAGCCTAATATTACAGCATTTATTAATATTAATCTAATTGTGTATTATATATGCATATACATTTATAAATATAGGATGTCCCCAAACTCTTAGTGCTATTTTAAGCTTTAATACATTATTATTTTAATTATTGTTTCATAGCTATTAAAATTTAGCAAGAATATTAGCAATCCCTTTTTAAACTTATTATTGTTGTTATTTCAGCCAATGACAGCAATAATACTAGGAACAAATTCATTGCTCCTGCAATCTAAGATTCCCCTTGTGGTTATTACAAATGAGGAAATGGAAGCAAATAATTGAGATTAAAAATAGCAGGATTCTGTTGCGTGCTGTCGTCTCTAGAAGCTGCTGGATCGCTCTCTGGGAAGAGATCTGCTGTGTCTACTCAAATCTCTCCGTCAGATTCTTCTTCCTGTAGAGAACCGTTGTCTCCAGGCAGTTGCTGTTAACTCTTGTCCTTAGAAGTGACTTCCCTTCCTGCAGAGAGCTCCGTCAGGCCTGATGTAATGCAGAGAGTCTTCTTCTATCTCTGAGAGTCCTCTTTTATTCTCCCAGAGAATGGGCGTGGGATAATGCAAGGGCTTCTGGGAAGAACCACCCCAGCCAATGAGCTTTCCCCCTCTATCAAGTCAACCTGAGTTCTCACCTTGTAATTGTCCAGAAAACCTCAGTTCTCACTTAGTAATCCTAACATCTCCCCCTTTCTTTTGATTTAGAACATAGGACAGTCATGACCTTGAAACATAAATCCATCAATATGGGAAGTATTACAGATAATTACATAAATTACATAAGCACATAGTAACATAGTAACGTAACACATGCTAGAAGTATATAACATAATCATAAATTGAAAATTTATAAATGTCCATAAGTCCATTGTCCATTAGTCTCATCTTGTGTGAGGAAGTCCAATGATTCCTGCTGATTTTAAAGTTCTTTAACAGTCTTCTTATTATCCATGCTCTTTCAGTGTCAGATGTTTCTTAGATCTTTTCCTTTATTTTGAGGTCTTTCTCTTTTTCTGTCTCTCTCTGATGGACAAGGCGAATATGACTTGTTGGCACCCATCTGATTCCTTCTCCTGCTGAAGAAATACAAGCAAACCCTCTCCCCCAGGCAGTTAACCTATCTGGTCCCTTCCATTCACCACTTTCTGGATCTCTCCACATCACCTGGCGATTATCTAAGGACAGTGGAGATGCTCTCACTGGACACTGCCCTTCTGGTGGGTTATAAAACCTGTCTGCTGGAGCCAGCGCATCTTTGTCAAAAATTAGAAAATTAATGGTATAGAGAACTAAATTTAGAAGTTCCCTAGGGCTACCTGTGGCTCCCCCTTTCTTTTGTTTTTGGAGGAGTGTCTTAATATCTCTGTTTCTTCTCTCTACTATTGCCTGCCCTTGAGGATTAAAGGGTATGCCCGTGGTATGTAAAATCTTATACTGTGCACAAAAGTGTGTAAAATGTTTGGACGTATATGCAGGTCCATTGTCTGTTTTTATTGCTTGTGGCACACCCATAATTGCAAAAGCTTGTATAAGGAATTCAGTGACCACTCGGGCTGTCTCTTTTGCTGCTGGCATTGCAAATGTGAATCCTGAAAAGGTGTCTACCACAACATGAATAAAAGATAGACGACCAAAAGATTTATAATGGGTCACATCCATTTGCCAGATTTCATTGGGTCTCAAACCACGAGGATTCTTCCCTGGAGGGAGTGTAGGAGCATGGAAAGGAAGACAAGCTGTACAGCTTTTTACTATGCTCCTAGCTTCCTCTCTTGTGATTCCAAATTGTAAACGTAAAGCTCGAGCAGCCTGATGATATTTAGAATGAGATTCTTGTGCTTCCTGAAATAAAGGACTACTGGCTAACATGGTTAGAAGGCTATCTGCCTTTGAATTTCCATCAAAAATGGGACCTGGAAGTCCACTATGTGAGTGGACATGCAAGATATAAATCTTGCCTGGATGTTTTCTCACTTGCTCTTGAAGTTCCTTAAAGAGCTGATAAATATTGGAGGCTGCAAATTTTATTTGGGCTGTGGCAATTCTTTGTACTACACCTACTGAATAGGCTGAATCAGTAATTATATTTACGTCTCCTGGGTAATAAGTGAGAGCTAGCATGATAGCAAATAATTCATTCTGTTGAGTGGATTGAAAAGGAGTCCTGATTACTCTCTTTATGGTTAAATCATGAGAGTATATGGCACAAATATTTTCTTTGGAGGCATCTGTAAAGATTGTTGGTCCCTGTTCGGGCGCCAAATTGCAAAGGTCTGGACTAGCTCTTCTTGTCAGGATAAGCAAATGTCCTTGCCCCACGTTGGGCGCCAATTGTTGCGTGCTGTCGTCTCTAGAAGCTGCTGGATCGCTCTCTGGGAAGAGATCTGCTGTGTCTACTCAAATCTCTCCGTCAGATTCTTCTTCCTGTAGAGAACCGTTGTCTCCAGGCAGTTGCTGTTAACTCTTGTCCTTAGAAGTGACTTCCCTTCCTGCAGAGAGCTCCGTCAGGCCTGATGTAATGCAGAGAGTCTTCTTCTATCTCTGAGAGTCCTCTTTTATTCTCCCAGAGAATGGGCGTGGGATAATGCAAGGGCTTCTGGGAAGAACCACCCCAGCCAATGAGCTTTCCCCCTCTATCAAGTCAACCTGAGTTCTCACCTTGTAATTGTCCAGAAAACCTCAGTTCTCACTTAGTAATCCTAACAGGATTCCATGTCAAAGTCTTACAATGTAGCCCATAGCTACATTATTTAATTTAATTATTATTATTTCATAGCTATTAAAGCTTAAAACAACTAAGAATTTCAGGACATCGTGAATAATATGTGAATGTGTGTGTATGTGTATGTGTGTGTGTGTGTGTGTGTGTGTGTGTGTGTGTGTGTGTGTGAGTGTGGGCATTTCTGGTTGGAAGATTACATAGAATGCTGGATTTGGAATCAAGAAGACATGAGTTCAATTTTTCTTGTAGACATTTACTTGTCATATGACCACTCTGGTCAATTTAATTTCTCAGCCTTAATTTTCTTTTTTTCCCCTTTTAATTAACAGTTTCTCACTTCCAAAATATATGCAAAGACAGTTTTCAACATTCACCTTTGCAAAACCTTGTGTTCCAAATTTTTCTCCCTTCCTTTCCCCCACCCTCTCCCCTAAACAGCAAGTAACCCAATATTTTTAAATATGTGCAATTCTTCTTTTAATAATTCTACATTTAGGGGCAGCGAGGTGGTGTAGTGGATAGACCAGTCCTGAAGTCAGGAGGACTGAGTTCAAATGTGGCCTCAGACACTTAACGCGTCCTAGCTGTGTGACCCTGGGCAAGTCGCTTGATTCCAAAAGCCTCAGCAAAATATATATTTATATATTTCTAGTTTTATCATGTTGTACAAGAAAAATTGGATCAATAAGGGAAAAAATAAAAAAAGAAGAAAATCAATCAAATAACAACAAAAAAGTGAAAATACTGTGTTATGATCCATATTCAGTCCCCATAATCCTTTCTCTGGATGCAGATGGCTCTCTCCATCACAAGTCTATTGGAATTGGTCCGAATCACCTCATTGTTGAAAAGAGCCACGTCCATCATAGTTGATCATTACATAATCTTTTTACTGTTTATAATGTTCTCTTGGTTCTACTTACTTCACTCAACATCAATTCATGTAAATTCAGGCCTTCCTGAAATCATCCTCCTGATCATTTCTTACAGAAAAATAATATTCCATAACATTCACATATCATAACTTATTCAGCCATTCCCAAACTGTTGGGCATCCACTCAGTTGCCAGTTCCTTGCCATTATAAAAAGATCAGCTTCCATTTCTTATCTACATACTGGGAATTATAATAGCAGCTACCTCAGAAGGTTATTAAGAAGATCAAATGAGATAATATATGCAGATTACTTAAAGTGTTGAATAAATTCTAGAGTCTATTTATCTATATCCAATCTCTCTCTTCTCTTTCTTTCTCTTCCTCTCTGTCCCTCTTTCTCTATAAATATAGACATACATGTATATATTATGTGTATATGTATAATACAATATGTATATATTATATACATAATTAATGAAATCTCTCTATATACATCCATACTCATGCATAAGTATATGTGTATGTAGATCTATATTAATCACTGATATGTGCATTTATTTATATTGATTTGCATATATTTATGCACACAATCATATATACAGTTACAAGCTAACAATTTCATGATTCTATTTAGTTATGAAATGTTGATCTTCATAAATTATATGCATATGTCCTTACTAGCATATTTGCATTTATCCACCACATTTATTAGACAACTAGGTAGCGCCGTGAACAGAGCACTGAGCTTTGAGTCACAGAGACCTGAATTCAATGTGATCCTAAGCACTCACTAGCTCTGTGATACGGGGCAAGTTACTTTGTTTTTCTATATGTTTCAGTCTCCAGAACTATAATAAAGATAGTAATAGCACTTATTTTGCAGGATTGTTCAAAGGAGATAATATTTATAAAGTGCTTAGCAGAGTTCTTGGGAAACATAAGGCATTATATTAATGCTTATTCCCTTCTCTATTTTCAACTACTGATCATTGAATGCACATTATATAAATTTGTATCTATTCATATATACATGTACATATACATATGTATGGATGGATGTGTATGTGCACTTACTTATACCCATAGAGTTCAAATGCATATCCAATCCAATAAATATTTATTAACTGCCTAATGCGCTAAGCACTGGAGATACAATCAATAAAAGGAATAAAATCCTTACCCTCAAGGAGCTCATATTCTGAAGGATTTTGTGCCCAGAAAGAGGCACAAAAGTCAGTGGGAGGAAAGCAGGAGTCATCTTGTTTTCTGAAGCTGACCTCATATTGCTTTAGTTCATATAACTCTCATGCTTCCTTCATACAGATCACTTCTTAGCCCATAGTAACAGTTAATTCTTTATTAGCAGAGAAGGACAGCATCTTGTTTCCTTGAGCTGAAATCAGGCAGAGTAGCAGATACAAAGTGGAGTGAGCCGAGAATCCATTTTCTGCTTTCTATAAAGGAAGGCATTGGGAGGGATTTGGTACCCTGCCCTCCAGCCCTCCAAATAAAGGGCAGAGGAGGCTAAGAGAGGTAGTATCAATCAAGAATGGAGTTAGCAACATAGTAGTGAGTTCAGAAATGATGAGCTTATCCTTCTTTCCATGGATTTGAAAACAAACAAGGAAACATATAGGAAGGGGAGTATGTGTGTATGTGTGTGCGCACATGTACACACCCACCCACATGCATATTTACGTGTACACACAAATTAATATATGGTTATAGACATGCTTAAATATTCATGCATGCATTTATATTTATAACACACACATATATAAACCTACATATTTACATATATATACATACATACCTATGCAGATACATATATTGATATATACAGATACATATACCCCCTAATAAATTTATATATGTACACACATAAACACATACACACACACATACACACACATATATATATATATATATATATATATATATATATATATATATATATATATATATATATACTAATACATTATATACCTATAAACACACTCATATATACATATATCCAGCTAATCAGAGCAAGAATAGATTGTCTTTCATGATTACTCCCATATTTTGTAAAGATTTTTATTCCATTATTGCACATCATGAAAGAAGATGAGATGCTGTTAGTGTTCCTTCTTCAAACAACCCCCCAAAATGATTAATAGTGACATCAGGATGTGCTGATAACAATTCTTTGGAAAATTAAGGGGTTTTTCCTTTATATTTTTGCATCCTATGATTATCTTTTCTAATTTCCATCACTACAGCATGATCACTGGGAAGCACTTTAAAAGAGAGTAAAATGAATGAGGCTGAAAAAAAAACAAACTCAGAGATATAAGAATATTTTGTTAAACGCAGCTGTAGCTAAAAAGTTGTGGTTTTTTGAGCATTTGCTATTTAAAAGAAGTAGAACTATGGGATTTCTAATTTTAGATGAATATTTAATAATTGGCTAAGTGCTTTTTAATCGTGTTATTTACAACTACTATTCTACTGCTACCAGTAATATAGTCTCAGATTTTTTTTCTCACTTACAGTTGCAATTAGAACCATGTGTTTTGGACTTTGGCAAGGGAATGGAATAGGATCCATTGGCCTTCTGGGTAGAAGGGAAAACATTAAAGAAAAGGGACAAAAAAGATGTTTGAGGACTCTGATATCCATGAACTATGTCAGGCTTCACTCTGCCTCTTCCCAGGCTGTCCCCATTTGAACAAACTTCCTGAGAGCTGCTGGAAACACTCACTGAAGGACACATATAATACTGAGAATTCTAGAACTAAAATTCGAAGTCCTCAAAACCAAAGTGGAAATTTCATTCTTGAAGTTTTCCATAGTGGCTTCAGAATCAGGAGGGCAAGGAGGGCAAGAGTGAGGGTTATCTGTAAGAAGAATGAGGAAAGGTGGGAGAGGTTTCTCTATAGAGAGAGGTCTAAGGGAGAGCATAGAAGAAAAAAGCCAGCTAGAAGGAAAATCTGTAAAAGATCTCTCTGAGAAAGGTCATTCCAATTGATGTCGGTTTTTCTGTTTTGAATTCCTTTTTATGTGCTTAGCTGTTAAATGTTAAATCTTTCCATTGTAAAATGGACTTCAGTTTCACCATGGAATCAGGCCACTAACCCCTGTAAGTGATGGTGGGTCTCTACATATGTATTTCATTTTGTGTTATGTGCTCTTGGCTCATGCTCTCTATTTTTCTTATTTGCCATCCTGATATAAGGGCAGTTATCTTACTGAAATGTCATTGTGTGAGTGTGTATTGATATCTCCTTGTCTATGTGCCTTAGGGGTATCTTTTCTGATGAATTTACCAGATGTCAGAGTTTACACCTGTTCTTAACTGTAAAATGTATATATTAACCAACAAAAATAAAGTTTTAAAACAATATGATTTTATACTGAAAATCATATGTAAATGGATATAAGGCTGTAGAGAAATATAGAATCTTCTCATTTGTTTGAAAAAAATGGGATTTTTAGAAAAAATGCAAATTTGAAATTGAAGGGTAGGGTTTAAATTAGGTATTTGGTATTTAGTAACTAAATAAGGTTAAATTAAATTAAAGGTTGCTTGAGTGAATTGTTCCCTGGTTCTCACACACAAGACATTTTTTACCCTGCCTTGTCATTGAATAAGGGAGGGTTTTAAGGAAGAACAAGGGAAGATACTGGGAATGTTAATGAGAGTTGTCAATCCATGACTGGAAAAGAAATCACATAGTTTTATAAGGTTATTTATAATGTTATTTTGTTTTATGGTTACATGTCTATATCACCTATCTCTGCTAAATCATAAATTATATAACAGCAGTGCTTATTGTGATTTATTTAAACCTTTTATCTCCTTTAATACATAATTCTATTCAAGGTAGGAACTAATTCGATGATTTTTAAAGAATATATATTTTAAGTGCTTTAATACATAATTCTATTCAAGGTAGGAACTAATTCGATGATTTTTAAAGAATATATATTTTAAGTGGAATTATCAATTTGGTATATTGAAAGAACACAAAATTAGAATCACAGGATTTTAGATTTTTAAGAAACTTTAGAGGCCTTGTGGTCAAACTCCTTACACAATGCATTAATTCTTTTTCAAAAATCCTCAAACAAAATCCAGACTTTGCTTAAATTCCTTCATTGATAGAAAGATCATCATTTGTATTACAGATTCTTTCATTAATGAATAGCCCTAATTTTGAAAATGGTTTTGTATCAAGCTTTGCCTTAGTAGGCTAGAAATACAGAACCAATATGCTGAGAGAAATGATTATTAATAATCAGTAATTAATACTGAAGGCATCCAGTATTTTTTCCCTTTCTATTTTCTCATATAAAAGCTAAGTTACCACAGCCTCTGAATAACAGGGAAGATGATGGGATTGGACTAAAATCCTCCTCAGTCTTGAGTAGAATCTCACACACCTGGGAAAACTTATTTCTGATTAAAGTCTAAAGAATCTAACCTAGATCAATGCCCCCATTATGCAATTACGTAAGTGATCTGGTTGAAGGTGGATCCCTATGTCTAGATGCTTTAGATTTTCTGAAGGCTGGTGTGGTCTGGTTGGAGATGTATCTTTCCCAGAATAATCAGTCACTTGTCTTAGCCTCCATTAGAATAAACACACTGCTCAATATAAAATTCATCTGATCATTAATTATTAACCAAGCAGAACTGATTTCTGCCTGTAAGGAACACCTACTCTTCCAAAGGTATTCAAACATAAGATGTTCGCCTGGGCTCTTTGGTTGTGGAGGAAACCATTGACTTCAATTTTTTGACTATTTATTAGCTATCACTACTAAATATATAATAATTACCTAGAAACTATGTCTCTTGGACTTCCCATAATTAATAATAAATTTAGTAGTCACAATACTATAATTTCTATGTGTTGGCTTTACTTTTGCCTCCTGGAATCATATTTTTGCTGCTTTATACTTCTCCAAATATTTGTGCATCTGTAATAGTATCTCTAAAAATTTTCTTCCTTTAACTAAATGTCCTCAGTTTCTTTAACTATTCAATTGGTGGTCTAAGTGTACCTGATCTAAAGCTATATTATATAGCAGCAGTCACCAAAACCATTTGGTATTGGCTAAGAAATAGACCGGTAGATCAGTGGAACAGATTAGATACAAAGGACAAAAAAGGGTACATCTATAGCAATCTAATCTTTGACAAACCCAAAGATTCCAACATTAGGGATAAAAATTCATTATTCGGAAAAAACTGTTGGGAAAACTGGAAATTAGTATGGCAGAAATTAGATATGGATCCACACTTAACACCATATACCAAGATAAGATCAAAATGGGTCCATGATTTAGGCATAAAGAGGGAGATAATAAATAGATTAGAGGAACAGAGGATAATCTACCTCTCAGACTTGTGGAGGAGGAAGGAATTTATGACCAGAGGAGAACTAGAGATCATTATTGATCACAAAATAGAAGATTTTGATTACATCAAACTAAAAAGTTTCTGTACAAATAATACTAATGCAAACAAGATTAGAAGGGAAGTAACAAATTGGGAAAATATTTTTAAAAACAAAGGTTCTGACAAAGGTCTCATTTCCAAAATATATAGAGAACTGACCATAATTTATAAGAAACCAAACCATTCTCCAATTGATAAATGGTCAAAGGATATGAACAGACAATTCTCAGAGGAAGAAATTGAAACTATATCCACTCACATGAAAGAGTGTTCCAAATCACTACTGATCAGAGAAATGCAAATTAAGACCACTCTGAGATACCACTACACACCTGTCAGATTGGCTAAGATGACAGGAACAAATAATGACAAATGTTGGAGGGGATGTGGGGAAATTGGGACACTAATACATTGCTGGTGGAGTTGCGAAAGAATCCAGCCATTCTGGAGAGCAATCTGGAATTATGCCCAAAAAGTTATCAAACTGTGCATACCCTTTGACCCAGCAGCGCTACTACTGGGATTATATCCCAAAGAAATACTAAAGAGCGGAAAGAGTCATATATGTGCCAAAATGTTTGTGGCAGCTCTTTTTGTTGTAGCTAGAAACTGGAAGATGAATGGATGTCCATCAGTTGGAGAATGGTTGGGTAAATTATGGTATATGAAGGTTATGGAATATTATTGCTCGGTAAGAAATGACCAGCAGGAGGAATACAGAGAGGCTTGGAGAGACTTACATCAACTGATGCTGAGTGAAATGAGCAGAACCAGAAGATCACTGTACACTTCAACAACAATACTGTATGAGGATGTATTCTGATGGAAGTGGAAATCTTCAACATAAAGAAGATCCAACTCACTTCCAGTTGATCAATGATGGACAGAGGTAGCTACACCCAGAGAAGGAACACTGGGAGGGGAATGTAAATTGTTAGCACTAATATCTGTCTGCCCAGGTTGCATGTACCTTCGGATTCTAATGTTTATTGTGCAACAAGAAAATGATATTCACACACATGTATTGTACCTAGACTATATTGTAACACATGTAAAATGTATGGGATTGCCTGTCATCGGGGGGAGGGAGGGGGGGTAATTTGGAAAAATGAATACAAAAATAAAAAAAAAAAACTATTCAATTGGTGGCACAGTGAGTAGAACATTGGATAAGTTGTTAGGAAAACCTATCCCAGATACTAAAGAGCCTTATGACTTTGGGCACTTTCACATCTGTTTGCCACTGTTTCCTAATCTGTAAAATGGGAGTAAGAACATATGTTTCCCTGATAAAATGAGATTATATTAATAAATCACCTTGCAAATCTAAAAGTTCTATACAAGTTCTACTTGTAGTGATCCAGGTTTGTGGCTCTCATCTTGGTTTTTCCTCCTATGAGAACATGTCATCTGTTTAATATTCCTTTTAATAGCCAAATTGATTATTTCCTTCATTCTTTGATAATGCAGCTTATGATCTACTTAATTTGCTTTATTTATACATTTATAAATGTAATCATTCATTTATTTCAGACATTATATCACAGAGACAGTGGGAAATAGCATCTAGAAAATGCTACTGAAAGTTGAAGTCTTTTCTCAAACCCTAACTAGCTATGTTATCTTGAGCTAATCACCATCTTGTTGAGTGTCACTTTTTTAGTCTGTAAATGGATGATTATACTATCTTCTACCCAAATCCTGCATTTTGAGGGTGTGAGTTTTAACAGTAGTTATTTCTCTTCCATTGTGTAGTTGTGCAATTGTTTTTTTTAAACTGAAGAGTAAGTCATTGTGTTTATCAATTTTTTAAACATAATATTTCATTGTTTCATTTAGCTCACTGCTTTTGCCAGTTAAGGTCATTTGGGATCTTGATAAAGACCCTCTGCAATTTCCTGATTAGTGTCCTTTCATCTTAAAAAATAACAATGAATATCATTTCACCAGTGTTTTCATTCTCTTCATTTGATCAATCAACATGCATCCAATTAAGTGATTATTATACACCAGACATTATGTTAAGTATTGGGGATATAAAGAATGGCCAATTCTTTGATTAAAAAAAAGTTTAAAAATTGGGACAAAAGACAGAAAGTTATTGAACGCTATAAGAGACCTCTGTCCAACTTGAGATAGGACTATTACCCATCACTCTTTCAGTACAGCTGGCTGTTCTATATACCTAATCGTACTATTATGTTTTCCACAACCGAAATCTTCATGGTTGACAACAGGGAAATGTTCTGAGGTACAATATAGAAAAGGGAAGAAAAGAAATAAACATATTCATGTGTCCTCAGCAAATCTATGTCCATATTGTAAGAAAACCTGATGAATAGAAGTGACAATGAGGAGAAACTAAAAGAGCAGGAGAACAGAGGTATAAATATGTCTATCTTTCAGTCTGTTTCATCTGTCTGTCTCTGCCTCTCTCCTAACCTCCTTCTTCTTCTCTTTCTCTGTCTCACTTTCTGTCTCTCTCTCCCCACTCTCTCTTTCTCCCTATTTCTTCCTCTCTCCCTATTTCTTTCTCCTTCCTCTCTCTCTTTTTCTTTTCCTCTCTCTCTGTTTCTGTCACTTCATTTCTCTGTCTGTCTCTGTGTATCTCTGTCTCTTTCGGTTTCTCTCTGTCTCTTCTTCTATCTCCCTCTATCTTCCTCTGTCTCCCTTTCTTTATCTGCCTCCTTTCTTTTCCCAGGCCTCTATTGTCATCAATTACTGATAATAAGTTATGATACTTTATTATATATTATAATTATATAATAATTATCATTATATATTATATATAATATATTATGTATAACATTATATATTATAATATAAATATATAGGTATACTATATTATAAGTATTATAATGTCTAAAGCATGAGGATTTATCTAAAAATAAATTCTAAAATTTCCAGGATATAATATAATTTGTCTGAACACAGAATTCCATGTTACCTTTTTAATCATCCTCCTATATTTATCATTGATAAGAAAACAAAAACCAAACCAAAACAAACAAACAAAAAAGGTAACCATGGGGAGGAAAGATCACACAAAACACATCCCATGCCAATTTTGTTATTCCATGCACTATTCCCAAAGCAGTAGTTTGGGAAGTAATCCAAATGGAAACACAATTAAATTTTGTTCTGCAATTCAAAGAATTTGAGATTGAAATGGTCAGAATTAATGAAATAACAGGTGTAATAAATGGAACTCAAAAACAAGGTGTTCTTAAAAAAATCTTATAATATCAGTCTTAAATAAAAGAGTAACTAACTCACAGGGGCAATATTCTATTTCATCCAAAAAAACAGATAATTATGAAATCAAGGAAAATGATAACTACATACAATGATATGATCACCGTAAGACTTCCTTAATTCATCTTAATTTTGATTACCTGATTTGACTTTAGTTCAGATCTTTTATTTTTTCATCTGCCAATTTTTCTTCCCAACTGTAAGCACAGTTTGACATTATATCTTCCCTTTCTTGTTCAATTTTTTCCCCTTACTGTTTCCATCTGTTGTAAATTAAGTTAAGCAGCATTTTGGCAGATAGCAAACATTTTAGAAGTTATCTATTGTACCCATGATATTCAAGTTTCTTGCACAAGGGACATTTACTTGGAGGAAGCAAAATCTGTCATTGGTTTTAACTACCTTATCCGCACTATGTCATTTCACACTCCATTTTAAATGTCTGGGCAAATAAACAAAGTTCCCCCATTTGCAATGTGGGTATGTGACCAGTATTCTATTGTGCCTAGACTCCTCAATGTGGGGATGTTTCCTATGGCATGGGGCATGCAGGGGAATTCTTCCATGGTTACAGTATTGCCAGACAGATGTTGCTTTGGTGATATTATTCCACATGCTGGGTACAGCACCCTATCCATCTTCATCATCGCTGCTGTGAGGATTAAGCACTTTGGTTCTAAAGACGGAAAGTAGACCCAACGATAAAGACTGAAAATTAAAAAAAATATTGCAAGAGAATCTGATCCATTATCTCTTCCCCCCACACTGCTTAAAATGTTTTAGTGAAAAGTAGAAAATCTTAAGGTTATTATGAGCATAAAATGTTAATAAGTTCTGTTACTAACTCTTAAGAAATGTTGACATAGCCCAAGATACGTGAGAATTGAGGTGATTTGTCCATTGGCCTGTGATATGGTAGCAGTATTAAGGCAAGCAGAGAAGGTCATAAACTTGCTATTAGATGGGGGACCCCCTATGAGATCAAAGGAAAGGGATCTTGGACACAAAATATGGCCACAAAGTATGTCTTTGTTTCTGGTCTTTTAGTCTCTCCACTTTTTGATACATCTGCTATATCAATATCATATTTTCCCCTACAAGACTTCTTTTATGATATTGTAGTCATAATCAAAAGTAGTGGTTTACAACACCAATGTGATGAAGTCCCACATTTTGATAGTAAAGTCTTCTGCCATATGATCCAAACAATCTTTTCAATCTTTCTACTTCTAATCCATTTCAATTGGCTCATGTAGTTAATGTCCCCTAAATTTCCATTTCTAGACCTTTGTGTAAGATATACCTGATTGCTTTCTATTTTTCAGCACCCAGTTTAAGGTCTTCTCACCTAATCTCTTATAATATTTTTTTGTTTCTACTATTATATAATGTTTCCTGTTGTTAATTATATTTTTATGTATACATCTTTCTCCTCAGCTAGATTGCAAGTGTTTTGGGAGAAAAGAGTACATCTCGTACTTGTTCTTAGACTCCAGGGAACCTAGGAAAGTGCTTTGTCACACAGCAGGCATTTGGTAAGCACCTGTTCATCAATTAGAGAGACAGCATGTTGCAATGCAAAGGATATGAATTTGATTCTTAGGAGCTGAGTTCGGATCCCAAGCCTGACATTCAACACTTGTGTGACAGAGGCAAGTCTTTTAATGTTTCTCATCATCAGTTTACCCATCTGTGAAATGGATTAAATAACTTTGAAGATCTCTTACAGATCTATATCTAGAATCAATCATAACAGCAACTAAATTAGTATTCATCATGGGGATTTCTATAATAAATCCTATATAATCTATAGAAGGTAAGAGAGAGAGAGAGAGAGAGAAAGAGAAGAGCGAGACGAGAGAGCGAGCGAGAGAGAGAGAGAGAGAGCGAGAGAGCGAGAGACGAGAAAGAAACAGAGAAAAAGAAAGAAACAGAGACAGAGACAGAAACTTTGAGTGAACCAAAAAAGAGAATGGGTACAATGATATTGTTTGAATCTTAACTGTGCCTCCATCCACCCCCTCCCCCAGGCCATGTACATAAACTGAGCAGGAATAACAATCACAGCAAATGGAATAATTTTGCTTCTTACTTTATGCCTCTTGTGCCCTCTCTAGTCAACTAGTTTAGCTATTTAGGCCATCACTTTAGTAAAACTTTGAAATCTGGACTACAGCAATTTCTGAAGAATAGATATTATACATTATCAAAAAGATTATTAAATTATGTGTGGTGGATATAAACTGGTTGAAGCATACCACTAACCATCAGTTAGAGGCAAGAAATCATGTTAAAAATTAGCATTGAAGGAAGACTTTCTTGGAAAAGGACAGGTATCAGTTATGGACTGTGATGAGAATGAGGGATCCTACTCTGGTGCTCATGTAATTTTAAAAGAGGCCCAGAAAGGCCTCTTTGTGGATCTCAATAGATGATTTGAGCAGAAATTAGGCAGATTCAGGAAGTGGTGCAAGGGTATATGGGGGTGGGGTGGGGAGTAATCTAATGATACCAAATATTTGGATAGTGCTTAAGGTCTGAAAACCTTTTTCCCAATAAGGCCTCATTTAAGCATAACAACAAACTATCAGTATTTTTATTTTGTAGTTGATAAAATTGAGACATTAAAGAGGTTATCTGACTTATTCATAATTGCACAACTAATCTATATCATAGGCTTGATTTGAACCCACTGATCTTCTAAATCAACACTGCTTCCCAATGGAATCACTATTAGAGGAAATTCCAACAGATCCATTGAATTTACTAAGCCAAAGAAGTCATCACTTTTTTCTTTCTTGAGAAAGATTTTTAAAAATCTTTTTCAGAATACATATTGCACATTGCGACTTTTTGTTTTCTTTTCATGTTCTATTTGGAATGATATTTTGCTATCAACACTTAAAGTAACTACTTTAGGCATCCATTATATACTGGGTATCCCCAAAGTCTTAGTGCAGTTCTAAGCTATTAAAATTTTTAAACAGAGAAAATTTATGCATACTTTGTATATGCTTTGTATATGTATGTGTCGCATGTATGTAAATATATATGTTTAGCAACTGAAGTTTGTTGATATAGGGAACTCCCAAGAGAAGAATGTACTGGGTTCAGCTTGGCAATTTCTCAGCAACTTCTGTCTTTAAAGAGTTACTTGGGACATTGAGGACTTAAGTGACTTTGTCATGATCACCCAGCCAGTATGTTTCACAGATAGTTCTAGAATCCAGGTTTTCTTGATTCTGAGGTCATCGATCAGCTTTCTAAGGGTATAGCTAAGAAGGCACAGATGAAAATTGTATAATAATAACTTCTAATTATGAAGTGCTTAATTGTCTCAAACTGTTTTATGTAGATAATCTCATTTGATACATACAACTATCCTATGAAGTAGGTAGTATAAACAATAGCATCTGTTTTTACAAATAAGAAACAGAGGTATAGAAAAGTGAAGTGACTTGTCCACAAACTCACCTCCAGTAAGCAGCCGAGCCAGAATGTAAAGTGTCCAAAATCCAAATTTTAATCTATTAACGCCATGCAAAATCAGTGGTTTTTAGTAACAGCCAGCAGAAAAGCAACTCCTAGGACAGGGGTTCTCAAACTACAGCCTGAGGGCCATATGGGCCGGCTGAGGATGTTTATGTGGCCTGCCTGGTTATGGCAAATGGGCTGAGGGGCAGAGACAGAGTGTGAGCTTTTTTTTTTTATTATTATAGTCCGGCCGTCCAATAGTCTGAGGGACAGTGAACTGGCCCCTTATTTAAAAAGTTTGAGGACCACTGTCCTAGGAGACTTAGTATCATCATTTTTTCTGGAAGGAACAACAGTGTTCCGACTATATTTGATGGGAACAGACTATGACTTTCTCCTATGTTCCCAGAAATATTCCAGACAATTTAACATTCCATTTCTCAGCTTGCTGACTTTGGATAGCCCATTTCTTGTGACTTACATGTTGTCCGTCTTTCACTTAGCCTTTTGGGCTTTCCATTTTTCTTCAAGACATAGTTCTTGAAGGAACCCCACCCAGTTCTCAGTAATCCTTCTCCATCCCCTGCCAAAATAATTTCTCATATATTTTGTCTTTACTCATCTCTATGTGTTTCTTTTCCATAGAATATATTCTAAATAATAACAAGAAATGCTTCCTTTTGGTCTTTGTATTTCCACTTCCCAAATGTTTTTTGAAGGAATTGCATTAGCTTTCAGAAAGTCCCTATTGTCACTCTGCAGAGGATTGTTGTGGAGTATTTACTCCAATTCTTTATTAAAATTTATTAAAAACTATAATATTTTATTATATATTATTCAAATTTATTCTGAAAAATGGCATTTACATTCACTAAACCTTACCACAATGAGAGAAATCAAACAAGATTCTCTCTATCCATCACCACCAGGTATTGACCCTTATTTGGCAGATATGATTCCTATGATCTGTTCAGCTACTGTTTTCCTGGAGAAAGAAATTAAAATAATTTATCCATGACACTGAAATCCCTAGGCTCTCAAGAGTATGATAAGTAAGTATTTAACCACGAATTACCCTCTCAAATATCCTTTAAGTTACTACAGAAGAAACTAGCAAAGTAGAAAATAACAATAACAACAAAAAAGTGATCAAAATATGCACAGACTAGAAGGATAACAAACAAAGACAGAGAGGGTTATATTGGGGACACAGAGACATAATTGGATTCCTCTGCCAACCCTAGTAATTAAAATGGAGACACTCAGTACCTTAGTTGCTCTGCAATCCCATAATATGTTTGAGATTAACAACCCTTGAATCTGGGTTTTACTACTATATTATCTGGAAATACAGTATGCATCTCTTGCCAATTTCAGCGCCCACAAATAGAGGCTCTGCCAGGCTGTCAGGATTTAGAAGCGGTTGGTGAAACACACATGGATGGTGCAATCTTATCTCCTTTGCTTTCCATAAATATTTTGGTCAAAATCAAGGAGGAGGGAAGGAAGAGGAATGTTACTGATTTAAAGCTCCACTAGCCTATCTGAAAGAACTGGTGGCTCATCTGCCCGGCAGCATTGCTTTGCAGAGCTTTGCATAGTCTTGCCAGCATTTTTTGATCATGTGCCAATTCCCGGTAAAAATGAAATCCATGTAAATACATTGTTACCCTGGGCTGCCTGGAGAGAGCTCAGGTATCTGAGAGGGGACCATGCATTCTCATGTGTGTTCCTGGGACTTAGACCTCAGCTTCCTCATCATGGGGAGGATTTGGACATCATTTCACCACTCATCAGTGGCTGTGCTCCTGGGACTCCCTGTGGTCCAGTAGGCTATTCCTCCACAGCCATAGTAGCTACAGAAGCAGGACTGCTAGCCCGCCTGCTCGCATGAATGGTTCCAATGGCTGGAAGACTTTTATTTTAAAATAATTTGAAAGGGTTCAATCTCCTTCCCATTTTGGGAGGGATGACAGTTCCTTCAGCTTATGGTCAAAGTGTTTGATAAAACAAAAAATGCATGTTATTGAGAGAAGAGGAAACATTACCATTATCATTAATATAGTACATTTTACCTCCTAACTACATGTCTTTGCACATTTTTTGCCTGACATTTTAATCTTGTGGAGACCTTACCTTCTTTTAGAAATGCTTCATGTACCATTTCCCGCTTAAGACCTTCCAAATCTCCTCAGCTATTATTAAACTTTTGGGAAAGAACTTTGTATTTTTTATTTTTTTAGATATGTACATGTGATAATGCTCAATAGAATGCTCATAGTTACATATATAGATATATAGGAACATACAATATGAATAGAATAAATACATATGTATAAACATATACATATTACATAGATGTAGAATATATTTTACATTGATATTCTATATATGAATGTTTATATCTATCTATATCTTGTTTGTACATGCTTGTTTACATGTTGTCTCCTGAAAGATGGTGAGCTTCTTGAGGACAGAAACTGTTTTCTTTCTTTCAAACCCCAGAAATTTTCAAAGACCACATAGTAAGCATATAATGACTTTGTTTAATTGAATCGAAGATTCTTTCCCAAAGAGAAAAGTAAGCCTTTAATGTGTTTCTAGAGTGGTCCTCCCATCTCTTCAGAAAGTTACTATCTATTTAAGAACATCAAGCTTCATTTATGTATCTCTTTTTTTAATAGATTTTTAAAATAAAGACTTGGATATATCTGTGGAATGAGAAAACTTTGCATTTCAAATAAAGAATTAGAATTAAAATGCAGCTTCAGTTCTGCCCTCTGTGAACCAGTTCTGGATCTAGATTTCTTGTGATCCAAACATCATCACTGTTCCAGGGGGGAAATTAGAGAATTAATTTGGAGAAAAAGGGAAAAGGAAAAAGATATATGGAAAAAATCTTAAATATGTGCACCTCTAGTCCCTTCTATTCATCCTATATCTCCACTGCAATTAAAATTATCCCAGTAACTTCAATCAATCAATAAGCATTTAAGTACTAGTTATGGTCCTAGCCTTGAACTAAACTTGATGAATATAAAATTAAATCTCCATAATACATCAAAAAACTGGTTCCCCTTATAATATGTTAGAATTCAGTTCTCTGTCTGGAAGGAATAAGATGTTAAGGTGGGACTCAAAAGATCACAAACTGTTCTTGTAATAAACTCCTGATGATATAGGTATATGTTCTTATCATTTCAAGGTAGGAAGGAGAGTTCAAAGAACATTGATTAATTGCAACATGTGGTGTCAGGTACAGAAGATTAAAAAAAATTCTACCCTCAAAGAATGTCTCTTCTTCTGTGTAAGACACAGAATACAACTTTTACTCATTCTAAAATCACTTTAATTATGCATTAACTCTGATCTCGAAAAATGTAATTCGTAAATTCAATTAATTAGACATTTACAGACTATGTATGGTGTGTAAGTCACAATACTGGGAATTTGAATATACAAAGGATGCTCCCTGTCCTTAACAACCTTCCAAAATAGTAAATATTCAATCGATTGATTATCATTGCCCTAATGATATATACATAAGTGGAACTCATGTATAAAAATGATGTGCCAAAGTAGGAGGTTGAAAACCTATATTTGAATTTGATCAGAACAGTAGCAGAACAATTATTCAGAAAGAGGAAAAACTTTCCAGATTATCCTTTGGTCCCGTCTCCTCGTCTTGCAAATTGACTTCTGCTTCAAAGTAGGATTATTTTGTGTATTTTTTTAAAAAAAAAAACATATACATGTAGCTACACATTGATTATCTCAGCAAATAGAAAAATGTGTAAAATGTTCTCAAAGAAATATTCCACCCTATAGTCTTATTTCTTTATAAGAGAAAACTATATAAATATATACCATTTTTGTTATGTGAGGTCTCAAAATTTTATCTTTTCATTTAAGTTAGGCATTTCCTAAGATCTCAAGTAAGTTGTGTATTTCTTAAAGCCCTCAAGACCAATTTATTTTTGTTTAATTCAAAAATAAATATGTCATGTATCATTTTGAAAAGGAGAGGGTAGAATTAAATAATATGAACAACAAAAATACAAGATGTCACAGTACTTAAAATATAGAGAATCACTGATCTAATCTTTTGTGCAAAAAAAATAAAAAAGATTTTGTTTTCAGAAAAACTCACCAATTCTACATTTTCCTGTCAGGAAGACTAACCTCACTTAACTATTTCTGCCAGAAAAAAAGAATACACTTAATGAAGAAAGCAGAACCCAGTTTTTTCTATTGTACCTCCGTATTGATCCAACAGCTGTTGGTGCCTGAGAATTTGAATTCAAACACCAGAATTTGAATTGGGGCTGAGAATTACAGAAAAAGACCCAAGTTTGGGTCTCCATTGTGCTCAGCAGGGGTTACGCTCCACAGCAGATGTACCAGAGGGAAAAGAAAAACAGATGTAGGCGTGGAGAGAGGCAAGTCTTTGCACAGTGAACTTGTTCCCCATTGCTGGGGCTGTCTGATGTTATATCTGGTGTACGCACAGCATTATGGGGGGGGGTGTTGTAGTTCAGTCGGTATTAGTGATTGTCATTGTGTGCTGATTGCAAGCACTGGAGTGTTCAGAAAGGGAATCAGGGATACCAAATGGAGAAAAACAATACACAGGAGTCTAATATCTTTAAGCGGGTAAATTATCTTTTCCTTGAGAAAGCAGAAAATGTTAATGGCTGAGTCTGCTAAGACATTTTATAATAGAGGTAAATAAAGAAACAAAAGATCATTGCAGGACTTTTGTGAGCAATTAATGTATATCGATGGTCTTCTAAATTGATTTCTGCATCCTTTTTTATTTTTTCAACAAGGTTCTATACCTTTGGAGAAATATCTAAGAAAGATGCTCTTAAACTGAGTGGTAAAAATTTCACTTGGTTATTTATCTTAACAAAGAAGGGAAACAAAGGAAGATATAAGATTGGAGATATTTCTCTAGATCCTGTAATATATCAATCATATAAGATTTCTATCACATGGGATTCTCAAAGCCAAGTCAGTTCAATATTTTGGAACACACAGTCTTCTCTCTTAAAATTCTTAAATATGAATTTCAGTTTTCCTACGTATGCCAGATTTGGCCAGCCATTTATTTCTTTTTGTCTACATGCTAAGTTATTGGCGTCAGACACACTGGTTCATGGAAAAGAACTCTGGATTTGGAGTCTGAGTTTCAAATACCAGGTGAAACAAATTCACGAATTTCTTGTGTGAAGGCTTGGACAAATGAACGGGTGCAGAGTGGATAGCTCATTGGCTTGCTTCATGCACTTAGCTCTGCAATGCTAGACAAGTCACTTAAGCCCAGTGAACCTCATTATTTTCAGCTGTAAAATGAGGAAAATAATAAAACCTACCTCAGAGTTTGTTTTGAGATAATATACGTAAAACATTTTTTTGCAAATATTAAAACATTATGTAAATGTCATATTTCTGAGTGTCCATTTCCTCATCTGTAAAATCAAGGCATTGTTCTAGAGGGCCTCTAAGGTCCCATCCAGCTCCAAAATCTATACTCCTGTGAATTTATAATATATTCCAGCCTGTCTGATTGAAAGGTTTTCAGAAGTCAAGTCACTGAGCTATCTCCATGGGTTCAGTTGCCTTCTTATAACAACTGCCGTGGTCTTGTTATATATTCAGCTGCTTCAAAGGAGCCCCAGGCAGACAAGTTGGTTTGGTCTGCGTAAGTGGGCTAGTCCAGCCTCCTCCCAATGTGGAATACCTCAAAGGTACCCCAGAAAGAATAACTGGTCTAGCCTGGCTCTGTTCTTCCATGCAGTTGTCTCCTGTGATAAATCAGCTATAATATAGATACAAAGAAGTCAGCCTCATTAACGGATTAGGATACTACCAGGGGGAGTCAAGCTGGGGAGGTCCCACTCCCTGAATAAAATTACAAACTCCAAATCCCCTGCACAGTCAGATCTGAAAAACCTTGGGGACCTTTGACAGTTGACAAGGAGTGCTTTTCATAGACTGACCTCTGTGAAATCATACACACATAGTTTTCCCTGTTAAAAAGAGTTGACATTTAGGTGGCCCTTTCAGGTGTGCCATGGGCTTTACATATATCATCTAACTCCATTGTCATGGTATGAGGGTACATATGGTAAACACTGTATTTCTAGACCCATATTACAGATGAAGTAGCTAAAATTTAGGGAGATTATGAGATTGCTAGGGATTTTATAGAAAAATCAGGTCTCTCCAACTTCAGGTCCAATGCTTTCTCACCTAAGTCACAAAAGAAAATCTAAGTGGGAAGAGATAAAGAGATGCAGACAGTCACTCTAATCTATATAACTGTACTCATGATAGGAGAGGCAGAGAGAGAGAGGCAGAGGAAGAAAGATAAAGAGCAACAGAAAGAAAGAGAAAGAGAGATGGGAAGAGGCAGAAGGACAGAGTGACAGAGAGAGACAAAGAGAGAAGGGGGGAGGGAGGGAGGAGGAAGGGAGATGAGGACAGAAAGAATATTGTTTCCCTCCATTAATCCCAAGGGGATAAAGATCTTTTTTATTTCCCCAGACCCTAGCATAGAGTTAGGCACATAGTAAGTGCTTATTATAAATGTTAGTTGACTTTCTGGCATAAATGCATACATATATGGATGAAGTGTTGCCTAGAAAGGGATCAGAAAAAAAAAAGAATTCAACTTCCACCTTTGATAAACAGAGTTTATGTGATCTTGGATAAGTTACTTTACCTATCAGTGCCCCAGGCAACTCTCTTATACAATAAATTCTAAGAGCAATTGAACATCTTTGTATTGGAAGGTTTCTCACCTGGAGCTGTCAGTGCTAATAAAATTATCTGGATCAGTGTGTGATCTCTTTCCCTACCTCTCTCTCTTCTTCTCTCCTTCTCCCTGTCCCCCCACCTCTCTCTCTCTGCCTATGCATGTACATATGTATACACACATAAATAATCACATGTGTATATACTTACACACAGTGTGCATGCATTGCACATATATGCATGTGTATATACATATACATGTAGATATCCAAATGTATACCATTTAATATCTGAATATCTATGTATATGTGAACGAATGTCATCTATGTGTGTGTATTGTTTAATTTCTAAGAGCTCTACTAAGACTATCAGTTGGAGAATGTGCCAATTTTCATTGGTATAAGGAGTTTCCTCACCTAGAACTTTCCTGTACCAATGAAATAGCCACCCAAGGCTTTCTGTGCACACACATCAATAACACTCTTCTGGTGCATGTGTCCAACACCTTATCTCAGATGGGAATTCCCCCTGTGGAGAGTCTGCTTCTGGGTGAATCATGATGTAGTGTAATGAAAATGCTCCAGAGAGACTTTGGAACACCAATCGACATTCTGTAAATGGTTTCATTGGCTAACCCTATGGTGAAGAGTAAGCATTTTTGACTGACTGAAAATACATTGAAAAAACTTGAGTCAGTCTTGGTCTAGATAATTTTTAGATATCTCTCCTCCAAGGCCCTAAAGGTAGAAGCCTTGCTTTGGTTCTTTCTCCCATCCAAGATCATGTGTCTCCCATCCAAGATCATGTGACTCACATGCACACACACTCACACACACATATATACATATTATCGAAATATATATGCAATTATGTTTGCATATATCCACAAACTACATATATACATATTCAACAAAATACAGTAGACTTAAATACAATGCAGACCTACTCAAATATTTAGTGCAAAACAATCACTTCCTCCATCCCAAAACATGCATTTTAGTACTAATGCTAAAAATGATTAGAAAAGGTGCAGTTTGGATTAGGATTGTACCAAGTTTAACAACTCTCTCTGAAGAAGCAAAGTTGAATGCCCCCCCAAAAGTAAAGGATACAAGTTTGGTGGATGAGAGCAGACTTCAACATATAACTGGTGAGAAATTGTGAAGAGGAATAAGCATAAATTACATTATGATAGGAGAAGAAGATAGGATTGATAATGTGCAAGAGCCAGAGAGGACGGGTGGACAGCCAGAGAAAATGAAGAAGTTTTCTAATAACTGGAGAAAATTATTCTCCTAGCCTAAACTTTAGTGACAACATGGACAATATTTTCACAAGAAGGGCAGGCATGGATGGGTTGTGATCTCTGTGATCAGAGGGAACCTCCAAATCAATGATATTATAAATCCCTTTGAATCTTTGAAAAGGGCAATGCATTTTTCTTTTAGATAATTCTGAATGTATATAGGTGTTTTCTTGTCTTCAAGCCTATATGGTCTCTACAATTCTACCCTCACTTCATTACTTCTGACATTGCCTTCTGAGAGGGGGAGGGGAGGGGATAGGACAAGTTTGATTCTTTTTCCATGTGATAGATAATCTCAGATACTTGGAGATGTTTGTCGTGTCTCTTTTGAGTCCTCTCTTTCTTGAATACATATCTCTATTTCTTTTAAATGAATTTAATAAAACATAAACTCATGGCTCTAAACTATCCTGTAATCCTCTATTTTATCAGACTGTGGCACCCAGATCCCTAAATGTGAGCATCGCACTCCACGTGAGATGTCAATGGTAGAGTGCACTGAGCCAATTATTTCCCTATTCCTAGAAGCTAGCCCTCTTTCTTATTGCATCCCATATTGTCTTTCTTAGCATCACATTGCTAACTCAAGCTTGCAGTCCACTAAACACTTCCAGATAGTTTTCAAAACATATGTTTCCAAACTGACTCCTATAGCTTTGTAGTTGTGAAATTGATATTTTATATTCAAAGGTAAGATTTTACATTTTATCTCTAATGAATTTCATCTTATTTGCCTTAACCCAATTCTTTCAAGGTCCTTTTGGATCCTCCCAATGAACCATTATGATTAAAAACAAACAAAACCTTCAATGATTCTTTATTGGCTACTAAAATAAACATCTAATTCTAATATTGAAGAATCTTCACAACCAAGCCATGGACAACTTTTCCAGATTCACCTGATGCTATTTCTCTCTGTATATTCTATCTTAACAGTGAAACTCCAAGACTCTCCATCCCCAATTCTTCTATTGCCCTGTGTCTCCTGTTCATGTCTTTATTTATAATTTCCGTGTCTTCATTTGATTGCTTTGACTTTTGCCTCTAATCTAGCATTCATATACATTAAATTTTGTCTTCTCCATGACACTCTTCAGCATCCATCCCTTCTCTCCCTTAGTGGTGAGAATGATTTGTTTCCTTTCCTAGAACAGTGCTTGCTTCTATGATTTTTGCTTTTCTCAATTTAATTGAACCAGTTTTTTTAAGTTCCTGCTATACATAAAATATTTGATAGTTATGTCCAAGATACAAAGACATACTGAGATAGAACTTTTAAGAGTCTTGAAATTTGATTGGCCAGGAGGTTTACAGTATAAACAAACTTAAGTAAAATGAAATGGAAATTGAGTAGGTAGAGAGCATCCTTAACTGGGATCTGATCAAAGGTTGTAAAATAATCTAGAGGGGCACACTTGAGCTGACGCTTAGATGAAGGTAGGTATTCCAAGAGGTTTAGCAGAGAGGAAAGACATAATAGCAGGTAGAGTGAATAGTAAGTAAAATATTTTGATTTTACTAATATGGAGTGTACAAGGGGAAGTAAGATGAAATTAAGTCTTGAATATAGGTAGAATCCATATTGTAAAGGGTTTTAAATTCCAAAAGACATGTTTTATAGAAGTAATAGGGAGATATAAAAGTGTTTTGAGCAATGGAACCTCTGTATTAATTGTACTTTCTAAATTCTGGGGTTTAATTAAATTTACTTCTCTCTGTGTCTGTTCCTACACCTCTTCAATAACTGTCCAATATGACTGAGATACATTCTCATCTCACCATTTTTTCAGTTTATCTGTTTTTTTTCCTTCAAGAAATATCTCAAGCATCACCTTCTATAGAATGGAGTCTCTCTTCTCCTTGACTGCCAGTTCCCTTCCAACTACCTTTGATTTAACTGTGCTGTCCCTGATTCATTTATTCTTTTTATATTTATCCTGTCTTTGTCTAATAGAGATAATTATCTCTAGAAACATATCTATATCCATGTCTTCATAGATGTATCTATTCTTCTATATTTCTCTATCTATCTATCTATCTATCTATCTATCTATCTATCTATCTATCATCTATTTTTACTCTCCCTCCACATCCCAGTCACACCCAAGTCGGAAGATAAAATCCTTACAAAATGATTTTTCATTACTTTGTAATTTTTTATTATATGTACTTGTGTTCCTGGAGCCTGCCCTATAGTACATGTTTAATAAATACTTTTTTGACTAGTTGATTGAAGAACATCAACCAGAAAGGATACAAAAATCTGTCATTGAAGAAATATAAAATTTGAAAGGAAGTTTGTCAGTCCCATAGCAAGAGTAAAGGATAATTGACAACCTGTGTGATATACTAATAATAACTAGATACAGAGAAAAAGTCCTGTGTCTGTTGGCAGACATTTCCTGGAGGTATTATGGGATATTATAATCAAGAGTCACCAAAGATATTCTAGAATGAATATGCTATAATTTATACCAGTAAAGTCAAACTCAATTACAAACTGATATATGTGGGCTGCATATTTATTTTTAAAATGACCTAGTAAAGTTATCCATGCTGTATTATATTTTAATTTATTTTATTAAACAATTCCTAATTAAATTTTAATCTGGTTCTTCCCCAGCAACTCCTGCTATAGTGGACTGAGAATAGGATCTCTCTGGTATATACCAGAGTGCCCACATCAGTGAGATTCCCACTCCTAAGGTGCTGATCTGTCGAAGGTTAATATTTGAAACACATTAAATTTCCTAAACCTATTCTACAACTTTGGTCTTATTTAAAGCTCACCACAGCAGGTATTATTAGGCAGGTACTATTATTCCACTGAAATAAAATAAAATTGGTAGAAAGAATTTAAGGGACCTCTCTAAGGTCACACAGTTAGAAAGGGGCAGATCTAGAATTAAACCAAGGTTTCATCCACTAGGACGCAGTATTACAAAATAGTGAAAAACTAGATGTAGTCCTCTGGGGGGTCAAGAAAACCCATTAGAAAAGTATTTAATTGCAAAATAGTGAATAATCCAACAATAATCCAAGTTCCTAGTTATTAGTATTATTGAATCTCAGAGAGGGAAGAAAGTATGAATTCAGGAAGATTTTGGATAAATTTTAATCCATTAGATTGTAAACTCAGTGAGGCAAGAACTATCTTTTGTCTCTTTTTGTTTTCCTAGTTCTTAGCAAAATTCTTGGAATCTAGTAGATATTTAGTAAATGTTTATTGATTATTGATTGATCTTTTGGAAGAGTTGAGATTTAAAATCAGAAAATTCTGGCATTTCACAACTGGAAGTTATTTTAGAGATTATTTAGCTCAAGGATTCTCAATTTGTGGTCAAAAGGCATTCAGTGATGTCTGGATAGATTTCAGGGCGTTGGGAGTAAAATTCATCTTTTAGAATGATATTACCTTATGTTTTTATTCATCTCAAACTGAAATTTAACATTTCCTTCAATTATTTTAAAACATTCCTATAATGAAGAGGCTCTTAGGTTGTCAAGTTGACAATGGATATTGTTCCTCAACCACCCCAAAAGGTTACCAATGATTGATCTAGACCAAGTACCTTGTTTTGCAGAAAAAGATACTTGAATTGAACTTCAGTAGATGAACAGGATTAACTCATGTGAAGACCAGGTGGAAAAGGAAATCCAGGACGAGGATACTGATAGTTAAGGAGGACTCAAGAAACTGGATGCCCTTTGAGGGCATCAGTTCATGGAAACTATAAAAGGGAATATATAGGAGAATAATTTGTAGCTTTGATTGGGAAGACGGAGACTAAGTGACAGTGAAATGGTGCTGACCGAACTACTAAAAAGGGGGGCATCGTGAGAAAATTGACCAGGGAAAATGGGTCCAAAGCAACTTAATGCCATCTTTAATCATATCCCTAGCAAATGGAAGAAAACAGACATGTAAACATTGAATCAAAAAAAGGTGGCTGGAGAAACGTACAAATTGGATTGAGGTAGCCCTAGAACCCAAAAAGTATCTTGGAGGAAAAGTAGTCTAGGTCACTTAAATTGCTCAGAGAGCTATATAAACATTGGGGAGTGACAATTCTGGATTGATCCTAATCTATTACATCTATTTACATAATTTATCTAGTCTGTATAAAAATCTTACTGTTTTTGCCCCAGTTGTAGTTTTCTTTCCCAGTGTTCTATTTATCTTCTCCAAGTAGAAAGGCCTTCAATAACCCAGGGACCAGTTTTAGGAGTCATAAAACTGTTTCACATGTAATGAACCAAGTCAATACACATCACTCAAATTTTGGCAGAAGTCTCACATTTCATAGGGATTGTGAAAGCTTTGACTCAAAAGTAGTGTTGTGTGAAAGCTTTTCATTGAAATTCCCAATGCCATCCTTTTTCACTAGTTGTAGTTCAGTCCTAGATGGAAAATTAAATGTGACTGGAAGCTCCAAGAGTTAGAAATTTATTCTATCATTAAAAATACATGGAAAGTTTAAAATTAGTAGAAAAAGTTCACTGGATTTGGATTTTCATAGACAGCCTGAATTTAATTCTAGCACTACTATCTATTAACTTGTGTAAACTTGGGCAGGATGGAGCCCAAGTGAGTCCCACCTAGTGGTTCAGGTTCTGGGTTAAAACTAATGATATACTCTTAGACCAATAAAGTGATTATGAATAACAAAAGATGATAAGGATCCAATTCACAAAGTCTATAAAGGAAATTAAGATTTAAAAAAAAATCCTCTCTTCCACTTCTACTTACAGCAAGGCTAAGCTAAGTCAGAAAGACATTTATTTTGCAGGGCAATTGGAATTCTGGTAAAATGTCCCACATCAATTACCACTTTGCTTTTTAATCCTCAGGGAAGAAGGAAAGAAAATGTCTTGCCTTTTTCCTTAAAAGATCACACCAATCTCCTTAAAAGAAGAAAAGAGCTATTTTCCCCACCACTTAACCTGTTAGGGCCACAGCATCTTCCTTTGTAAAATAAGAAAAGTCAATTTGATTACCGTTAAGGAATCTTTAAGTTCTAAATCTAGGAAAACCAGATTGTATCATATTCAAGACCCTTCCCTCTGCTATACTTATTTCATAGTATCTTGGATACTATGATAGAGCTATTCAGACATATTGCATTCCTATGAGGTTTACTTCAAAAATTTCCAGGCATTGAACCGAGGGTACCAAAAAGTAGTTAAAAACATGGCCCTTGACCTCAATGAGTTCACATGTATTAACAGGGACAACATTAAAAATTACTTTTAAAATGTACATTGATAGTGTAAATGGAAGGTAATGTTAGAAGAAAGGCATTCATAATAGGATTCTGTGGGAGGAACAGGAAAAGGTCTCCTGTAGGAGACGAAGTTCAAGCTGACTATTAAAGTATGTTGGGAACCCAAGAAGTGCAGATGAAGGAGGGGAAATTATTAATATGAAAACGCACAGTATCCAGAGTATGTAACACATGGGGAGTGGAAGAAGGGTAAGAAAACTGGCACCTTTGAGGTAAAAGGGATTTTCTGAAATTTATTGAATAGGAAGATGACAAGGTCTATCCTGCCCTTGAGGAAAATCAAGTGGCAACTGAATGGGAAAGAGATTGGAATTGAAAAAGGAAAATATAAGTCAGGGAGGCAAAGCAGATGGTTCTTACACTAGTTCAGGAATGAGTTGGTAAAAATTTGCTTCAGGTTTTCAGTTATGTTAATAAACAAGGGAGAATATGTGAGAGTTTTATTGAAGAAAAAATAATAAAATTTGGAAAAACAAATAATGGGGTTATGGGAAACACTACTAAAGAGTTCGGAATAATTCTAAGGTTGTGAGCCCAGATAACAAGGCATCTTCTATAGAGGAAGGGAGTTTGAATGAATGGCGATTTAAGAGGAAAAACAAATTCTGTTTTGGACTTGGTGAATTTGAGGTGACTTTGGGAAATCTAGGCCAAGATAGACTAAAAAGGTAACTGTTATTTGAGACTGGAGATCAAGGATAAGATTAAGGCTGGATAAATGGATCTGAGAATTATCCGCATAGAGATGATGATTAAATTCATGGGATACAATGAAATAACTAAGGGAGATAATATAACAGCATTGTATGGAACAGAATATAGCATGGAAGGAAAGCATTGCATAGGGCAGAAACTTGGGGAAGTTAATGTGATTTGGATGAACATCCAGCTAAAAAGACTGAAAAATACAAAGGAAATTCCATTCCAAACAAATGTTGATAGTATAAAATATTTGGGAATCTACCAAAGAAAAGTCAGGAATTATATGAGAAAAATTACAAAACACTTGCCACAAAAATAAAATCAGTTTAAATAATTGAAAGACATTCAGTGCTCTTGGATAGGCAGCGAATATAATAAAGATGACAATACAAAGGAAAAAACATGCTGTGAAGGAAGGCTGCAGAGAAGCCAAGAAGGATCAAGACTGAGAAAAGACCATTGAGTTTGGCATTCGAAATACTAATTAGAAAGAATAGTTTCAATTGAAAGAAAGGTTGGAAGCCAGATTGGAAAAGACTTCTAATCAAATGAATAGAGAGGAAGGGGAGAGCCAACTAAAGATGGCTTTCTCAAAGAGTTTAGCATAAAGGAAGAGGAGAAATATAACACAATAGTTAAGATGGTTTGATGATGATGATGATGACGACAAAAGGAAAGGGAATGATGGAATGATCAAAAAACTCATGCATTATGGAGTAGAATAAAACCACCTATTCACTTAAGGGTCATGTGTAGTCATTTGAGCAGCTAGATGAAACAACAAATATACCACTCAACTTGGGTCAGAAAATCTGGGTTTGAATCTTGCCTCAGATACTTATTAGCTGTGTGTTACTGGGAAATGTATTTCATGTCTTTTAGTTTCAGTTTCCTCACCTGTAAAGTGAGTGTAATATTACCTGCCTAATAAGGATGTTGTGAATTTTAAATGAGATAATATGTGCAAAATTTTTTTGAAAATTTTTTGAAATTTGAAAATGTTTTGAAAATTGTAGATTTATATATAAATATTAGCTTTTGTAATAATTATTTGGAGGGTACCAAAGAAGTCTTCTGATCAAAAATCCATCTATCCATCAATCTGCTGTCTTGCCTGACATTTCAAGAATTATAGATATTTCTCAAGGGCCTTCTTGAGGTCACAAACATTTTAATTTTGTTGAGAAATATTTTAATGGAAATAATAAGAAATAAGCAAGTTTGGAATCCACTAATCTTTGACTCTGATTACATTTTATTAATTTTATTGCTAAATTTTACTACTAGCATCCCTAACTACTATAGAAATTATTATCTAATACAGGTCAGGTCTTTTTGTTTGTTTGTTTTTAGGGAGAAAAAAAGAAAGAGAAATAACTACTGGAACATGGTAAAACTATGTGGCTTTGGGGAAGAAAGAACCTCACTTTTCCCCATCTATAAAATGTAATTTCATGCCATTTTACCTTAGAAAATTATGAGATTTGGAAGGAAAAATCATAGAAAATTACAAAACATCAGTGAGATGGATAGTCTCTAATGCTATTGACTGACTAGTAATCCATCCCCAACCCTCACCCCCGCTGTAGGGTGGCAAATAAGCAGACCAGAATTTCTTTAACCCTTTTAGTTTCTAATTTCTTTGAGTCTCTTCACTTCTACAATCATGAAAATAACTAACGAGAAGATTCTTTCAGTAAGACAACTAAAAAAAAAATCAAATGTGAATTTCACTCAGCAATTTTCCCCTCAACCACCCCCCTCTCCACTTGACAAATCTGAATCAACCTGCAGATGTATTTTTGGCAATAATGCCAGTTTTCCCCCAAGACAAAAAAAATGGTATGTGTACTGCTTTCCAGATGTACAACTCCCTCTGGTTAATTCCTACAAAAATGGAGTGTTATTTTTTTTCATTGAAGAAGAAGAAAAACCAACAATTTGAACAAGTTTTTAAGCTTCTTTTATTGTTCTCTTTGATAAAGAGCAGTTTATCTATCCAGAACATGCATCCAGCACTCACATTACCTTGTGGCAACATGGTTTTATTTTTACTGCATTTGCTAAAATTAGTATAAACGGTAGGATAATCTTTGCTAGCAAAGTGGATTATAAAGATAAAAGAAAGAAGCATTAAGTTCTTTCCCCAACCAGTTCCAAATGTGCCACCGTGCCTCTAACACCCTATGAACACGAGGGCAATCTCACCAGCTGCTCATTACTCTCAGAGGGCATTGTATTTCCTTTTGGCATCCGCCACTATCCCACCCCCTCGGAAGGCAAGAAGCTATCACAAGCCAGAGGTAGACAAAACAGTTCCCTAATGTAAACAATAAGATTTAGTAGCTGTCCCCTGATAGACAATGGCTATAAAAATTAAAACAAATATAAAAAACTGCAATCAACCAAGCATTAAAAACCTTTTGGAATATTTTGTATTATACTCTTCTCAGGTTTTAGGAAAGGATGTCTTTTCTTCTTGGGTTAAATGGAAGCCCAGGGGCGAGGAGTGTTGGTCCCCTCAATATATCAGTTAGAAGCTTTTTCTAAGACCCTGCTCATCTCCATTAATATAAGCAACCTCTTCAGGGTTATTCACCTTTCTTGAACTCTAAACAATCTGCTGATTCATGTTCCATTTGTGCCAGCCATTTCTGATACTTGAAGTATTTCTTAAATTGAGGAGCATACTTCACAAATGTATAAGTATATGGCCTACACAGCAGGCTTGGTTTCTGAATGCTATTTTAATACTTCAGTCAATACTTCTAAATGGCCAATAATAATAAGGAACTTTTCTGAAATATAAGAAGTTAGACAAGGAATTGTTTCTACTCAAATTCTTCCCTTTTCTGAAATATAAGAAGTTAGACAAAGAATTGTTTCTACCTCAAATTCCAATGATCTTTCTGCTCTGAATTTGATCAGATACCGTTTCTCAATCCACATGCATTGATTAGCCGGCTGAGGGCCAGAAACTGGACTAGGATCTGGGGCAACAAAGACAAAGTTAAAGACATCCCTTGCCCCTTACTGAATTAGTCTAGCTTGGGAAGAGAGCACATACATGAATAGGTAAATACAAGATAGAGACATGGTGATGTGGGTAGGGAGGCCCTAACAATTAGAAGCATGCTGAAAACCCTTTTAGAAAGTGATATTTGAACTGAGCTTTGAAAATAAGGAAGGATTCTGAGAATCACAAATGAGCAAAGAATTCTTTATAGGACTAGTGTAGAGTCAAGACAAAGACATAGTGGAAGCAGAGGATGGACTATTTTATAGGAGAAACTGTAAGAAAGACAGTTTGACTGGACTTGAGAGGGATAACAAGGTTTGAAAAACTGTTTATAGTCTGGTTGAGAAGGACTTTAAATAACAAGTGGATGTGTGGATATTTGATCCTTAAGGTAGGAGGGAGCCATGAGAGTTAATTGAGCAAGAGTATGAGATGATCAGATTTGCACTTTAGGAAAATCATTTTGACAGCTATAGGAAGGGAAAATTGGAGTGGGGAGAAATGTAAAATAGGGCATCAGTAATGAAGTTTTAACAATATTAAAAAACTTGAGATGAGGAAGGTCAAGATTAAGGTAGCTATAGGAGTGGAAAGACCTTGAAGATATGTGACAGCAAACACAATCTTATTTTTCATATCTATTATGATATGAATCTTAAATAGGGGTAAAGAGCAGGGACGTTAGACAAAACTTGGCCTCTTATTGAGGTTTAGGGAGAAGCCCTTATGTTCAGTATTTTTACTAGGCAATTGTTCCAGCTTGAATTATCTTTTCTGTGAATAAGCCTCTTCCTTACTTTGATATTTTTTTTCCTGTTTCTCTTTAATAATGATAAAACAACATATATATATATATATGTTTTATATATAAGATGTCTATATACATACATATATACATGTACACACACACACACACACACACACACATATATATATTTGTATACACATCTATGTGGTAGATCCCCTAATAAAGTAAGTAAATCTAGGAACAGAAGATTTAGAGATGGAAGATACTAAACATTAGAAATTATAGGATCATAGATTTGGAGCACAAAGGGCTTGAGAGATCATTTAATGCAACCTCCTCATTGCATAGGCAAGTATAATGAGACCTAGTGATGCCCGAGCCTTACAAAAGTACTACTGGTTCTATGTGGCCAGAATCAGAACAAAACATAAGATAAGACCTAGATATATGGCTTTAAGATCTTTACATCTTAAGCTCTTAAGGGAGCACATATCTATAATATAATAGACTCGCCTCTCTTCAGTTATTTAAGGAGATTGGATCAGAAAATTATTTTAAAAATAATTACTCAAATACTTTATATTTCTTTAGCCAAAAGTTCAAGTCAACAAGTCAAAAAAATTAAGCATATTTTAATCATGTATTATGTAGGTCAAGCTAGGTGGTAAAGTGGATAGAGTGCTGGGCTTGGAGACAAGAAAACTCATCTTCCCTGGTTCAAATCCACCTTCACACACACATTAGCTGTATGACACTGGGCAAGTCATTTAACCCTGTGTGCTTCAGCTTTCTCATCTGTAAAATGAGTTAGAGAAGCATTTCAGTATCTATGTCAAGAACCCCCAAATGGGGCTGCACAGAGCGGGACATAACTGAAAATACTCAACAATAACTAATGTAACAAGCACTGTGTTAAAGAGCTGAGGTAAAAATAGCCCCTATTCTCAAAGTTCACAATCTAATTATAGGAGACAAACACTGACAATTATGGACAAACAAGATATGGCAACAAAAACCATATAGGCTAGATAATCTTTTAGAGAAGGAACTAGTATTAAAGGAGATTGGAGAATGATTCTTGGAAATGGCTTTAGTTGATTGTTGAAAGAAGCCAGAAGGAAGAGATACAGAGGGAGCAATTTCCAGGCAGAGGGGATAATTGGTAAAAATGTTCAGTTAAGAGATGGAATATCTCAGTCTTGAAGACCAGTGTCACTGAGTCATGTAGTATATGAGGGGAGTAAGGTACAATAAAATTGTGAAGGCAGGAAGGGTAAAGTTATAAAAGGCTTTAAAAGACATAGTTGATTTTGGAGGTTGCAAGGAGCTATTAAATTTTATTGAATAAGGGAGATACAAAATCAGACTTACACATGCACAATCAATATGACAGCTCATTGGATAATGGGTGTAGCAGGGAAAAGCTTGAGGCAGCATAGCTCATCAGGTTATATTATAATCCAGGAGTGAAATGCAAAAGCCATAACACATAAGGAGATAAGGCTGAGGCGGTATCAAATTGTTGGATAAAAAGGTTTTCCCTAAAACTCTCTCTAGCCCCAAAAAATGTTCTTGAAATAAGGACAAGGATAGGGGTTGCATATGTAATTTATCTGATATGGAAAACTTCCAGGTATACTCCCCTCCGGGACAGATTAATAACTTCTTTTCAATTTAACATTTTTTGAAGGTTGCATAGAACACTGAGGAAATAATGTGCCTTATCAAGGATCATACCTGGGCTTCTGAGATATCTTTTGCAATATTTAGCTGGGTGTCACTAAGACTAGAGTTTACCAAAATTTATCATTGTTACCTAGTATTCCAATAACATAGACTAGTGGTTTCAAACTGAGAGCAAAGGTGTGATCCCTAAGGTTGTTTGAAATATCATCCTATGTTCCCCAAGATTCTCTTTTATGATCTAGACTTGGCTTCCCAGGGAAATTGTAACATAACCATGGCCTGTGCATGCACTGAAGCAGCTGTGTAATTATGCCTGTGAAAATCCCTTTTTCCTAACCCAAGTTCCTAAAGTATTTCATCGTTTTAATAGGCACCCCTTGGAGGAAAACTTCTGCACTCTGGGGCTATGATTAGTGATTATTAATATTTTTAGTAAAACTATTTTATTGTACCATTAATAAATAACATTGAAATATACATTTATTTCATCTATATCATCATTTGGAAATATCTATTTGTATACATATATATTACAATGAATATAAAATATTAATACAATTATATAATATAATTTATGAATGCATTTCTTGGATTTTTTTTTGGTTTTACTTATAGGAATGCAAGTTCAAAAATATTTAGAGGTGATTCATATAGAGAAAACATTTATATCTTCTGAGGAAGCAGGTAACTACAGAAGATTACCATCTTATGAAACATTCTAGTTTCTCAGGACCATAGCAATCATATGAGTAGAAGAGACTTTCAAACGTTGCCCTTTCCACAACAGCTCTCCATGTGGTAATACAGCTTCTGTTTGGACAGTACTAGTGAGCAGGAACTCACTCAGTACCTCAGGAAGCAGCCAACTCCACTTTGGGACAGTGCAAATTATTAGGAAATTCTTCATTATATTGAATCAATCACTTGTCTCCCCCTGCAGTTAAAATCTATCCTAAATCATCTCCCATAGTGGAAAGATATGTGCTGAGGAGGGCAAAGGAAGCACAATGAACATGGACATCCTTAACCTATTTAATTCCAGTTCTGAGCAGGTCAGAAAATTGTCAATGCAGCAGCATATTTCTAAGCTTCTCACCACCATGTTGGCAGCAGAGTAGAAAAGATAGAGAGCAGGGCCTGTGGTTCTTAATTTAAAATTAACTTCCTCCACCAAATTGAAACTTCCCATGGTTTGGAATTGGATAACTTTCTATTTGCAAGAGAATAACTCAAACTGACAACATACTCTGAAGGTAGCCACTTAAGTAATCCTCAGAACTTAGTTTTATCTTCCATAACAGTTGGTTCTGAGAAAGTTCCTCAGTATTTAGCACAATCCTAAAAACTGCTGTTGACAATCAATATTGTGCTTATGGAAAGTTAGAGGCCTATTGCACTCCCCTAGTTATGTACAGAAAGGTCCATCTTCTCATTGAATCCAATAATCAAGCAAGGATCTATCCTAGGTAAGAATAAATCCTTAATCTATTGAAGAGAAGTGAAATATTTGGATCATTGGATTAATCCATTTTCCATGGAATTCCTTAATCTATGAAGCATTTTATAATTGAAAAAAATCATATATACCTAATGTGGTTCAGATGACGACATTCCAGATACTGCTTTGGGAGTTCCCAGGTTTGGAATGCCTAGGCAAGGGGGCAGCGAGGATAGTGGGAGAATAGCTTCAAAGGAATGTTGTATTTCTCTTCCCATTGATCAGTGAGGATCTTGTGCCCTTTCAAAGGTTGGAAGATCTAAAGTTCCCATCATGCTGGATCATTGGCAGTTTACTTGGAATAAGGTCTCAACTCTATCACTAATGTCTGTAAGACATAGGGCAAGTGGATTTATAACCTTTCTGAGTCCTCAATTTCCTTATCTGTTAGGCAAGGGGATTAGATCTTCTGAAGCCTTTTCCAACACTAAACATTTATCCTGAATCAGATAGAGGTACCCCCTAAGCAGAAGTGTGCGATTTAATACTTAATAATCATCTCTCAAGGGAAAAAATTGATCAATGAGAATCTTGTGCCCTTTCAAAGGTTGGAAGATCTAAAGTTCCCATCAGCAGTTTCACCACCAGATATCATTGTATGCACTGGGACATGAGAAACCCACTGAAGATAATCAAGAATGCATTTCCCAGAGGAAAGGCAGCTTTAGCACTTTGTACGATCTTTACAAGGTCCAATCAGCTCTAATCTGTGTTCCTATTATGATCGTCAGAGGCAAGCAGAGAAGTATCCCTATGAAGTTCCATGAGGACTATATTAAGAGATAAAAGTGTACTCTATCAGGGATGCTGTTTGTGTGAGTTGAGATTTATGTCATTGGTTTTGGAGGAATGTTTCAGTAGCAACTGTCCTTGACATGCCTTTCCGAAGGCTAATTAACTCTCTGTGGCTAATCAGTAGTCAATAAAGTGCATACTAGATGGGGATTTACAACCAACAGAATTAGAAAAATCATAGGATTTTTCCTCTAACATAGATTATTCCTTAGTAAGCTGACAGCAGTTGGCCATTGTTTGGGAACCCAACCTGCTAAGTGAATTGAAAGAATGAGAAGTTCTACCTCTAGTTTAGAGACTCAATCTGTGATTTCACTGGTATAAGGAAATCCCAGATGAAGAACTCCCTCTACTAATGCAAACTGGTACCTTTGTTATTACTTATAATCCAAGCAAGTTTCCTAAAGTCACATAGCTAGTTCAAATCCAGTTCAGAACTTGAATCCTGATTTCTCATTTGAATAGGCACTTAAAAGATCTTTGCTGGGTCACTTAGATGGGGAAATTTACATTCATGAAATTAATTTTACTGTTCCTATCCATAATAGCCCAGAATCAGACTTCATTTTTGGTGTGATTCTTACCTAAACTGGAATTATCTCTATGTATTCCAACTTCTAGATGTGTTCAAAGAGTGTAACTATGCCAGAATAGTGGCATATTGGCTATACATAATGGCTATACATAAAGCCTTTGTTTCAAGATCTACAATAAAGAGGAATCACCCCTTTTTCCTTTGATAGTTCACACTTTTGTTAAATGGCTTTGATTGTTTATGTTATTCCTCATAATAAGCCTTAATTTGCATTTACATACATACTATATATATATGTGCATATAGACATATGGAACTTGTATTACAATTTGCTTATCTATCTATCTATCTATATGCATGAATATGTATATGGATCTGTCTTTTTTTTATCTATTGCTCCTAGTTCTGCATTTTGAGATTAAGCAGAATACACTGAATCCCTTTTTCATGTGACAAATCTTCACCTATTGAAGACATTGACCTATGGTTCTCCTCTCATCGTTTGTCTTCTCATCTCAAGCTTAAATATATTCACTTCTTTCAAGCAATCATATAGCATGCTGTAATAGCCTTTCCTGTCCTGTTTGTTTGTATCATTCTGCATTAAACACACTACTTAAAATGGAGTCTGAACAATAGCTTTACCAATACTGATCACTTTTAATGTAACTTAAGATTGTATAAACTTTTAATGCAACTTAAGTTTACATAAGCTTTTTTGGATGCTACTTTAATTCAAATTTGCAGCCCACTATCACCTCCTCCAAAATACACATATCTTTTTTTAAACATCTCCTATTATATAGCCTTACCAGCCCTCTCTTGTATTGTCACAGAGGTTAAAGGTACCACATATATACTAGAAGTCAATTAAAATGGAGAGAAAACTGAGTTGGAGTTGCCACGGCCATGTTCTATGGAAGAAGGGAAAATTATTTCTTCATCAATACACACTGGCTCATTAACCTCTCAATACTGGTTTTTCCAGAAGAATGCATCCTTCTTCCCCTTTCAATGTACATAAACTATCCATTTCAGACATTTCTGAAACTTCTATTAAAAATTAAAATATATCAGTAACAATATTAAGCAGCAAGGCTTTTATTCACAAGAAAGAAGTCATCAAAATTGGACTTTCTTTGCAGTTTAACTGCCAAATCACACAACCTTGAGGCAAACAGTTAAAAAACATTCTTTGGAAGTTGCTTCTTCTCTCCTCCCCCTTCATTAAAGTAGTTCACTTTATTAGAGTGATGAAGTTTCCCAAGTCTTCACTAACCTCCCTGAAAGTGTTGCAGGAATGAATGACTTTATGCTTATAGGGCACATTTAGATGAGACTTCTCCCTAGACCTGATGATATTTTTTTTGCTTTGCTTTGCTTTACTGTTCACACTTCTGGGGTTGGAAACACTGTAGGGGGCCAAGCAGTTGAAGAAAAGGAGAGAAGTAGGGCTTTGCATCAGAGTAGTTTTTCCCACTTCAAATGACTTGATACTGTGCTTTCCCACTGTCTTAGGCCTTCTGAGGTGGAATGCTTAGCATCCAAACAACTTTCAAATCAACACTGTGAAGCAGTAAGCTACCCCCTTACCCAATACACCACTGGGAAGAAAGAACAGGGTATTTTTCCACATTGGCAAATGACTTTACTACAAAGGATGTGTGAAAGCAAAGCAAATTTTCTATTTTCTGGCCTTCATCTTGGCAAATATTTGTTCTCAAATAGACCAGCCCCAGGGCCTACAGATGTAAGACCCTTAAAGGAAAGCTGCTATTGATAATAAAAACAAAAACAGGACTTTAATGGTTGTATCTAAGGTTGATTTAAAACTACATTAATTCTCTATTGTACAAAATGACTATCAAGCTCACTTCTACAATCATTTTTATTGCTGTTGTTTCATTTTTTTAATCAAGAGTATCTAAACATCAATGGCTGAAGGGTCTGTGTGATGCTGACCTTTATGGGATTACTTTCAAAATATTTTTCTCTCATTTAATCAACATCAAATTTGAAATTTTCCCCTCCTTATTCCAATCCAGCCTCACCTGAATGGTTTCATTTTCCTTTCTTCTTTGCTCTTCTCACTCATTGATTAATTCCAATGCTCCTGGTCTTCTCTGCTTTCCATCTAGGCCTTGATATTTTATATTTGTCCTTCAATTCATGTACTTCCTTTCACTGAGAAGTCTTTTTATGTTCATCATTTTTCTTTAATCTGCTCCTTCTTCTCCATTCTACGAATATAACTTTTCTCCATCTTATCATTAACTCACATATGGACAATTGCAGTCATCCATTTCCATTAGCTTCTGACCTACAACTTCCCTCACTTTTAATGGATTCTAAATACTGCATCTAGGATTGTCATTAACTGTACAGATTTAATTACAAAAATCCTCTCTTTAAATCCCTTTAGTTTCTCACTACACCTGCCCACCATCTCAGTCTCTATGTCACAACTAACCAAATTAAAATTCTTTAAACTGTTTTGAAGATATTTTCTTTCATGCCATTTCAAGAATTATGTTGATAGCTTGAATAAATCACATTTCCTATTGTAAGATGATCAGATGTGAATGACACAACTATTCTTAGCAATACAATGGTACAAGTCAATTTTAAAGGACTTAGGATGAAAGAAAGAGAAAGAACTGATGGTCTCTGACTACAAATTGAAGCAAACTTTTTTACTTTATTTTTCTTGAAGGGGTGTTTGTTAGATTTTTTAAAATTTGTGTTTTCATTCACAACGTGATGATTATAGAAATGTTTTACATGACTACCCATGTGTAACATTTAAAATTGCTTGCATTCTCAATGAGGAGGATGAGGGTGGGAAGGCAGAGAATTTGGAAGTCAAAGTTTTTAAAATAAATGTTAAAAACAGGGGAAAATAAAATCCTAAATCACATTTCACATTTTAATCTATCTTATTCTAATTCTTGATGCAAACTGTGAACCACATTTTTCTATCTGAATCGTCTATGAGTTTTCTGCAGCACTCTTAATCTTTTAGATAACTCCTCAAAAGGCCATCACTCATGAAACTATTTCCATTTGACTTTCTAAAATGTTTTAATTCTATTGGACAGGTTTTGCTTGGAAAATTGTTTCAGAAGGATCATATCAAAAGACTGCTTAATAATGGTAAGAGGAATATTTTCATACCTAAATATAAATTACACCTTGATGTAATATCACAGAGGTTAAAGGTACCACATATATACCAGAAGTCAATTAAAATGGAGAGAAAACTGAGTTGGAGTTGCCACGGCCATGTTCTATGGAAGAAGGGAAATGTATTTCTTCATCAATACACACTGGCTCATTAGCCTCTCAATACTGGTTTTTCCAGAAGAATGCATCCTTCTTCCCCTTTCAATGCAGTAGCTAATAAAAAGAGGATTATTCATTATGCTTCAAAATATAAAATTGCCATCTGATTAGAGATAACAATGGCCATGCCAGCTAATAGAGATTATAATTTTATCTTAAAGAATCCCAAGTATTTGGCTCTTTCTCCGGTGTTTTTAATATGTAAAACAGGAAAACCAGGAGTCTTAGTGCAGAGGGGCCACAAGGACAGACATGTGAGATCATCACCTATTAAGTAGCTCCAGCAGACAAAAATCCTCTGAACAAATTATCCTGCAGTGATATTGATAAAGTAGCAATGAAGGAAAATAGCCCCTGAACATGTTGACCTCCTACTAGCATAAGAATTAGAGCAGTCAATGCAAGAAAGATTTGATTGCATTGTAACATTTAGAATGAGTTAAAAAGAATTTTAAAAGCAAAGTTGTGATGTAAGAGTAGAGTTGGAAAAAGCTAACAAAGGGTAAATGAAAAACACATGAGGAGGCCAGCTAGGTGGTACAGTATATATAGCACCAGCTCTGAAAGCAGGAGGATCTGAGTTCAAATCTGACCTCAGACACTTAACACTAACTAGCTATGTCATCCTGGGCATTGCTCACCGAAAAAAAAAATACATGAGAAAGGAACCGAACTGTACCTATACATTTATTTCTTTTTAAAAAAAAGTCTAATCAATAAAAACTATGTCTTTTATCAATTATTAATTTTAGCTATTAAATATATATTATAAATAAATTATTATAATATTATTTGTATTATTATATAGACATATTATTATATAATATATATATTTATATATGAAAGAGAGAGGAGGGAGAGAGGGAGAGATACACATACATACTTTACACATACACACACATAACTTTAAGCAAAAACAAAAAAACATTAATCTGTTTTCAAGTAAGCATAATTATAGTTTAAGTTTTACTGAAGATATAATTGTTGTGGTTTGTTTTTCATTCTCAAAGAGTACTAATGACATAAGAAGGTGCTGCCATGACATGGAGGTGAGTTGGATTGAAGTGATGGGGGCTGTTCAAAGTCACCACCTTCACTGTCTCCTCCAGAGCCATCTGGGCCCAGTAATACAATATAGATCAGGAAGACTGGAGATGGTTCCAGATACAGTGGGAGATCTTGGCCTTTTTAAGGTAGAATTTTCCCCACATGTCAATTTGTCTGAAGTCCTTCTCCCTAAAGAGATAATATAAATGACTTTTTCTAGGAAGGATCCCCGGTTGACAAGACCAAGTTTTAAGGAATACAGTTATAAACAATCATTGAGTACCTATCAAAACTCTCTTCTAGGAACTATGGAGAATAAAAGTAGAGGCAAGGAATATTCTCTCCATTCAGAAAATAAAAACAGAGTTGAGATAATAGTTATTTACAATGGAAAGTATAATTTACTTCTATAAAACTTATTTAAATAAAAAGATACATAAGAGTAGAAGATGATAGGCTAAGTGTAAAATCAGGAAGTTCTATAGCTATCAGAGAAAGAAGAGAATGTGCTAGGTTGGGGGAAAAAGCTGAACTAACAGGAGGAATTATGTTCATTTAGCTTGCAAGGACTGATCACTGTCTGACTTAGAATAGGTCCTTAATAATGGTTGATTTAATAATTGATTGATTGATTATGTGTAAGGCATTGCTAAGGGCAGACTGTAAAGGCATAAATACATACACCCACATATATACATGTGTATGTGCATGTATGTATTTACATGTGCATGTATATGCATACACAAACACATACACACACCATACGAGGAAACTGGATTGTTTCATTTGAATTGTCTTAAGAAGATTCTGAAGATCACAGGGCAAGATATTGAATTAGAAATGCATATACCTATTTGTTTTCATATGTGTATACACATATATCACCATGAATTTCTACATACATATATAACAATTTATTTTTGAAATGTATATACATATGTGTATATATATGAATAAATATCACATCCAATTCTGTAAACCCCAACACACTTGTACGTGCACACACACACATATACCCAAACACATCTAGTTAACATAATCTAATATACTTGCCAAAAAAATAAGAGAAGCAGTCTAATGTAGTAAGATGAGAATTGGATTGTTTTTTTTTTCCAGTAATTAACTTGTGATCTTCAATAAGCTACTTAACTTCTATGTAACTATTTCCTCATCTTTCAACTGATTTCAGCAATTACAATAATAACAAATGACAATAATAATACTTGTTCTAAGTACCATGCAGAATGCTATTAATATATGGAAAAAGATAACTTTGCTATTTAAATATTTATGCATAAATATATAACAAAATCATACTTTTTCAGTCAATTAAATGAAGACACCAACAAATTCCCCAAAAGTGTAAGATTGAGATGAATTAGAATTTGGAATTTGGAATTTCTAACAAATTCCTGATTTAAAGTGTCAGTCGAATTCCACTACTTGTTATTGAACTGGGAAATCATATGAAATTATGATGTCAGCCTTTGGGGAACTGAATAATTAGGCCTGACCCTTTCCTCTGAATTAAAACAAAATGCTTAGGATCCTTCTTTCCACTAGCGCCACTCTTTCCTAGTTTAAGTGGCTTGTAAGTGATATGATTTCATGTTCTATTGTGATCACGATGAGCTGTTTCGCTTCATTCGCCCTAGAGCAGAATTGACAACCATGTCCATCCACCTCACTCACAAAGTCACAATGGAAACCCTAGAATGGCCTCCTGTGGACTCGAGGAACTTGGACTTTCCATTCTCCTTTTCTGGAGAACATTAAAGTCCTCTGAGTGAAACTGGTAATAGGTACTGATATCAGAAGCTAGAGAGAAGCTTTCATTGTAGCTAATGGCAGTGTACCTATCGGTCCAGTAATTGTGAGCATTCAGTCTGTAGTGCTTCCCCATTCATGAGATTAATGTTTATTCAGAACAATAAATATAAGGTCTATGACACCTTTAAAGTCATGTTCAAATGCACCTGGATGACCACTGCTGAGTGACAGGAGGTGTTTCATGCCTTAGTAAGCTTCCTGGCTTCTCCCCTAGCACTGGATAGTTAGGGGGTGGGGAGAGAGCATCCTTGGGAGATTCTAGGAAAATCCCTTCTTTGCAATCTTTCATGCATAGAGATGGGCGTCACTTAACACTATCAAATGGAAAATCCAGGGCTTTAAGTTGTTCCTAAGCTTTGCACGTTCATACTATGTGAAGCATAGAAACTCAGTGAAATAAAAAGAAATATGATGGAAGCTTTTTAATGGAACTTCCTCCTACCTTACATTATAGGCTAAGAGGTGGTTGGAAGGATGGTTGGTGATGAGGTTTTGTTTTTGTTTTTGTTTTTGTTTTTAAGATACACAGCTTTAAAAATGAATTTAAAACTCCTTGCCATTGAAAGAGGCTGTAAAACACTTGAGATTAATTCATGCAATGTATTGCCCATGTGTAACATGGCATAGATTTTCAGGTGATGGGATTTTTTTCCTAATTTGAAACCATGGCTACCTACTAAACACACAGAACAAAGTGAGGAAAAATCAGAGCCTTTGGGAACAGGTAACTGATCACCATGTATGTAAAATTGGTCTTTATAGAGGGAAAAATGTGTATTTAATCAATTTAATCAAATGTAACCATCGCTAAATTGGCCTGTGCTTGGATAAGTCATGTGCACACCTGCTGCACAAAGGGAGGGAAATCTTCTGTCTCTAGGAAACTACTGACAGCTAATTGACTACAACAATATTTTATTTTCCTGTTTAATTTTTTTTCCTGTCCAAATCCCAAGTACTGTCTAATAAGACTGAGAATACCTGTGATATCATTTTCATTACCAATGTCTCTTCTTGGTCCTTACCTCAACTGATGATTTTCAGCAGCTGTTTAAATGATATACTCAACGTTGAAAATCTTTGGAGAATGACTTTTCTGTCAACACTTTTGTGGACCATTACAAATTTGTACTTTGGAGGATGGATAAAAGGAGAATTATTTCAACATATCGAGAAATGCAACAAATGAATATTTTGATATAGGATGGTAAAGTAAAACATGTTATATTCTACTACTTAGAGTTCCTGAGCAACCCCACCCCATTTTTTTACACAAAGAACAACTGGAAAATATGGGAGGGGATTATATATTTTGTTGCCATCCCTTTGAAAAGTCTATATTTTTGTTATTATTTTCAAAATAAATTCTGTAAAACATCCATAATACAAGAACTTTTATTTTCCTCAGGTTAGGTTATTGTTTTGCTACTTTGATAGTCTGGGTATTTAATTAATGTGAATCTTTCATAATTGTAAACAGCAGCTCAATAATGATTTTTCATTCTGTTTTATTTCTTTTTCATTACTTCATTTAAGGTCTTCCATTAAAATGTACAGAAGATATTTCTCTAGGCCTTTGCATACTGTGTATGTGTGTGTGTGTGTGTGTGTGTGTGTGTGTGTGTGTGTGTGTGTATCACCAGAGTCATTCGCTCAAGGATAAATAGTCAAAGAATATGAATAAATAAGAAAAAATGAAAGCTGTAGTCAGTCATTTGGAAGACTGCTTAAAATTTTTAAAAGTAAGAAAAATATCTGTAAAAATAGCTTTGAGGTTTCACCTCACCCCTAGAAAAATGGGAAAGAGGAGGAAAGATGGGAAAAGTCACTGTTGCAGGAGCTGTGGGAAAAAACACACTCATCATTCTTTCAATAACCCTAAGAAGTTAACATCCTGCAAAGTTTTTCCTGATCCTTCTTTTCTTTCTCTATATTCTTCTTGCTTAGTCACATCATCAATTTTATAGTATATTTATTATTTTTAGGTAGAAGATTCACAGATCTACATTTCCATCTCCAATCTATATCTTCAGCTCCAGTCCTATTTTACCACTAGCTTATTAGATATTTTAAATTAGATGTCTCACAAAAATCTCAAACTGAAGATATCCAAAACTGATTTTTATTATCTTTCCTTTGAAATCTTTCCTTTCCAAGCTTTCCTTTCTCTCAAAATCTCTGCCTTTCTAGCCTTTCCATTCTTCCTTCCTTTCTTTTTTTTGAGTATAACCATCTTTCAATTTCTCAGGTTCATAACATTAGCATTAACTGTGACTTTACTGCTCCTCACTCCACTCATCCAATTAATTGTCAAATCCTATAGTATTACTTTTACAACCTCACTTACATCCAGCTACTTACTAATAGGCACACAGATTCCATTGTCTTCCTCACCAAATGTCTAGAATCAAATGTTAACGGGTCTGTTTAGCAATTAATGCTCTTTACAATCAGCATCAACATCTTTCCAGATCCAAGAAAAACAAGATTATAAAAAAAAGGTAACCAAGTAGAAAAAGAGATACAGTCTCAAAGATAAAAATTATTCTTTGAAAATTAGAATTGGAAAAGGGACGCCAGTAAAGCTATGAAAGAACAAGAAGTCATAATATAGATTATAAAGAATGAAAAAAAACAGAATATGAAGCACAAGAAAATGACAGATCTGGAGAATAGATCAAGAAGAGAAAATATAGGAATTTATAAAGTAATAAGGATGAGGAATGAGTGAATAGGGAAGTAAAGGGTGAGGGAAGATAAAAGGGAGGGATCGATAGATGGAGGGAGGTTAAGTAATAGCAAGGCAAATTAGGAGCCATAATAAAGGAATAATTCAATTGTGACTAAAAAAAAAGAATGCACAAGAAAGCAAGAAATTATTTAAGAAAATTGACCTGAAGTGATTTGAACATAAAAGGAAAATAGAAATAGAAAAAATTCACCAATCATCACCTCAAAGCGATCCTTAGTGGAAAACATAGAGGGATATTATTATCAAATTTCAAAACCCTCAGATCAAACAGAAAATTTTGCAAGAAATAAAAAATTCAAATATACTGGAGGTACAATTAGAATTGTATAAGACTTATCAGCAGCCACAATAAAAGACCACCAATCCTGGAATCATAACTACTGATAATCAAAAGAACCAGGCCTGCAGCCAAAATATCATATCCAGCAAATTTTCTTATAATACTGAATAAGAAAAAAATGAACATTCAATGAATTTGCAGATTTGGGGGACTTTCTATTAACCAAACCTGAAATTAATAGAAATTTAACATATAAAAACCAATATCAAAGCTCAATTTCAAGGAATTTAACATGGACAAATTGTTTATTTATTTTAATTAAGATTGAACTCAACAATAGGGTAGCTTAAAAGAAAGATTGGGTCACAGTTAAAGTAAAACTAGGAATCAGTTTGTACAAATGTAATACAGAGGAAAAATAGACATAGAACCAATAGAGAAGAGAGGAGGGTTTGTAGTTATGAAAACCTCCAAAATTTATAAAGTAATAAGGATGAGGAATGAGTGAATAGGGAAGTAAAGGGTGAGGGAAGATAAAAGGGAGGGATCGATAGATGGAGGGAGGTTAAGTAATAGCAAGGCAAATTAGGAGCCATATTAAAGCAAAGAGTCAGGAGGGATAGGAAAGATATATGTGTATGTAGCTAGAGGGAGGCAGTGTGTGTGTGTGTGTGTGTGTGTGTGTGTGTGTGTGTGTGTGTGTGTATGTGTGTGTGTGTATCTACATATGTTTACATAAACATATCCTTCCTTAACTACAGCCTGCTTGAAGGTGATGTGGGGGGATGAAAGGGGAAAAAAAAGAATAAAGTAAAAAAAATGTACAGAAGAGAACAAAAGAACAATTTACAAGAAGGAAAGATGGATAATCACGAATATAATTTCATATATATTACACACACACACACACACACACACACACACACACTTTCTTAAACTGGTAATTTGTTGTTATATATTTTGAATCCTCCCTGATGTTCTGCTGGGCCCATGATAATGTTCTCTTTTGTTTTGGATTCCTTTTCTGTTTTTCTTTTTTCTTTCTCATTTTTTAAAATGAAATAAATAAAAAAGAATTCCAAAATTCAAGGGAAGACATAGATGGAAACATGCAGAATGAAAGAAGTAGAACAAGATAATATATATGTGTATGTATATATATATATATATATATATATATATATACATATATATATATATATATATATGAAATAAAAGAGAAAATGATATTCAAGAAAATTGTCCCTACACATTAATTGTGTTGAGATAGTATAAACAGTCATGCCCCACTCTTTGTCACCTTGTGAATCAATACTGTCCTTGAAGTTTTCTTGGCAAAGATAAATGTGGTTTTCTATCTCATTTTCTAGTGGATTCATGCAAACAGAAATTAAATGACTTACCCACGGTCACAAGGCTAGTAAATATCTAAGGCTGGATTTGAATTCACTTCTTCCTGACTCCTGACCCAGGGTTCTATCCACTGATGCACCTAGGCTAATCAGCAGATGAAAAGTAGAATGAGAGTAAAAAATATTCCTCAAAAAGGAAAATTCAGTATAAAATGAACTTATAGTATACCTAAGAAAAACTAGTTATTGGAGAGTAAGAAGGGACTAATACAGAGATCAAAAGACTCATTTCCAGAACAAAAAGAATGTCCAAAATAACCTTGTCTCAGTACTTTTCACAGTCATGGGATCATAGAACTAACAGAGAACTTAGAAGTCATCTACAATATCACTCTTCCATTTACAAATAAAGAAAAATGACCATTAAAGTTTAACAACAACAATAATTGCTACCATTTATATAGGGCTTTAAAGCTTGAAATTCATTTTAAATATATTATCATATATTATCCTCAAAAACATCACTTTGAGTTAGATTCTGTAATTAGCCCTATTTTACAAACTAACCATTTTGAGAGTATTAATTTATGTAGTGATGACCAAATAATTTAATTTTTAGATTCCATTATTTTCCTTGTATCATTTGGTTCATATTAGTTAAATTTAGCTGAAATTTTTATCATCTAAGTCTCCATCTTTTCTTTTATCCATTGCACTTTCTTTTTATCAAAGATTTGTTTGTATGGCTTATTTTAAGTTGTCAGATTTAATATTTCATCATTTTTCATATTTTTAGTTTTGGTTCTAGTTCTGTACTCATTTTGATCATTTCTCTAACAAGCTGTTGCTTTTGATTCAAACAGATGGTTGAATCAGGAATGTCTCCTATATAAGTAAAAGCCAATAAAATAATCATTTTGTAATGCTATTAAGTATTTGCCATATTCAGTGAGCAAATTATTAATGATTTAGAGACCATGAAGCTTCTGTACAATTTAGACGTGTCTGGCTTCTCTCATTCCTTATTTCAATTCCAGTTCCTCATTGGCCATAATTAGACAATTGAATTGATGTTTTCTCTAATTTTTTTGATGATTACTTAAAATCAGTTGAAGGTTCTGTCTCTAAATTATTTCATTTAGTTCCAATTAAAAATAATTTGCCAGTCTATACATTTGTTGACTGTTTATTTTTTAATATTGAAAAATAATATTTTAGTTTTCAAGCAAAATATTTTACAAGAGTGATATATAGAGAATTATGAATTACTTCTATAGATTGATTTTAGTATTATTTCATGAGAATATCAGCTTTATACTTTTAAATTTTAATATAAGATAAAATTTTTTTGCTTCCTATACATTTGTGTTGAGACAAAGTGAGCAATATTTTGCTAACATTGCTTTTTATTTGCAATTCCTAATTATTTTAATGAATTCTTTGTAAAACATTCAAGAGGTTGACGAATAAGAATGAACTTTATTGGGTAGAGAATATGAATTGGCAGGAAGCTGAAATATTGTCCTTATTTGGAGCAAAAGTGGTAAGTCCTTTGCTTCAGTCTTATGTTGTTTTGGAATTTCATCTTTATTTCTGCAAAGAGGATTTCCTCTTTGCGGTATCTAGTCTTAAACATCCTATTATTCTTGCAAAAATCATCAATAAGATTCTTTGAAATTTTTATACCAGACATGTCAACATTGCTAGATGCTATGAAAAATTGATGGGCAGTTCTGGGAAGTTGATCAATGCTTTTAATGACCTCAGGCTTCTCTCTGAAACAAAGGCTCTTATTTCTGAAAATAATATTACTTCAGTGATGCTGAATGACTTTGCAACTTAGAACACTAAAGTATAGGAGAATCAAAGTTTCAAGTTGTCAAAAAGGCAATAAGAGAAACATATGTTGTCCATGAATGGAATGAAGCATATTACTAGGGAAGCATTGTGCAGGAGATGGAGAGTAAGAACACAAATAAATAGATATTGCCTGATCAAGTAATGAGAAGGCAACTTCATGTTTATCCATGCAAGGTCAAGATGTAAAGGAAGTCCTCCAAGCATATTAGATGGTCCCTATAAAGAGGATTTATGGGAAGATATGGCTAAAATTTCACAGGATGAGAATACTTATCTTAAGCACTATGACTGGGAGTGGCCCTATTGATGAAATTACTGATACAACAGGACTTCAATGTAACAATAGATGATAAAAATTCCAGCTACAAGCTAAAAAGATGTGAACTTCCAGAAACTTAACTATATGCTGACTGTAGTCAGCAGTGAAGGTGATCAGAATCATTTTAGTAGTAAATGTTAGCTTATTTATATGTTCAGAATTGGATTTTGTTGTTGTGCTGTGTTGATAGGACTGAAAATTTAGCTCTGGAAGAAACCATAAAACTTTAAAAATCAGTTTCTATCCTTTTACAGATAAAGACCTAAGGGCCACAAAGAATAATTAGGTAGCTAAGGGGTACAATGGATGGACTTCAGGATTTAGAATACGGAAGAGCTGAGTTTGAATCTTACTTCAGACACTAGCTCTGTGACCCTTTTAATCATTTAAGCTCTTTCAGAGTCAGTTTTATCCCAAAAACGTATTAGCAAATATTTTATAGGCTGTTCATCAAATATGATGAACTATTTAAAACATTTTACAACGCTTAAAGTTCTATAGAAATGCTACCTAATGTATTGTCACTATGGGTTTTATTCAAGATCACACAATTAATAATAATGAAATCTGATTAGAGCTCAGATTCTCCAACATTAAATCAAGCTTGCTTTCTTTTTCTCCTGCACTGGTTGGGCTGTGATTAAATGAGAAACCAAGGTAAGCATCCCTTATGATGAGTATTAGAGTAAGATATTAATGAAGATTTAAAATTTTAAGTTCTCTTTCTTGCGTGATTGTAAGGATTTAAGACAAGTAGAATGTAAGAATGACAAACACAATGTGGCAAAGACACCGAACTGATACTAGGCTTAGCCCTTGCAAGCTAAATATTGACATTCAACAAAAGCAGCTGCCCCAAGGAAAGACAAGTACCAGAAGCCCTAGTGTCAACAGATTAGAATGCTTCCCCATGCATGAACATTTCATGTTAATTTGGAGGGAACAAATCAGCAACAATAGAGCTGAATAGCAGTGGGCAGCTTTTGGAGATATGGTATATAGCACCCTATTTACACATCTGAGCCAGAACACTTGCAAATATCAAGACAGGTTTGATGAAAATGATAGAGAAATTCAGAAGGAGCTACACACAAAAAACCGAGAACTCCACAGGTTTACCAGCAGATAAATATATCCCTCTCTAAGAAGGCAGTGTTTAATTCTAACAAAAGTAAAGTGCAGATAAAACTTAGAAAGATGGAGAATTCTTGTTTCAGAAAGAGGGTAGAAGAAATTCCATTTTACTCTGACAGTAACGATCCAGAATAATAATCAATCTTTTTAAAAATATTCTGTGAAGGTTATTTCTAGTCAAAGACGTGTATCTCAACTATTCAATGGTTATGGTATCACATTGATTAGTGATAAAAACATGATTCTGGATCAATGAACTGATACTTCCAGAGTATTCTCAATAGACTGTTATCAATCAATGCTGAAGTCATTGATTGTATAACTCAGGTTGAAGTCAATCCCTCTCTAGATTATTTTCTAACTGAAGAAGGAGTTTTGAAAAGCATTGCAGCTTCTCATTTGGAAAAGAACCTGGTACTGTTTCTATTTTAGTGGAGATTTATATATCAACGGGCTCATTGCTTCATACAAAAATTGGCTAAAATTTTCCAGGTTATATGGCAAGATTAGTTTATCACCCAAGAGTTCAAAGCTCCTTTCATTGTCCATCTTTATAAATGTAAAGGAAATAGATTATCCTGTGATAACCACATTTGGGAGGGATGTCTCTTTCTCTTAGTCTTTGCTAGAAATATTAATGCTTAATTAATTAGACTTCCTTAATTGGCTGATGCTTTACCCTTCAACTACCTGGAAACCAACATGGCATCAAAAAGGGCCAAGAAAGAGTCAATATGGTATTTGCTAATTGACTACTTCAGGAGAAATGCCAGGAACAGAATAGGAGAATGCTCATTGATGTAACAAAGTCTTTGATGCTGTCAGCAATGGGGGTTTGTGGAAGATGATGGCAAAATTTGCCATTGCTGTATGACTTCCATGATAGTATATTTTTTTGAATTTTTTAAATTAAAGCTGTTTATTTTTCAAAACATATGCATAGACAATTATTTAACATTAGCTCTTGCAAAACCTTGTGTTCCAATTTTCCCTCCCTTCCTCCATGTCCTCCCCTAGTTGGCAAGTAGTCCAATATATGTTAAACATGATAGAAATATATGTTAAATCCAATATATGCATATATATTTATACAATCATTGTGCTGCATAACAAAAATCTGATCAAACCAGTAAAAAAAGAAGCAGAATAAAATGCAAGCAAGCAACAACAAAAAGTGTGAAAATGCTATGTTGTGAACCACATTCCGTTCCCACAATCCTCTCTCTGGGTGTAGCTGACGCTATTCATCACTGAACAATTGGAACTGACTTGGTTCATCTCATTGTTGAAGAGAGCCACGTCCATCAGAATTGATCATCATATAATCTTGTTGTTGCTGTATATAATGATCTCCCAGTTCTGTTCATTTCTCTTAGCATCAGTTCATATAAGTCTCTCCAGGCCTCTCTGAAATTATCCCTCTGGTCATTTCTTATAGAACAATAATATTCCATAACATTGATATACCATAATTTATTCAGCCATTGCCCAATTGATGGGCATCCATTCTGTTTCCAGTTTCTTGACATTACAAAAAGGGCTGCCACAAACATTTTTGCTTATGTGTGTCTCTTTCCTTCCTTTAATATCTCTTTGGGATATAATAAGCCCAGTAGTAACACTGCTGGGACAAAGGCTATGCACAGTTTGATAAGTTTTGGGGCATATTCCAAATTGCTCTGCAGAATGGTTGGATCCATTCACAACTCCACCAGCAATATATCAGTGTTCCAGTTTTCCAATATCCGCTCCAACATTGGTCATCTTAGACAATCTGAGATGTATAGTAGTACCTCAGAGTTGTCTTAAATTATATTTCTATGATCAATAGTGATTTGGAGCACCTTTTCATATGACTAGAATTAGTTTTAATTTCTTCATCTGAAAATTGTCTTTTCATATCCTTTGACCATTTATCAATTGGAAAATAGCTTGAATTCTTATAAATGTGAGTCAATTCTCTATATATTTTAGAAATTAGGCTTTTATCAGAATCTTTGAATGGAAAAAATGTTTTCCCAGTTTATTGCTTCCCTTCTAATCTTCATGACAGTAATTGCATAGGTTTCAGATAATAAATGCTGCTCTCACATTTTCCCAGTCACAAATGAAGTGGTGCTTCCTACTGTGCTTTTTAGCATGATATTTTTTATCAATGTTGTTGGATGCTTTCAACAAAGACAAAAATGGTTTTGAGATCAGCTATCCTGTGGATGGTAAGTTATTTAATTTGAAAAGGCTACAAGCTAAGACTAAAGTAAAAGAAGAATTGTTGTACAACTTTTTGTTCACAGATGATTTTTGCACTTAATGCATCCTCCTGAGGCTGAGATACAACTAAGTATGGATCAGTTCTCTGCTATTTGTGCTAATTTTGGCTTGACAAATAACACTAAGAAAACAAAAGTTCTCTACTAGCCAGTATTGCATCATTGATATATGCATATAGTAAATGGAATAATTTTGAATGCTGTAGTTGAAGTCACTTACCTTGGCAATATAATTTCTGGGGGTTTTCCAGAGGTAATTCAATGTTTGGGATGCTCTGAAGAAAAGTATGGAAAAGAAAAGGTTGCCTAGCAAATTGAAAGTCTGTGGTGCTATTGGGCCGAACCTCATTGTTATATGTCTATGAAACCCAAACAGTGTATTAGAAAACATGCCAGAAACCTTAGACACTTCCCCATTTTAATTGTCTTGGGAAGATTCTGAAGTTCACCTCACAAAATAAGGTCCTGCACATTAATGTCCTTTATTGAACTGAATCATCAAGTGTTCAAGCTCTTTTGCACAGAAAGCAATTCTGATTGGTCACATTGTTCAAGTGTCAAATATACTTTTGCTTAAAATGCTATTTCATGAAGAACTTACACAAGACAAATGCTCACACTGTGGTCAGAAGTAATACAAGGACACTCTCAAAGTTTCTCTGAAGACCTTTCAAATCATATATGAGACATGGGAGATACTGGCATAGAAGCACCCATGGATAATGTGTCCATATCAAAGAAGACACTGTTTTTTAAACAAAACAGAATTGCAGTAGCTCAAAAGAAATGTAAGTTGTACAAATTTAAAGAAATCTACACTCCAAATATCTATATGGACTATTTGTACCTGACCTATAGAAGAGCCTTGTGAGCTTGTATGGGTCCAGTCAGCCATACTGTACCTTGACTCCAATATAATGATGCCATTATCCTCTTTGAGAAGGAAAGACCACAAGCACCACTATCATTATTTGTATATTTCTTCCTTCACAACACTCAACTTCATTTGATTTTAAGTTCTCTGAGAGCAAAGTCTATGCTGTGTATACATTTACACACACATATATTTATGCATATACACATGTATATGTATATATTTAATACACATGTATCATATATCTTTGTATCTACCAACACTGTTCTTTGAATATAATTGATATATTATAAGTGTTTGCTGATCAAATGAGAACAGTATAACAGTTCACTCTTCTCACATGATGACTTCAAGTGAAAAAGCATTTATTAAAAGCTTACCATTAACAAAACATTGTGCTAGTGATGAGAAAGTGGAGGGGGGCAAACAGGTCCCTGTCCTCAAAGAGCACACAATCTAAGGGAGAAGAGAACATTTAAACAACTATCTACGAGATATGTATATGAATATATTACTATTATGGGCCAGAACTCTGAACTTGAAACAAGGATGCTTACAAGGTACTAACTAAATGGAATTAATGAGACAATGGTTATCTAGTTTAGCATGGCACTTAATAGTTCTCTAAATTCAGTACGATTGATTTAATCTTACAACAAATAATGGTTTCCTAGAGATATAATGATTGGTTTATACTCACTGTATATAAGGTAGGAGCCCAGCTAGATTCAGATTCAGAGGCAGAGAAGACAAAGGACTGGGAACTCAAGCTTTCCAAACCAAGGAGAGAGATTCATTTAACCTTCGGTCAGGCTCCTGGTGGCAAGCTCTCCTCATGCATTTATTTCTCCACTGAAACCAAGACTCCAGAAGGCCTCTAAGAAAGCTAACCGGGCCCCAGGAAAGGAGACAAGACTTTGAAATTATCCAAATAACGGATTTGGACTTTAACATCTGTCTATTCTTGTGGTGATTACTGAACTGAAATGAAGGCTGCCTCAAAGACACCCAAGAAACCAAACCAGAGAACATTATATTTTGGCCCCTGAGTCTCAAAGCCTATAGGTGTCAACCTATCTCTTCACTTGTGTAGATCATGTTCTAAGTCTCATGAGGAGTGAGGAGCAGTTGGTAAAAGCAGGAGAGACGACTGTTTGGGATCTTTGGTCTCATTAGCCTTAGTATGCCTCTGGTTTCCAGTTCTTAGAGAGAAAAATGAGTGATAAAAACTCTTTTCTGGGTTGTTATAGAAAAGTCTTTGGAAAGAAGCTTATATGAAAAAAGTTGGAAGTCTTCAGTTTGCCCCTAAATTTGCTCCACTACAGATTTTGGGGAACTTTTTCTTGGCTAAGATCTCTTTCCTTGTTAAGATGTGTTAATTTACTCTCAATGGAAGAATTTCTTCCCTCTGTATTTTCAGTATATATTCTCCATGAATACTTTCTCTAATTTCTGTTTTACTATGATTTTGATAAATTGGTTTCTTTGTCATTCTCTGTGTATTCTTTGTGGAACTGGTATTTGTTGAAAAGGAAGTCCAATCTTGGATATAAAGCTTGGATATAAAACCCCATTGAAAACAGTGAAAAGAAGTTTAGTTTGAAAACAAAACAAAATAAAAAACACATTCCCTAGACTTACTGTATTTAAATTAATAGAGATATATTATTTTAGCCCAACATCTCTTTTCTGTGGGCTATAAGCTTAATATGAGTCAGCAGCATTATGAAGAAACATAGACTAATGGGAATTTAGTCTTTATTTTTTATTAAAGCTTTTTTATTTTCAAAATATATGCACAGATACTTTTCAACATTGATCCTTGCATAGCCTTATGTTTCAAATTTCCCCCTCCTTTCCTCCACCCCTCTCCTAGATGGCAAGCAATCCAATATATGTTATACATGATAAAATATATGTTAAATCCAATATGTGTAAACATATTTATATAATTCTCTTGCTGCACAAGAGAAATCAGATCAAACGGGAAAAATAAGTATGAAAATGAAATGCAAGTGAACATCAACAAAAAGTGAAAATCATCCTCCTGATTGTTTCTTACAGAACAATAATAGTCCATAACATTCATATACATAACTTATTCAACAAACTGAATGGGCATCTGCTTAGTTTCCAGGTTCTAGCCACTACAAAAAGAGCTGCCACAAACATTCTTCCACATACAGGTCCCTTTCCCTTCTTTAAAATCTGTTTAGGATATGAGCCCAGTAGTAGCACTACTGGATCAAAGAGTATGCACAGTTTAATAACTTTTTAATCATAGTTCCAAATTGCTCTCCAGAACGCCTGAATCCTTATTCACAATTCCACCAACAAAGTATTAGTGTCACAGTTTTCTTCATCTGGAGTTGATTTGCCTTTAGGAACCTCAGGGTTTGAGGTCTGTTCTTCTCTCTTTCCATAAAAGCTGTCTATGGTGAGAGGTTTTTTTTTCTCATTTTTTTAAGGCTTGAGGCTGGCTCTTAACACAAAGGAGAGATAGTTGCTTTAGTTTGCCCTGGGGCAGTTCTGCTGATTGACTTCTGGTGCTGGGTAATCATGGCTAGAGCCAGTGTTCTTCTGGGGCTCAGTGGTTTACAATCTGCCTTTTGTAGCAAATCTTCTCCATCACCCACTTGCAACCAGGACAGAGTAATAGCCTAAGAGGCTCACAGAAGATTGCTCTGACTCCCTGCACCAGCTGCTTTCCCAGGCTCCCTGTGCTGAGTTCTGGGCTCAGCAGACTGTCTCCCAGCCTGTTTGAAACAGACCTGTTCTGAAGTTCTTCCAAGGTACCTTTTTTTGGAAATGTGTTGTGCTTCAAATATTTGTGGGTTCTCTGACTCCAAAAACAGTTTAGAGGCTTAATCTACTTTGAGAGAAGGTCAGAGGAAGTCACAAAAAGTCACCATCTTGGCTCCGCCCCATCCAGATCTTTTGGGAGCTTAGTCTTTAATTAAGAAGAATATAGCTTCCCAAAATAGAAAAGTTGTAGTCTTGAAAATATTGGGTTCAGGTCTCATGACCACAATTTTAAAAGGATATTGATTAGCTGAAGCATGTAACAAGGAGAGCAACCTGTATGGAAAAGGGCCTTCAGTTTGTTTCATATAAGGATCAGAAATGGGGGATATTTAAGCAGAAAAAGAGATGATTGAAGGAAGAAATGAGAAATATCTTTAAGTAATCAAAGGGCTATTATGTATACTGCACATTCTATTAGGTCCCAAAGGCTGAGCAATGGGTCTGAGCTGGAAAGAAGTCAAAGCTTGAAGTCAGGAAAAACATCCACATAATCAGAGTTGTGCAATAGCAGGATGAATTGTTTTCAAAGGTGATGTGTTCCTGCTTCTTCAGGATGTCATAGCAGGAGTTGGATGACCACTTGTCAGCTCTGTTAGAATGAAAATTCCTTTCTTACGTGGGTTGGACAAGGTAGCCACAAAGTTTCTTTCCAATTTCAACTGTGTGTATTCTTTTAAGACTATGCTCACCTACATTTTAAAGGGATTATGAGTAAATATGAGAGTCTGCAGTTTGCATTTTTTCTAAGTACTTTCTCCTATTTGAAAAGCCAGATGTACTATTGCCTGTTTCACAGTCAGAGCCAATCTGAAATGGCTTCTGCTAGCATGGTGAAGGCATAAAGAGATCAAATGACTTCTGGGCCAATAGAAAGCCCACTGTTGAACTGCTTTGAGTGCCAATTTTGGCAAGTCATTAGACCTACTTACTGCAAATCCCAGCAAGAATAATTTATAAACTGCCCAGAAATATTGTGCCTAGAATATGAAGATTTTCTCTGCCATGTATATGTGGCACATTCAAGTTCTAAATATTAGAAGGAAAATTATGATTTGCACAGCAAATGGAATTAAAACTTGCCATTTATTTCTGGAAGGTAAGTGGCTAGGTATTAGTTTATTGAGTTGTAATGCTCTCCTGTTTGTTTTCTTTGCTTATCATGCTGCTTTTGTCTTGTTGGCAATATACTGTGTAAATCTAAGGAGTTCATAGGTAATACTTTTTAAAAAAATCTTTCTCCAACGACTGAAAAAATTCATGGTTTTGTTAAGTCTTGGTGATGCAATCAACAAATATATGGTTACTACCAAATATCAGACATTGATATGCCCCCTGTGTACCTTAGTCTAGGAATGTGACTTTTGTGCTGCTGATAAATGATATTTGTGTATTACATATTAACTGAAAAATGGGCATACTATGTTATATTTATGATGATACTTTGTAATTGTCCTTATGGAAGTATTTCAATTCCCTTATTTAAAAATTGCAACCCAAGACCATAGATCAAAGTCATATTGAGCCATATGTAATGCTGATTTTAGCCTTTTTTTGCAGGAGATACCTAAATATATCTCTACTTTAGCCTTGCTATTAAATACCGTAATTGTATGTTGGGAACTGAGTTCCGCAATTGTGATTTTCACTTGTTCTACAATATTTGTTTAAAACTTATAAACCACGGAGTAATAGACAGGATGTTGAGCTTGGAGTCAGGAAACTGTAGATTCAAGTCTTACTGGCTGTGAGAACATCGGACAAACTTTTTAACTTCTCGGTACCCCAAGCAACATTCTAATGCTGCAAATTACAGATGCTTGAAGATCTGCATCAAAGGGGATGGAGTTCCCTCACAATTCCAAAGCCAAAACATGATGCTAGTACAAAAACAATGAGAAATGCCTTCCTGTTCCCAGCATTCTTTTAAAGGTTATAGGACTAACACAAGAAGTGTATTAGATACATCTTTCAAAGGAAACATTCTGGGCCTTTTCACACAAAATTGAAAACTATAGACTAAGCACTTCAACACAGACTGTACGGCACTTGAATGTCAAATTCACCAAGGTGAATTTAGATAAAGCACAAAAGAGCTAAGGTATTTGAGGATTTTTTTCTTGCTGTCATTCAGGAAATATACAAAGTAATTCCTGAAATAGAAGGTCCATGGTAGCAACAGCCCTATACATCTGAGTAAAGCCTGTGCTTTAAGGCAAAATGTTCACATTTTTAGTCATTGTATATATTCTTATACATATTAAGCCCCCTTAAGTAAATTATCTTTTAATTATAATTATTTAATCATAAATGATAAAATATTTTTGCCAGAAGAAAGTATTAATCAAGTAAATCCCATATGTTTTATACAGTAGATTTATTATGCTCTTTTCTAAGATGTATATGTGTTTGTGTGTGTGTGTGTGTGTATGTATGTATATTGGGGCAATTTCTAAAATCAACTACTTTCTTATTCCTCTGCCCATGATGATAAGAATGGATTTCTTTTCTTTTCTTTCTTTCTTTCTTTTTTTTTCAAATACATACACCCTCCTAGCACTACTACCGCTGAGTATTTCAGGTTATGAAATATCTTTGAGTGTAATGATAGCAAGTTCTTTGTTGAATATTCATTAAATATCCTTTCCTCACAGGGCACATAAATCCTGTGAAATGCAATACATATGCACTTTAAACTTTGACATAAAATACTCATATTTCTAAGATGAAGGAGTTTTTCTTCTTTAAGCACTCTCTCAAATCATATATAATCAGGAACATTGGCAACACTGCTGCTAGGAGAAGGACAGAGAGAACATCAAGAAATCCAAATGAATTCAGTCCCATTAAATGTAATGGTGTGGTAAATCTCAGTTTACCATCTGCTATGGAGCACGGATACACTATTGGAATTCCACATCTTATTTACATAACAGATAAGAATGTGCTCAGAGATTTATATGGGGATTGAATACCCGGAGACACAACTAAGTTTCTACTCTGCTCACATCTGGGGGACATCTACAGCTGTATAAAATTAACACAACTCCAAGTTAGCCCTTCTGAGGTAAACCAAAAAATGCCACTTGGCCCAAATATTATATTATTATTAGGAGCACCAGGAATAGTTTCTGACAACCTTGGTGAAGACTGGATTAAATATTTTGCCTAAAGAATTCCACTTTTAAAACAATACTGATTTTGAGAAAAAAAAAATTACAAGAAATTTCATCTCTGATCTAGGTGTCTGCCAGGCATGGAATCTATTCTCTTTCCATCTCCTGTCTATAGCTTCCTTCAGAGGATAGTTCAAGTATTACCTCTTCCACAAGAACTTTTGCACTCTCCTTTCTCCAGTTAGGCATATGCACTCTCTTTTTAAATTACCTTATATTACTTTACATAATATAAATTATATTTATTCATATACATGTTACTTTTTCTCTCCAGATAATATTAAGCTCCTTGGGGCCAAATAATGTTTCTTGCCTTTATTTTTATTTCTTGCAATTAGCATATTTCATTTAATAGTATGCATTTAATAAATCCTTATTGACTTTTTTACTTGACATATTCCTAGCACTGATCCACAATAATCTTATTTTGCTTCTCTTAAATATCAGAATAAAAATAGCAAAGGGGGAAATTGATCCTCAGGAAGATAAAAAAATTAGTTTTTAAAAAGCTAATAAGGGAGTGTCTCATTGCCCTTGAAGAATTCAAGTTATACAGATCAGATGAATGCATAGTTGATTCTTAATAAAGCTTGCTTTTCAATTATGATATATAGAATTATTAGCAAAGAATTTTGTGCTAACCGTGTAAGGGAATGTAATAGGAAAAGTAAATGATCCCATTAAGCAAGAAATAGGGATGACAGAGAGATAGACAAATCACTGAACTGACATCTACAAAGTATTATAATTATAGATTTAGGACTGGAAAGGATCTCAGAAGGCATTTAGAACAATATCTTTGTTCTAAAAGAAAATTAAGTAGGACATGGAATAATGAAGCAATTTGTTCAAGAGTGTACAAGTAGTATGTGACAGAGCAGAGACCTCTTCTTCTGACTCAACTTGACAATTTTTTATTGTTTGTCTTTGGTTGAACAACCTCGTCTCCTGCTTAAGAAACAAAAATAAAATAAAACAAAATGTAGATGAAGATTTGCATCATGTTGAACAAGACATTTGATGAGGAATTCTATGGAAATATGTGCAAAAAATTGACTTGCATCAATGAAGAGTATTCATAACTATGAGATCATGAGGACATTGAAAATGTACTTAGAAATCACCAGGATGACACATAATCACATGACATTATCAGAGGTATTGCATGTTAAACTATTTTGAAACCCATTCTTTTTTTTTTTTTCAAAGTAATCCCATAGACAGAGTCTAAAAAGACAAATATGTCTGTATGATCATCTTCCAGGATTGTGGCATTCTTTAATTACCTGTTAAAGTTAGTTGATTCCCAGAAATATCACTTCATACTTGCTCTAAGGGATTAGAATATAATTCTTTTCTGAAAGTGGATAAAAGAAAACCATTTTTTTCATCAGATAGAAACAGCACTGATGATGTGGACAGAAAGAACTACAATACATTTTTGTTGCATTAAAGTAGAAGTAATGATGGTGATGGTGGTGATAATTGATATTTATATTTTACTTTTAAACTGGAAAAAATACTCAACATTTACTATCTCATTTGATTGTCTCAACAAGCCTATGAAATAAATGTTCTATGTATTGCTATTCCCACTTTGAACAACCATATACATCCTAAAATGCAAACCATAAATATGACATGCATTTTTCATTGGAATGTGCATATATTTTTAAACATAGTATTGATGTATTTTTCTTTAAATAATAATAATTAAAGGAAATATCTACCCCTTCCCACTTGTTCCTATACGACAGTAATTAAACCAACATCTAATTGACCTCCATCTGACAATGGATTCAATCTTTATTGTCCTAATAGCAGCATGCTTTTCTCATATGAGAAAGGCATACTATTATAACAAAAGGCAAATTCTAAAAGAATAAGTTAAAAAGAGACTTTTGTAAGGCAATTCGAGTTAAGTGACTTATCCAGTGTCATGTAGCTAATAAGTCTTAATGTCTGAGGCCAAATTTGAATTTAGAGCACTGACTCTGAAGTAAGAAGGACCTAATTATTGTGCCACTTAGCTGTCCCAAAGAAGGCTTTTATTTAATACAAAAAGGTGTACAACATCTTAATGTGCATACTATTATAAGAGTGAAAAGACCTATGATTCCATAAAGCCTAGGTTATAGTGGTAATTCTTGCTAAGAAATATGATTTCATAGGGAAATCTAGCTTTCTTCCTTCATCATCTATATATCTATGCATCTCCATCTAACCATCTCTGTCTATCTGTCTATCTATCTATTATCTACCTACCTATCTGTCTAATAAAAATCAAAAGGTAAAAATATGAAATTATACCACAAAGTTACCTAAGTTCCTGTTAAACTATTTTTTACTTATATCCAGAAAACCAGATTAATTCAATTTATTGGTATTTTATTTTTTGGTAAATGTTTTGGCGAAAATGGTCCAGAAGTTTGAAAATATTGTTATTGATAATGGCAATCAACTAGAGTAAAAAAAAGAAGTATTCTGTAATTTTCTTTAAGATATAGATCAAAATGACTGAAGATGTCCCTAGATACAGGGTTTTTTTAAGCTAAGGTCTTTAAGAAGTCTTAGTTTCACTGAGTCAATGACCAATCAGTGATTAAACTAGATTAAAAAAATGAGACAGAATGACCTCTTTTATCTAGTTAAAAATCAATGAGTAGTTTGATTCATTAGTTGTTTGAAGGAACCAAATTTATATTTACATTTTGAAACTTAGGAAACTGAACATAAAAGGAAGTCATAGATAAACCTAAGAAACCCTCAAAGACATTAAGTATCATAATTTCTTGGATCCAAAATACTACTAGGGGGATAATGATAGCATGTCTTACAAATTATGATGGATGGATGAAGTAGTAGATCAAATTCTTTGGGGAAACTGATATATACATTCATTTTTCATGACTTCAAAAGGAATGTAGGCACAAGGGAAGATAATGCTTAGCACAAAGGAAAATATGGTTCAAGTTTAAGAAGAAGATGATGCTAGAGTCTTGGAGGACATCCAGAAGCCTCATATCTACATACTATGAATAATTTCTTTAAGAGGAAGCTTGATGCAAGACTAGAGAAAGTCCCAGACTTGGAGCCAGGAAAATCCATGTTAGAAGCCTGCATAACTGGTAGGATGAATCTGAAAAAGTCATTGGAATACTCTCAACTTCAGTTTCCAAATTTTAAAAATGGGGTAGTAATAACACCCATAACATCATTTAACCGGTGGTTAAATGATATAGACAACTGTTATATACACAATATGTGTGTATACATATATATATATATATATATATATATATATGCATTTATTTATATATATATATATATATATACACACACACACACATGTACATATATAATGTGAATGCCTAAATGTAGATATACATGAATAGATTAACACTATATGTATATGTATGTGTGCATATATACACACAAACACAAATTGACTATGTTTTCACAGACAGGGAACATTTGGTTCTTAATATGGAAATTTCAGAATGAGGTCTCTGTGTGCAGACAAGGTGAAAAATTTATCAACTATCTTGTATTCCTGTGCTTTCACACTGATCACTGGTTTAGGACCAGAGATTTTCCTTGACCTACTAATCTTGTTCCATATGATGCATTATTAGAGTGATCTCTGGGGCAGAGCTAACATGGCTGAACCCCCCAGAAGTACCTTATTTCTTTATAACCACAGATTCCAGGATTACATTGACTACTGCCTTAACCATCAGTCAGGGCCAATGGTTTGCCACTTTGACTGCTAACATGAACATAACATCCTTTCTATCCCATTCTCCTTTCTATTTCATCTCAGGAATTAATAAATTAATTAAATCAACATTTTACAATTGTCATGATGGGCCTGAGAATCTCTGCAATTTTGAGTCATGGGCTATCTAGGCTGAAGCTCCTTTCATAGGCATTACTTCTGATCCCTAATAATTATCCATGTGAATGCTATTATATACTGTTCCCTATCCTATTCAAATAGAGTATGTGTATACATATATCTAATAGATCTAAAAATTACCTATTTAGAAATGATAATTGATCCCATGAAAAACTGATGACATTACCAAGGGAGATAATATTGAAGATGAGAAGAAGCTTCAGCACAGACATGTATGGGAAGTTTACATTTATTCATCCTATATTGAAGGAAGCTTTAATAGTCAAACAGGAAGAAGGAGAAGCAAGAAAGAGTTGTGACACACACAAAAAAAGAGAAAAAATCATTTAAGAGAAAAAAATGACAAGGGATGCACAGAGGTCATGAAAGAGAAGGATTAAAAAAAAAAGATCTTTGGATCACAAAAAAGGGAAAAGGACTCATGTGCAAAAATGTTCATGGGAACTCTTTTTATAGTGGCAAGTAATTGAAAACTGAGTGGATACCCATAAATTGGAGAATAGCTGAACAAATTTTAGTATATGAATGTAATGGAATATTATTTTTCTATAAGAAATGATAGCAGGATGATTTTAGAAAAGCCTGGGAAGACCTACATGAAGAGAGAACATTATGCACAGTAACAACAAAATTATGTGATGATCAACTCTGATGGACTTGACCTTTCTCAACAAGATGATGATGATTCAAGATAATTCCAATAGAGTTTGGATAGTAAATGCCATCCACATCCAGAAAGAGAACTATGGAGACGGAATGTGAATCAAACTATAATATTTTTACCTTTTTTGTTAGTTTTTTCTTTCTCATATTTTCTACTTTTTGGTCTGATTTTTCTTGAACAGCATGAAAACATGGAAATATATATGTATATATATATATATTATATATATATATATATATATATAGTTATTTGGATTACACAATTAAGAGATTAATGATAACTTCAGAGAAAGCAGTTTTAGTTGAATAACATCAGAAACCTCATTCCAAAGGATTTAGAAGAGTTAAGTGCAAAAAAAAGTGGAATCAGATATAGATATCTTGCCCAAGAGTTTAACCATAAATTAGAGGGGGAAAGTATTATAACTTTTGGAAAAGAGCTGATCTAGGAAAATTTTTTATGTTTTTAAAGATGAGGAGGACAAGATTAGTGAGAAAAGGGATGATAGATGGGCAATTTATTGAAGAAAATGGAGCAAGGGTACATGGGTTTGCACTGACAAGGAAAAACATTTGAAACAGTGGTGAAAGAAAAGATAGAGAAAGATAGCTGTGTGATATAAGATGAGGAAAAGGGTGGAAAAAGAAATTCAAATTTTGATGATTTAGGAAACATTTTCAACTGAGAGAATTGGAATGAAAGATGCCATGGGAAGCATAAGGATTATGAATCAAGAGATGTAGGTCCTAGACTTGCTATTAATAAACTAATTTTTTGATAAATCTAAACAAACATCCACTCAAAAATCTTTTACTCCTTTCCTTGTATGATATTTAGTGGGAAGAGGCAAAGGTAAGTGGACAGGAAAATATTCTGCTGTGTCCTATTAAGTTACACTTAAGAGGTATCTTTTAACTCAATAGACAAGGTCAGGCCAAATCAGACAATGATGTTTAGAGAGAAATGCTGTCAAATAGATATATTCTCAGAAAGCTTTCAAAATTACATGGCCTAGAGGTTCCTAAATCTCATACCCAAAATCTAACATTCAAAAATGGATGTTTTTCCCTCTGGTGAACTGTTGGTTACACACCTCATCAGAACTATCCCAGAGGGAGGAAACCAGAATCAGTTTCAATCAAAACCCAATAATCCATTTGAAGCTAAGTTTGGTCCCTGCACATTTCTTATAAGTCAAGAGGGAAAATACTCGCTGCCTGGGCACTGGAGCTTGGAGAAAACATTTTCCATGCAATCATCCAAATCAAATATTTGGCTCTGTTTCTTTGGATGATACATCCTCCGACTGTCAAATGTCGGTCTAGATGAGCTTAGAGAAAAGAAGAGGAACAGCAGAATGGGAAGGAAGGATTTCCTTCTGCTCCTTGTATAGTCATAGTTGGGCACTGTCTCCTGTGATATTGTCATTAAGTATTAGTGTCATTAGCCCATGAGCCAATCCAACCATCTGGACATATAATCTTTGTTTTTGCAAATAAACTACAACTTAGATAACTTATAATTTTTTCCCTGAAAAAAAGATAAAAACATTCAAACCTTCTTAAATCATCAACATTATTGTTATTTTATCTGTATTTTCAAGTTCTTATTAGAAAGCCATAAACACTGTTTTACCCTAACATATGTAGGAAAAGGTAAATAGCTTTCAAATTAAAAAAAAAAAACATACTCATGCAAGAAAAGTACCACTTACTTGGGACTGAATAAAGAAATAATGATATGTAAATATATGAAATATTTTATTTTGTTAGAAAAAGTGAATGCAATGAGTTCAAAAAAATATGAAGAGCTATAAAATGGTGGATAGTGAAGAAAGCAAAAAACCCTTCTTTCTCTTCCAAACCCTAACATATAACAATATGAAGAACAACTAGAGAATTAAAGACAAAAATAGCAACAAATTTATGATATACACACATTAAAAAAAGACCCCTTCCAAAAAAAAGAACCAAAAAGTGTAATCAGCTGGTCAGCTGCTAATCACTAATTTAAACTTATTTAACAGGAAATTTCAATAACTGGGTAATCCTACACTTATCTACTCACCCCATTGATAAGAAGTATGTAGAATGAAAATTCATTTCTCTCTCTGGTTTTCAGAGAATGGAAAATCTTCCACCTACAAGCTCTGCCTTGGTTGCATCATTTTGTCCAAAATAGTATGCATTTTAGTATAGATTTGTGGTACTAGATAAGCTCTAAATTTCATGTATTGAAAGAACATTTTCCCTAATTTACCACATTTCATTGAGCCTTATTCATGTGATTTTGACATAGTAGAATTGTCTTTATTTTTGACATATAAACAACACAAAAATAATATGTAACAATACATGTCTATTGCAATTTATCAAATAGCCTACTTAGGTAAATAATACTCATGACTTGCAATGGTACAGAGGTCACCCAATTATCATCATCATCACTATTACTTATATAAAATTTATATAATATCTATTATGTGCTAGAGACTGCTGAGTGCTTCATATCATCTGACCTTCATAAAAAATTGAAAGGCAGGTGCTATTATTCTTATTTTACAGTTAGGGAAAAAAACAACCAAATCAACAGTAAATGTCTTGCTCAAGTTGTATTGGAAGGTTAATTCCTCCCAGAAAACATTTACTAAATGTCTGCTCTGTATAGGCTCTGAGGACAATATAAAAACTTTATATTCTATTAGTGGGATGATATATACATGGAAAACTACAATAAACTATAAGACAATATACTATAAGATAAGCATTATTATAAGGTATAAAACCCATGGTGATCATTTGAAAGAGTACATTGTCCTGATTGTATATTTTCTAGTGAATAAAATATGGAGCAAACTAAACTAGATGAGTTGAGTAGACAGTCAATATTGGTTATGGTAAAAAGAAAATAATAATAATTGCTGGTCCTACCACCTGGAGAACACTTTGGAATTTTGCCTAAAGGACTATAAAATTGTGCATACCCTTTGACAATAGTAGTACTGCCACTAGAACTCTATTCTAAAGAGATCAAAGAGAAGGAGAAGGAACCTATTTGTGCAGACATACTTATAGCAGCTTCTTTTTTGTAGTGGCAAAGAATTGGACATTGCAGGGGTGCTTGTCAATTGGAAAATGGCTAAACAAGCTGTGGTATAATTGTGATGGAGTGCTATTGTACTATAAGAAATGGTGAAGAGGATGGTTTGAGAAAAACCTAGGAAGTCTTACATGAACTAACATGGAATGGAGTGAGCAGAACCATGAGATCATTGTACATCGTACAATAATTAAGACAACAACCCAAGAACATTCAGTAGGGGCCATGATGAAAAAAAGTCTATGTACTTCTCCAGATAAACTCTGAGTGTAAATTGAAGCATACTTTTTCACTTTGCTTTTTTTCTTATATATTTTATTTTACAGCATGACTAATATGGAAAAAATGTTTTATATGACTTCATATGTTTAATCAATATCATATAGCTTGCCTTTTCAAGAAATGAAAGGAATAAGAGGAAGAGAGAATTTGGAAGTCAAAATTAAATAAATAAATATGGTAATCTTTTAAAAATATAATTAAGATATATTTAACAAAAATAAATATATAAAAGGCACATTAGTTTCAAAACACTTTACATCTATCATCTTATTAAATCATCAAAACCTCTCTTTGAGACAGGTAATATAAGCACTATTGTCCCAAATGTACAGATAAGGAAATTAAAATTCAAAGAAGCAAAATGAATTGTACACATTAACATACCTCACTGGTGTAAAGGGTGAATTTTTAACTCAGGTGTCTCCTGACTTCTAATCTAGCTCATGGTGATACATTTAAAATTAAAAAGAACAGTAGAAATGATTGGGTTCAGTCCATCCTCATGCATGTGAACAATGTAGCCTTTAACAAAAATTCAAAAGGGAAATTATGTTAATACAAAACTTGTATTTATACAATTATGTTCTTTAGTTATTTAGTACTAAACAGAAGAACATAGTAAGACAGACTGATAGAGAGGTTAAAAACCAAGAAGTTAACTCAATTGAGTTTTATTTCTACCTCTACAACTTCTAAAAAAATGGGACTTTAGGTAAGGCATTTATCTTTTTTTGAATCTAAGGTTCTTCATTTGTAAAGTGGGACAATAATTTGAATTATACTTCTTAGGGTTGTTATGAGGGAAAAAAAAACTTCCTAGAGTGTCACCTACTATTGAAATATAAGGTATTTTTCTTATATTTCTTTATATTAATAAACCTGTAAGTTAATGCAAAATTAATGCAAGTGTGGTACAGTGGATAGAAACAGGTATGTTGGAAGCAGGAAAACATACTTTGCTTAGGTAGACTAAGTAATATATACCTGTGTCTCAAGCATCTCTTAAAGACTGAAGTTGATAGTTTGAGATCTTAGTCGATAGAGATTATTCTCATACAGATAATTCCTCATATTGATGAAATCACAAAGCCTATATGGATTTGTGATGACAATAATAATTGTCAGAATGTAGCTAACACAAAGTAGGAATCTTACTATACTATCTTGAATGTAATAGGGGTTAAATGGGCATATATAAACTGTTTTCATTGTTTTAAAAAAAATCATTCTTTTAATTGTTCTCTGGGCTCAAGGCTACAAACCTCAAAGGCATGTGTCTAAATCTTTGATCTTGAGATGGTTGTAAAAAGATGGTCTTTCTCATGTTTTTCTCTGTGTTTGCAAGTAAATGTTGCTAGTTCAAACCAAATCTCAATACTGCAAGATTTTGCATAACTAATTTGCATTTCAAGAGTGTCAAAATCAGTAACAGTTCAGACAGTTCACATGCTAGGAATATTGGCAGAAACAGTTTGGAGACAAAAAAAAATACACAATTTAGCAGTAATCCAATAGTCTAACTCTTGGAGAAAAATTATTTTAGAAAGAAGATCATAGAATCACACAACTGAAAAGGTTTTTGCAAGGTTATCTGAATTATTCCTCTCCATTCTCATAAAGATCATAATCATAATAGATGTTTTAAGACTTTACCATTTGAAAACTGATGAGATAAACCAATTATTCCTAAGCAATTATTACGTGCCTATCATGTGTTATACCAATATGCTAGATGATGGAAATAGAAAGAAAACAGAAACAGTGATTTCAAGGGATTTATGTTCCATTGAATGAGACAAAAGTATACTACAGTCTTATATACTTAAATGTAAATAGAATAAGTACAAAATAAATACAAGCAGTTGGGGAAGTCGAGAGTAGGTCAAGCCACGCTTTCTATGAAAAGTATTATCTGAAATAAAGGGTTCTATAAGATAGGGGTGAAGAAAGAGTGCATTCTAGGCCTGGAGCATATCTGGTTTTTAGGCAGGGAGTAGGAAAATAGAATAACCTCTATGAGGAACAGAAAGAAAGCCAGTTTAACTACATCATAGAAAGTAGGAAGAGAAAGAATGTAAACAAGGTTGGAAGTATATGTGGGGCCAGACTGTGAAGGAGTTTATATCAAATGATCAGTGAATAAACATTGTGAAGCATCTACTATGTGTTAGGCACTGTGCTAAGTGCTGGGAACGCAAAAAGGGACAAAAGTTATCTCCTTGTTCCCAAGAAGCTTAAAATATGATATAGGAGACAACATGCAAACTAATTCATATATATATATATATATATATATATATATATTTATATGTGTGTGTGTGTGTGTATAGTCCTACAATACATACATACACACACATATATATATATATATATATATATACGTATGTGTATATGTATATATACATTCATATTATATATGAAGTTATTTACAGGATAAATAGGAAACAAATAACAGAAGGAAGACACTGGAATGAAGTGGGTTGGAAAAAGCTTTTGGTAGAAAGAAGGATGTTAGTTAGGACTTAAAGGAAGCAGAGGTAAGAGAGCATTTCAGCATAAGGATAAAGGATAGATGAGATGAAATGTCTTGCTCATCAAACAGCCAGAGGGCCAATCACTAGCTAGATATATGGGAGAAAGTTAGGAGGAAGCTAGTTTATGAAAAGTTTTGAATGCTAAAGGGAGCATTTTTCATTTGCTTATTTATATTTTATCCTAGAGGCAATAGGTGACCATTATAATTGGTATTAAAGGTCTTAAAGAGCTAATGAATCTCTTGGGTTAAAAATAGCAAGGAATACCAAGTTAGTAAAAATTGACAAACTGGGAGTACTTAGGGAAAGAGAACTCCCAACCTTGGCCTCCCCACCTGCCAAACAAATTATGTTAAACTTTGTCTTTTTACTATTATTTCTTCTCTTGGTTCACAGTGTATGTCCTTCAATCATTTATAGCTCTACATATATTTCTCCCTGTCATTCTGTTCCTGGCCATTCAACAATTGAATTCATTACTAATATCTTAAGCATCTTCATAATGATATTGAACTTACTCTACTAGAGCACTATCAAAATACTTCACAGTGGGGCGAAGGTGACCCTGGGTCCTTGAAGACTTCAGCAGCGGGCAAGCTCTGGCAGGTTCTGCCAAGTTGGAAAGATTTTGAAAATGGGCCTTGTGACAGATTGTCATATCGAGATCAGGCTAAATTTGGAGAGTTCACTTTCCAGAAGGTCGGCCACCAGGTGATGAATCATCTTGGCTACAGCCACTTATGGTCCTGGCTCCTAAGTCATGAAGTAGTTACAATTGGCATAGTTGGAGGAAGAACCCATACTGAACTCACAAATCATCTGCAATTTCTGAAGAAAAATAAAATCTAGATATGTTAAGGGAACTGATTATGCATCAAGTAGCCAGAACTACATTTTATACATATGTACAAGGATAGCTTTTTCTTTAGATATTCATTTATTCAATGGCTACTGTGTGTGTATCACTGACCAAGACTATGGAAGGAGAGGGAAAATGATAATAGCAATTGATATTTATGTAGTATTTACAAAATGCTTTATATACTCTATTCCAATTCAGTGAATGACTATAGGGAACAAAAATGAATGAGGAATAAAAAAAAGAAACATCCAAAAAGAAGTTGATAGTATTGCAATGTAAAGAGTATTAGATTTAGAATAAGTGCAATTAGAGAACTTGGATTCAAATAACATCTCTGTCATTTATTGCCTCATGACATTAAGCAAAATGGTGCCTCAGTTTCCAAATATATACAATGAGAGAAGTGAGCTAGATGATATAGAATGTATTTTCCAGGCAGGTAGCACAGTTAATAAAGTACTGGGCATAAAAACAGGAAGAAGTGAGTTCAAGTCTAGCCTCACACTTACTAGTTGTGTGACACTGGGTAAATCACTTAATCTCTGTCTATCTCAAATAAAAGATAATATGTGAAATAACAATGAGATAATATTTTAAAGTGATTTATAAAATTAAAAGACTATATCTCTTTAGATATATCATTATAGGTATTCTATATTACATATGGAATGTAAGATCCTTTCAGGGCAGGAACAATTTCAATATTTTCTTAGTGTTCTCTGTACCAAGCACAGAACTTCAACCATAATAACATTTAATAAATGCTTATTGATTGATAAGAAGGAACCAAATATATAGATATTTATCTATATTTAGGCTTTAAAATCTAAAGAGTGAGTGAGTGTATGTGTGTGTGTGTGTGTGTGTGTGTGTGTGTATTGTGTATTGTGTATTCATTCAGTAGGCAATGGAGAGCCATCATGCCTTATTTTGGTGGTGAGAAGGAGATGGTGACATATATTTGAAAGATATATACCTTTATGCTGAATGGGTCAGACAGAAGAAAAAATACCATTTGATGTTTCTCTGTGTCTCTCTCTGTATTTCTTTCTCTTTTTCTGTCTCTCTCATTTTCTCTCTTATTCTTTCTTTCTTGCAATAAATACATGAAGATGAATAGATATCATAGATGTATAGATAGAGTCATGAATGAATAGTTGTAAAAGTAAACCTATACATGTATCTACACACACACACACACACACACACACACACACACACACACACACACACATATATATATAATAGCCAAAACTTTCCCAATGTTGTAGTTTTCAAAAGACTTTACATATATACTTGAAATTAGCTGTTGCAATAATCTAAATAATAAAAAGATGGCAGATACCCTGAACTAGGGAAAATGCAGTCTGAATGGAGAGAAATGACCAGCAATAAGAGATATTATAAAGTCTTAAACAAAACATGGTATTCCAAGTGGGAGAAAATGAAAGACGAAATTCCTCTGAATTCTGAATTCCTGGGAGAATGGTGGAAACAATCACAGAAAGAAATTTGAAGCTAAGATAAAGACGAGATTTATGGAATAGGGTATTGAGTTCAGTTTTAGAATGTTGGGTGGGAGATGCTATTGGGACATGCAAACAGAGGAATCTAGACGGCAGATAGAAAAATACCCCACTGGAGTTCTGGATAAGGATAGTAGGTAATATCAATTCTAGTCAATCATTCAAATTCAATTCAAATCTAGTCTTCATTCAACCAAGATGTCAAATTGTTTTTTCTATAGCGATTTTAACCATGCTTAACCATGTTTCAGGAAGTTCTTATTTCATCTAAAATAAAATACAAACTTCTACTTGGCATTCTAAATATTCGTAATCTGGGTCCAGCCTCTTTAATTTCTAGATTTATTACACATTACCCCTCCCCAAAACATTCTACTTCCAAATCACACTAATCTTCTTGTTCCTCATATATAGCATTCTTCCTCCATTTCTAGACCTTTGCAAAACTATTTTCATGTCTCTCTCTTTACTTCTGCCTCTTGGAATCATTAAGTCCCTTCAAGCCTCAGCTTAAGTACTATTTCCTATATGAAGCCTTTCCTGATTTCCACAGTTATTATTATTATTAGTTATTTCCACAGGTATTAGTATCCCTCTGAAATGAATTATTATTTATTTTTAATTTACATATTCATATTGTTTCTCCCCTTTCCCAGATTATAGGGTACTGCTTTTTAAAAATCTGTCTTTGCAGCACTTAGCAAAATGTTAGCTAGCAGCATACAATAGTCACTTAAATGTTTGTTCAATTGAATTGAAAGCAGAATATGTAAGGAGAAATTAATGAGACCAAGGACAGAACTTTAGGAAAGATCCATTTTTAAGAGCAAGAACAGGACAGATAGACAGGAAAGAGGTAGAGAAAAATAATGAGATAATGGAGTGATAAGAATGTAATATTACTGAGATCAAGAGAAGATAGCATCAAGAAGGGGAAATAGTTCAGAGTAGCAAAATCTATAAAAGGGTCAAAGAACATGAGGCCAGAGAAAAAGCTGTTGGATCAAGTGGTAAATCATTTCTTTGTGATCTTGGGGAGAATAATTTTTGCATTCATGGAGATGAAAACCAAGCTGTAGAGTAGAGAATAGACTATAGGGAAATAGAAGCAATGAATGGAAGCTATATTCAAATAAATGAATTAAAATTATTAAGCATCAACTAAGGTATAATAATTTTTTCTATGTCAAAATTGTGTAAGTTACTGGAAATACATACACACACACACACACACACACACACACACACTTTCTCTCTCTCTCTCTCACACACACACACACCAGAATTATTTTTTTTACTTTCAAGAAGCTTAGGAAAAGACCAAACATATAAGGCCATGGTGGTCTAGGAAAGGAGCTACCTTCTAGAGTGTTAAAGGGTCAGTGAATGGAGTCATTGATACTCTTTCAGCATGACTTTACAAAAGTAATATTTTTGAGTGCTATTTCTAGGACAAGAGATAAATATGAAGTAAGAGGAGTAAGTATGATGACATGACATGATATCAGAAAGGAAGTAAAATACAGAATCAGGATAATGAGATAAAGTAAATTTGAGTTGTCAGTTACTCAATAATAAGGATAGGTCATCACCAGGGTAGAGTTCTAAAACAAAATTGGTTTAATTTCCTTGGTAAGGTTTCTAGAAGTGAAGAAAAGAGGTTTTTTTTTGGGGGGTTGGGGTTTTGTTTTGTTTTTTGTTTTTTTAGGGATAAGATAGATCTGAACTTTGTTATGTGAGGGGAAGATATCTATCTAATGACTAAAACTGTTTAAGAAAAAGGGACTAGAACAAGTTTCTAGGGGGAGATTAGACAGGACAGAATAGATAGTTTTATTTTTTTTTTGGCAGGGAGGGTTAAGTGATTTGACCAGAATCACAGAATCAAGTTTCTGAAACCAAATTTTAACTCATGTCTCTTGACTCCACAGCTTGTACTCTATCCACTGCACCATCTACTTGTCCTACTATGACTTCAGTTTCAAGAGGACTACTTCATCTGAACAATGAGGAAATGAGCAGAAAAGTGTAGTTACGTGAACAGCATCATGGAAGTGGAGGAAAGGAACTTCAGGGAGATAGTATGAAAGGTTTTAGTCTTCTTAGGAGAGAACATTGAGATCATCATTGCCTAGCATTTTATTGTTGTTGTTTTTTTTTTAATAATATGATTTATGTATTCTTATGTTCAGTATCCACTTTCTCATATACTATGCCATTTAATTCTCTGAGCTACCCTATAAGCAAAGGGAAAATTGAGGCTCATAGAAGCAATTAATAAGACCTACCTCCCAGGATAGACATGAGGATAAAATGAGATGATATTTTAAAGAGCTTTGTAAATATTAAAAAATTTTCTAAATGCTAGCTATAATTAAAGGACTTGCCCAGAGTTTTATTACCACTGAATGGAAGAGCTGAGGATGAAACCCATGTCTTCAGATTGCTAGCTCACTGTTCCTTTAAATAATATCACACCACTACTTAGTACAATTTCAATGTAAATTATCTGCTGATCTAATTGGTTCTAGTAAATATTCAATCTCATTATTTACCTATAGCCAAAACATTTTTTCTGGACCATGGATTTCTTTGTTGTAGTATAGTTTTAATTAGGAAACTTACTTTCTCAATTCGGATCACAACTTTTTGCTAATTATTATTTCACATAAATGCCTGGGGTATTGTTAGTTTAAGTGACTTGAGCTGAGTCAAATAGAAAGCATGAGTCAGAAAGTGGATTTGAACCCACTTATGAGACCAGGTCTCTACATTCTATACTATACTGGCTCTTATTTGAATTAGATAGTGAGATAAAGAGAGATAGGTATACACACACACACCATAAACATACAAACACACACATATATGTATATCTATATGAGACATATAGGTACAAATAATATGGATATCATTAAGTAGATATAGATAGTAGAGATTTTTATTTCTTTATATTCTCAGTGCCCATAAGGTCATAGTATGTGGTAGGTCACTTAACAAATACTTACTCTTCAGGACTGATGTACATTTGAAAATATAAAAATTCTTAACTGAACTCAAAACTAAATTAAAAAAAAACTGACTTTATAATTTGGCCATCAAGTATTATGATGGCATTTGCATTTAGAAGATTAGCTCATCTCAATATATGTAAATCTATTCTATAGGGAAAGATGTTTTCTGTAAAATATAAATTCTTTCAGGTTAGGGACTAGTTATGTCTTTGATGGGCTACTTAAAAATCTAGTATTTTATACAGTACTTGACAAACACAGACATAGGGAGTATAAAGAAAATGATTTGTTTTTTAGAAAAGCATTCTCTATTTTAATGAGTAATAAATATGCTGTTGAAAAGGTTGAGAATACATCCTGAAAATAAGTTTAAGCACAATATAACTCTTGTGTGCTTTTCTTTTTAAATCTCAGAATACTTTATTGGTAATACCTTTATCTAAACATGATTTCTGGGAATACTCAAATAGGAACTATAATATTCTGTTTTTCTTCCTGCCACATACAGCTTTCTGATCTCATAGGAAGGACTCTGTTTAGATAAAATTTACATCCTACCCCATGACCCATAATCTCTCTTAACATTTAGATATCTAAAGAACCTATTCCAATGATTCCCTTCTCTCTCATAAGGTCCCACCATTTTCAAAGTGGCCATTTAACAATTTGGTCAAGATAATTAGCAATTGCCCTTCTCACTCATTATTTAATCTTACCTCTCCAAATGTTCTGTTGCTTTTCACCATCATTATGGATTGATATTTTTTGTTTTGTTATAAAAATCTGACAAATCTACTGGTTCCCTCAAAGACAATCCCTCTTTAGTTGGAAGATTAATAAACCAGGTTTTCAGAAATTTGGTCTGATTTTCCTTTTTAGCCATTTTTCTTCATGCTTATTAATAATAAGCTCCATTCCAGTTAAATTTGGCCTATTTTTTATCCAGTAAACATACTTTGCTCTATTTTTTTCTCTTCATACCTTTGAACATGACATTACTTCTAAGTAGGAAGTAACTTTCTCTTTCCTCCTCCCTTCTATCTACACCTATCTAAATCCTTTTCATTGGGTAAATCATTTCATTCTTCTAAACGTTATTTTCCTCATTTGTAAAATAGGACTGGGACAATATAATTTTATAAAGTTATATTCATAAAGCAAAACTTAAGGAGTTATAAAATATGAGTTATTATTAATAGATGACAATATTACTCATTTTAATACGTACAAATGTATTTATTTTTATTTTCACAACCCATTATTTTATACTTTAAGATCTTTTTTTTTCTTTTATGCAATCCAGTTCTTTTATTTAAGTGTCTGAAAATCTCTAGGTGAGATAATTCATTTCATTGATAAAGATCTGCAACTCACCTATACATACAATTTTAGAGGATCTTTGATTCCTTGTCAATTAAATGATTAGTCCATGGTCCCATAGTGAGTATGTATTAGGGGCAGGATGAGTCAAGATCATTTTGACACAAAGGCTAGCTCTCTATTTTGTGTCACTGTCTTCTATGTTTTAATATAAAATGGAAAAAAAGGTGTATTCAGGACACATTTAATACTATATTACCAAGGCAAAATAAAATCCAGTACAATTTGTAAATGAAATAGAATAATGAGCAATTTCTATTTAAAGTATTTCACTATGTCAATTTGAATACATATTTCCATTTGTGACTTATATTTTTTGTTGTGTTTTGTTTTGTTAACTTGTAAATGAGTTCCAAGTCTTTGTGCATTGAGCCAGCAAAATGTCGAATCTGTCACTGAAATTTTCCCATTTGAGTCAAAAATATCATTCCTTTCTCTTTGAAAGCCCATCTTAAATTTTTCCTCACTGTGTAAGATTTCTTAATAATAGAAAGTAAAAGAGACCCTTGGCCATCTTTGATACCAGTTCTATTCACCTCAAAAATGGATTATACTCAGTTATTCTTATGATAAATATGCTTTCACATCAATGTTCCATTTATTAAAAAAGACCTTGGTAAAAAAAAATTAGAGCACCTAATTGAATCCCCACAATAACATTATAAGGTAAATACAATTCAGATAGAATAATTTAAAATTTCTTTTTATTTTACAATCATATATTATGACTTCCTCCCTTTAAAACTTTATTGCACATGGGAAAAAAACCAAACATCATAACAAATATGAATAGTCCAGTCAGGCAAATTACCACACTGATCATGCTCAGAAATATGTCTCATTCTGAATTTTAAATCTTCTCCAGTGAGAAGTGATATGAAGCATTTTTAATTCATTAGGTTTATCACTATATGAGTTCTAACATCTTTAAAATATTTTTCTGCAATGTTATTAATGTATAAATTGTTCTACTTCTGTTCAATTTACTTTACATCAATTCATAGAGGACTAAAACTTTCCATGTCATCATTTCTTATGATGTAAGGATATTCCGTCACTCTCATACATTATAATTTAACTATTCCTCAATAGGAATTTACAGTTAGGACCTACTATGAATGGACCTCCTCTAGATCTTTTCTGAACATACAAGTCTCTTTCCTCTTTCTAAAAATCCTTTTAGAGTTTAGGTCTAGAAGGACTATTACTGGATCAAACTTAATGCATTAGTTTACTTCTTTTCTCACTACTACTAGCATTTGACATTTTCCTCTTTTATCTTCTTTACCCATCCAATGAGGACAACGTAGAATCTCAGAGTTGTTTTAATTTACATTTTTCCAATTATTGATGGGAGAAGTAAATGACAACCAATTCCAGTATCTGTTCTACCCTCAAAGGGAGTAGGACATGGCTGAAATAACTGAACAACAAACAACAATAATTATTGGCCATTTGGGACATTGTTTCATGCATTATTGATAGTTTTATTTTCTTCTTTTGAAAACAGGTAGTTATAATTATTTCTTTTCTTTCATTGTTTATTTTTTACAAATGAGGAGAGACTTAAATCAAGCTTAAAAACACAAGATGAGTGACATAACAATATCTGTCATTCATATGATGCTTTTAAGATTTGCCCAAACTCTTTTATCTTTTATTTCATTTAGTTATTGTGATAATTACCATGGCTCATAATGTCTGAATAAGTGACAGAATAGGGACTTAAGCTAAGCTCTTTTGACTCTGAGTGTTCTTTCTATTACAACTTGCTTTTAACTTATGCCCAACAGACATAATCAATGACTTGTAGAACTAGAGTCCATCACTCCATCACCATGAATACCACTAAACGGTGATTAGCTAGCACCAACATACTAGAAAACTCAAAAGTTATAGAAAAAGAACTATCTTCTGCCCAGTCTACCCCAAATCACTGCATGAACCCTCATACTTTCTAGACTCCCTCATTCCCTGATATCATCCAATTTATAAAGTGCTTCTGCAAATACTGCAGTAAAAAAAAATGAATGACCTTACTTCCACATCCTAAGAATCATTGGCTCTTTCTGTCTGATTTTTCAGCTGAACTCTTCTTCAGGTATTGTCTCACTTAAGCGACAATTAGAGAGAAGATAGCATTTTCTTTTCTAATCTTATCCCTAATCCTTAATTTCTATTTAACATTCAATAAATCCTACCAACCCACCCTGACTCAATCTCTACTGCCATTCATTCATGTTGTATTCTAGGTGAAAGAAAAATTATTTAGGCCTTATTGATGATCCACAGACTTACTACTTAGCCACATCTTTTAAATCATAATTTTAAACAAACCTCCCAAACACAGGCTTTGGCCCTCTTTGTCTTCATCCACTTTTGAAAAAAAAAATCAACACATACATGACACATTTTTACCTCCTTTATTTCACAATATCAAAGATAAAATATATATGAATTATGATTACATGTTGTTTTGGCTTATCTCCCTTATTGTATGTTATATACTCTGAGAATAAAGATCTAGTAAAATATTTGATCTGTACTTTCAAATACCTAGTTCAGTGCAAGTGATGTTAGGAATTCTCTCTCTCTATATGACATTTTTAATATGTTCTGATCTGATTTGAAATGGTGACATAATAAGTAAAGGCCTGACTACATTCACATTCCTTTTTTTACTTTAATAATGTGTTAATTTTCCATGCATTGTAATGATTTAAGAATAGATGATTTCTTTTGTTGCTAGCATATAATGTTTACTTTTATTGTAGAAAAAAAACCTTTTAAATTCATGTGAAAAAGGATGGGAAAATGCTTATTTCCAGAACTAACTTTTTAATGCTATCAAATAGAATAAATTTATATATTTCTAAGACTAGGCCTAGCCCCTAACATTTACACTATAAAGTATATATATTCTTTGCCTTATCAGTCAACATTACTATTATTTATATCAAATCAGTGTATACTATGTCTACATAGTAATACTTATTAAATGAACAGTACTTAACATTTAATTTGAAATACAATCATTTATAGTTAAAAGTAATTCATTCTCTTTATTTTGAAAACATTTTTATTATTATCATTACTATTATTTTGAAGTGGCAAAATAGGGATAAATATTTTCATGCACAGGTATCATGCCTGGGAGAATATTGGAGGGAGGTCGGATGGCAAGATATACAAAGCCAAAACATTCAAATAAAAAGTGGGTATATTAATATATGATGCAGATTTTGTGTATGTACATATATACATAAACATAGATAAAAGTAAATACACATGTTTTATAAGTATGTATAAAAATAACACCTCACTAAATATTTAGATAGAAGAAAATATCCAGATGCTTGAGATTTGAAATTTGCATATAAAAATGTGGTGTCCTGGAAGTATATCAGCTAGCACATAAATGAAATTGTTTTTTAAATAAGCAACATGCATTTAGATGAATTTCTTTTTACCTGAGAAGTCAATTTTTAAGCAGGTGTCAAATGGAATTTCTGGCTGCAGAAATAAGCCCACAAGACATAGAAATATGGGCCCTATGAAACAAGCAGATCTCAAAAAAAAAATCACAAGTTAAATATGTTCTCCTCTTCATTGAGGTATTTCTCTCCTCCCACCTTGCTAACTCCCTGTGCATTGATGTAATAATACTCCATATCCCTCGGTTTATTTCACTTCCTCCTCTCTCTCTTCACAAGCATTGTCGTAAAAATAAATGAATATTGTTCCACTGTGCATGCTTTTTACACTCCTCATGATGAGAATGGATTCATGAAAACCCATTTGTTTTCTTTTCTTCTCACAATCTTTGTTACAAGAATGAGATGCCTGAATTTTAATGCCTAATATGATCTTTGAAAGACTATAAACTTTTAATAGACTTTAAACATAAAGTGAGTGAGAGAATAAATGGCTGGGCGTCTGTGGTTTGATCCCAGGAAATCCTGATTAATAGCCCTCAGATTGTGGCAGACCACCCTGAATATTTTCTGGAAACAATTGGTTCATTTTATGACCAAATAAATTGTAATTGAACTTACCAACTTCATAGTCAAATAAAACTCTAAATGAAGGAGGAGGGATGTGCGTCTGTACATTTCTTTACATTACTGCTTATAGAGCACATCTATCATTTAATTTGCTCTGAGAACAATCAGTATTGTCTTTAAATTCCATGCGGAAAACATAACACATGTTTAGGGCTACAAAGGTCTCCCCTACCCCTAGGATTATGAACATGTGTGCTTTTTATAAGATTTCCCAAATTAACCCCAATCTATGATAGGCCTAAAATTCCCAGTACCCAAATGTTGATTCAATGTCCTGGTTTTGCAGCTAGCCCCCCACCACACTTTTTAGAGACCTTCTTAGAAAACCTTACTCTACTCAACATCTCATTTCAATGGTGTTTTCTATGCATTTTGAAACTGCTATTCTTGGCAAGTGGAAAAAAAATTCCTCTCTATTTTAAACATTAAATGTTTACATTGTGCTTTGAAACAAACTATTAGGGATGGTAAGCTCCTCTAGGTCTAAATGTTATCACAATATAAAAGAAGGTTACATTCTGGGTAAATTAAACTGGCAAGCAAGCATCAGTAGCATCCAGGTATTTAAAATCATGTTTATTTTTAATATGCTTTTATTAGAAACTGTTAAAATCATACCTTTTTCATTATTTTGCTTTTAAAAAGAGGCAAAATTTTCCTTCTTTTGATATAGAAGACCTCAACTGTTCCAAAAATCCATGTCCCTTTAAACTGGAACGAAAAACAAAACAGTTAAAAAAAAAACTAGTTGGTATTGCTACAATAGCCATAACCCCTCGAGCTTTGCCTTTTAAATCAGCATTCTGCTGTTAAATAATAAAAGAAAAGTCCCATTATTTTCCTAGCTTCACTTTGCTTAAAGTGATTGATGTAGAATTTTACTGCCCTCCAACGGCAGTGACCTAATACAGCCTAAGTAAATGTCTAATGCTTTTTGATCAAATTGCAGTCTTGGGAATTTAACTTATGTCGTACACTCAGAACTTACATCAATACATCTCTGTTTGTTACACAGTGAGAAAGAAATATGACTACAGTTTCCATTTATTGTGCGTTCTCCAAATTCAATTTAACTGTGAATTACTAATATTGTTGAACATAATTACCTAAATGAATAAATCAACCTGGGTTACTCACTGGAGAGAACATTAGAGCATAATATTAATTTTTACATGCACCTCATCATATTAGTTTAAAAGGTTCCTTTTTACAACTAACAATCTTTTCCCTACCAGGCAAAATATCCTTTTATTAAAAGACTGTTCTCCCTTTTGCTTCTGGTATGAGAAAGCCATTGGAATCTTTTTTAGCTGCTACTGTACATCATATAATTTCTGATTAACATTAAATTACACACTATTTTAATTATAATCTCCTTTCCTAAATGATTGAGTATTTAGATCATTTCTCAAAAAGGCAAAATAAAAATTATGTCTGATTGATATGAATGAGCTTGGGTTTTAAAATATTCAAATTCAGTTACTAAATTTCTTGATTTCTTGAGATTAATGGAGAAAACACCTATATGTTTTTTTATGTCATGAACAAGATTGGTTGGTATTTTGGAAGGCAATGTTTATTCCAAAATGGATTTAGCTGAATAATATAAAGTGAAAAGGTATCTGTACCAATTAATTTTTATATGGAGGATAGGTTTGGAGCAATTTGAAAAAAGTTGAATTCCTTTGAACCAATTTTTGGAACACTAGTTGAATCCAGCTTAATAAATCAATTGTTCTTTTTCTTCTTAAAAATAAAGGTTATTATAATGAATTGGAATGGGTCTGTGAGTGAAGATGTTACCTCACACTTGCAATGTATACTGAACTAGAAATTAATCACAAATGGAACAAGAAATTCCTATGAACATCTGGTGGACAAAAAAAAATCCACTAGAATTGCAATATCCCAATTCCAGATGAAACTTAACTTTTATTTGTTTAGATTTAGTTACCATTAGAAAATTTAATTCTATGTTCCTTTAAGGAAAAAACCTCACATTGATGTTGTTTTTCTTAATGATTTCCAAATTAAGCCCAAAATGTTTTTGAAAGATCCAAGCCAGATTTCATGCTGAGAGAGATGTTAAAAGAGCTTTGCAAAGAATTATTTGCACTCTGGACAGAGGTATGTAACTTAATGTACATTTCCTGATATTAGAAAGCCCAGAGGAGAGCCAATCATGTATAGAGGTGAAGGAGGAGATGATTATCTGTGACCGGGTGCCATTGTTTATGCACTAAGATACATGACGTTACAAAACCTGATTTGCAGAGGGTATAGAATCACAAATCAAAAGAAAAAAGTATTGCTTTTGATAGACACCAGCAAAGAAATGTTTTTTTATGTCTAAAAGTGTTCATTTGATGCTAAACTATGTGTTACTCATAAGATTATTATTTTCTTATGACTTAAAAATAGCTTTCTTTGTACATCTTAGAAAAGTAACAGTTACTCAGATCTTTGAATCTGCCCTTATTACCCTAACATCATTTAAATGTGATATCTGATATTCTCCATTCTAAGAACTTAAGTAAACAAATATCTCCCAATGACAAAAAATGCTACTTGGATTTACTTTCTTTCCTATAATTACTTGTATTGTTACAAATCTTACTTCTAAAATGTTTAGAAATATATTACTTATGCTATTGTTAGTGCATTTTCACATTTTATAGAATCAACTTCATAAAATAAATTGAACCAAATTTTCATCAAAACTCCATTTTTAACTTAATTTTTGATCTAATAACATTGTATATTTTCCAAATCTGTCACTTCAACCCATGGTGTCTGCATTTTAAAAATCAGTTTTAATTCTGGGTGAAATTTTAAAGCAATGAATTCATATTTCATTCCTAGGATTAAAAAAAAACAACACTTCCCTTCTCTTGATAAGAGAGGGGAAATTGTGCATGGCAGCTCACCAAAATCCTCTTTTCTTATTGCATACCAATTTATGAAATAGCACATTTTCAACACCTGCACGTATGTTGAAGCAATTAAATGTGAGTATAAAGTGTCTTCTGTTCTACTAGTTAAATCCCTTTTGTGAATAAAACAATTTTCAGTAAAGCATTATTGATGTTCATCCCAATGTTTCCTTCATCCAGTGGTAATGTATAAGGGGCAACTTGAATGTTTCTCTGCTTTATGGAATTTGCAAAGCTTTGTTGGGCTCCAATGACCTGCCACGACATATTCTATTATTTAATTGACTTTATATTACCAAGATTGCTAATGGGTGATTATAAATTCAATTTATAGTGTACGTATTGAACATTTAGAGTATGAATGATCCATTTCATTCTTACTATGAGATAGGAAGCAGCTTAAGACTTCCAACTCATGGCTATATAGTTTGTTTTGGTATTCAAAATCAGCACATCCATTGTGACAGATGTTTTAAAATTAAAAAAAACTATTAATATATTTAGATTTTATATATAGTCATCAATACAGATCTGATAGTGAATGTACATCTCTCTCTCATATGTTTGTATGTGCATATGTATAAAATCTCAATGAAGGCAGTACATGTTTTAATATCTGAATTCATTGTAAATCTCTCTCTCTCTCTCTCTCTCTCTCTCTCTCTCTCTCTCTCTCTCTCTCTTTGTCTCTGGTGTGTGTGTCTCTTTCTTTGTCTCTATCTCTGTTTCTCTCTATCTATCAGATAGGAAGTAGCTTAAGACTTCCAAGTCATCATGTGTATATATTTTGGTTTTGTATTAAAAATAGGCACATTAATTGTGACAACTGTTTGGAAGATATTTTTAAATTAAAAACTATTAATATATTTAGGTTTTATGTATAGTCATCAATACAGATTTATGGTGAATTTCCATGTCTCTTTGTGTATGTGTGTTTATATGTCAAGAATTGTCACTTATATTTACAAAGTAGTTTGAATTTAAAAAAATAAAGGCAAGAAATAGGGAAAACTGAGTGGATTATTTTATATCATTGCATCTTTCTTTAATTATTAGGAAATACTTCCTCACTAAGTTAGGTTACCCACACCCACACCCACCCCCTGCAATCCAATAGGAATCCTGTAGTCAAACGAATGTTTTAAAATGGGAATGTTATTAATAAGGAGGATTTTGATTATAGTCTTCAGAAATAGATTCTTTGGGGTTAGTCTTAAAACTGGCAGTGAATAGCTTGATCTTCATTTTTTTATTCTCCTAAAAATGAATTTAAAGTAGCTCTGTGTAGCACCATTCTTGGACTATGGACAGCTGTGTGCTTACAGCTTTTCATTTTATAAGAACTAGAGAAATCCACTGTATTTTGCAAAGCAAGACTTACAGATTCCTTCTGGCAGCCTCTGGAAACAATGATAGCTATTTTGAGTTATTTTGAATTAGGCACATTAATTTTGAAGTATCAGTTCCTATAAAACCAATGCATTTCAGAAACTCAAAGCATGGTTTCCCTTCCCCCAAAGACAAGCATCAAAATCTGATCTTATAGATAAAAGAAAAAACTTCTGATGGATATACACCACATGATTAAAACTCTAGGTCCCTATGGTTTAAACCTTGAAGACATTTTAATTATCTATTTAACATCTTGCTATTTCTGGAATTCTGACTGAGAATGCTTCTGACATAGTATTTCATGGAATGTCCTTTGCTCATACCGAGCCCCTTTTATACTCCAGATGTAAACACAAAAGCCTATCCTTTCATCTTTTAATACTCTATCACATAAAAGGAAAGGTAGGAACCTTAACGACCATATTTTAATGGATTTCTTATATATAATGTTAATGATCTTTATACTCATTGTGATATCATTTTAAAAGAGTTACCATAGTTTTTCACTATAAAATATAAATCATGGACTAAGTCCATATCTAATTATTCTTTCATTGTTAGTATTTCATCTAATTGATTTGCATTTTTAAAAAGGAAAGAATATGTCATATCCTGTTCCTCTCTGAAATGAAATGATCATTAATGTGCTTCATCAATTTTAGTTCTGCATAATATAATTTACAAAATATCTCTAAGTCATTGCCAAGTCAATCTATTCATAATTTTGACTCTAAGTTGTTTATAAAACCAAACAAAACATTTTGCTTTTATGAATTGAGTATTTGAAGTTTGGTGTAAGTCAAATACTATTTATGTCACTGACAAATATTTCGAGTACTACTTATTGAGGAAAAAACATTTAAAAAGACATAAAAACCAAAGAAACCAACGACATCAAAATAACACATTCAAAAACTAAGACTCAAAATAAGGTTTTTTGGTTATTTAGCCTGGTTATGGTCATTGTCAGTTTGTGGACTAAAACCAAGCATTTCCCTTAGCCTTGTGAGATGAAATACTGATGTATCCTCTTATACCCATTTTCCATATAGGAAAGGCAGGCAATATTTCCCCCTTCACCCACTATCCCGTATCCATTTTCTGGGAATAGAAACATCCCGGAACCCATGGATGCATGCACCTGTAAGCCAGTATTTGCAATCACAATTCTACACTGAGGACCCATTGAAACTATACTAGATTTCTAAAACTTGCCTCATTTAGACAGGGAGGACAATTGGAAATCTCATTCTCAGAGGTGTGCTGACCTGAGAGCCCAGCGGAAGGACTGTGATGCTGACGGGTTCAGTGTAGCTAGGGGCTGTTGCTAACTAGGATTGGAAGCCTCATGGAAAAGGTGGCATTCTCCTATATTACCACTTGAGACTGCTGGAGCTGCTTTGATTGTAATTTCACAAAGGCCCTGATTGTTCCTGCGGTCCTGCTAGAAGGTCTGCTTGCTTTTGTTTGCTGCGAGGAAGAATAGGATAGGGGGAGGAGAGGCCTGTTTTTTTCCTTTTCCTCAATAAAACCTTAATGTTTAATTTTAGTTCTTAAGACAGAACAGTCTCTCTAAATAGAACTTTTCTTCATCTCTTTAGATGAATGTAGAGGGCAAAAAATATATAGTTTTGGTAAACTTCTAGCTTTGGTTTTACTGATTGTCCCAGTTTTCCTCTCATATACGTACTGCTATCTTGACCCTTCACTCCCACACTCCCATTCTCTTATATTCTCATGTGGGCCTCTATTTTGGTCTCACAGGGAATTCTAGGTTAGACCTAGCTCCATCACTGGGAAGAAAGGAAGAAATGAAGCTCATTTAAAAGGCCAACCTGGCATCAGATTTCACTGTGGCTCCTAATTGCTTATCAAACCCAAAGCATATTCCTATACGTTATGTTGATCTTCTTTCAACAGATTTCACTATTTTTAAGAGACTTCATTTGTCATTAGCTTTGAAAAATCCTTCCAGTTATACCATTTTCCTTCTCTGAAGTACCCTTCCCATCCTCTCTATCTAGGCAATGCTGATTTTTCCTTTAGAAATTAACTCAAATGTCATCTTCTCTGATAAGCTGTGGCTACTAGCCCAGATCACATTTTCTCTCTCTCCTCTGAATCCCAGTCACACCTATTGTCCTAGTACAATCCCATCCGGTAAAATCTTCTTATCTTTTTATGCGTTTGTTCTACCTCCCCAACTTATCTGAGTTTACAGAACTATGAGTTATTGTCTCAAACTTCCTTAGGTCAAGAATTATCTTTCTGGTCTTTTTTGTTTCTTCTGGATGTTACCACAGTAATTTAATCAGAATAGGTTCTCGGTAAATGTTTGTGAAATGATGTGAATAACTTTTTCATTCTAACCAAGAGCATCTGGAGTCAGGAAAATCTAGGTTAAGAAGGTACTTTGAACTCTGACTAGTTGTGTGTCCTAGGGAATTCATTTAACTTTTCCATCATTCAGTTTTCTCAATTGTAAAACAAAGGAATTGGACTAGATTCTCTAATTCTTAAACACATCCCCTGTTTTCCATTCTTTCACTGGTTACATTGAAGGCCACCTCCAATTATCATGGCCACTGGACTTAAGTGGCTCTAGAGAAGAAAGGGAGGATGATGATTTTGTACAATCCTCCCTCTCTTAAATTCAATTCATTTGTATGACATGGAATTATCTCTCTTATATCACTATCATCTTACAGAACAAAGGACAAACAACATCACCATCATCAAAAACCAAGATTCACTTTTATGTAACACATTTAAAGTTTACAAAATAATAATAATTATTATTATTATAAAATTGTCTTATTTGATCTTTTGTCTTTAACAACCCAAATTCTGTACTTTCTATAATCTTAGTTCAATAAATTCTACTTAATTCATTCCATTCTTTCCAAAACCTTTCCTCTCAAATTCCCACAGTAATTGTGGTTTCAGTCCATATTATTATTATTATTTATATTATATTATTTGTAGAGATACTATTATTTGTATTTGTTATCTATATTATTATTGTTTATATTATTTTATATAATCAATATTTCTTTTTTTCTGAGGCTGGGGTTAAGTGACTTGCCCAGGGTCACACAGCTAGAAAGTGTCTGAGATCAAATTTGAACTTGGGTCCTCCTGAATTCAAGGTTGGTGCTCTATCCACTGCACCACCTAGCTGCTCCCATAATCAGTATTTCAATAGATATTTATGGTCCTCCACCTATCTTTACCTCAATTTTCTCATTTGAAAAATGAAAGTTTTTCACAAGCTCTTCAATCAATAAATCAACCAACTCAAAAACCTTGGTTAGGCACCAGGTAAGTTTTAGGAACTATGCATGTCATAAGACTAATTCTCAAGGAACTTAAATTCTGTTCCATCTCCCATTGTCATGTTTGTATACAGACTGCAATATGATATTATTATTATCATTGTAGCAAAGACTATCACAGCATACAATGGAATTGAAAAATTGGGTTCCCAGAGTATGTTTACAATATCTTCCCTCATGGCTCTAAGATTAGTCTTAAGGAAGTGGGAAAAGAGAGAACTCTTTTAGGTATACCTTATACATCACCAAATATACTTCTTTACCACCTTTTGTGATTATCAGACAATAACAATTAAGAAACTAGATTGAATCCAACTTTTAGAAAGAGATATTTATTGTGGGAGGATACTAAGAATAATTGGTCCAAGGTAATTCCAATAGACTTGAGAAAAAAAATGCTATTTATATCCAGAGAAAGAACTATGGAGACTGAATGCAGATCAAAGCATACTATTTTCACTTTTTTGTTTTTTTTCTCAGAATTTTCCCTTTTGTTCTGATTGTTCTTTAACAACATAAATGATATGAAAATGCTTAAAATTATTATACATTATCAGATTGCTTGCTATCTTGGGGAAGGAGGAGATAGGGGAAAGCAGAGGAAATTAATGTTGAAAACTATCTTTACATGTGATTGGAGAAAGTAAACTATTGTTAAATAATAATAATTAGCACAAAACATTGCTCCAAAAGTCCATGACACAGTCTCTCAAAAGAATAAAGATAATCCAGGGGAAAGTGAACTCAAGCTTAGTGAGAAAATGTGATTAAAAGCATAATTCACAGATTTTAGAATTCTTTTCTTTTGGAGTCTTCCAGATCTTCCTCTTGAATAACTTTTTGATAAGTTTTTTTTGTAGAGCCTTTCATCTGCTTTCCTAATTTGTTCTAGTCTGTACTTTCTCTCCAATGTAGACACTGCCCTCATCTGTTTCAGGGATGCTACTGGGATGCTTCTGTGATGGTGGGAAGTTTATAATCCTCAAAGTCATTCAAAGCTAATAAAATTTAGTTCTAACCAACAGAACCTAGAGGTGAAGAGGCTGGGAATGGAGTGGGAAGTGGGAAGCAGATAAAAGCTGAAGCATTCTGACCCACCATGACCCTCAGCAGGTCTAGCTCTAGAGCTGATTGGAAGACTATCTTCTGGCTCATCTCTCTTCCTCTGGAATTATAATTTCAACAAGCTCCCCATGGGACATTATTAAATCCCTTGACCAATCTAAAAAAAACTTGCTGTCACAACTAGGAAAGTATTCAGGGCTTGTTCACAATTAAGGATTTGTTCATACCAAGTGAAATATTGTGATATATTCGCATCTGATAACTACATTAGGTTTAATGAGGGTGCTGTGATTTTTATAATACCCTTTTATTTTTCAAAAAAATATGCAAATATGGTTTTCAACATTCACCTTTGCAAAACCTTGTGTTCCAAATTTTTCTCCCTCCTTCCCTCTCCCTCCCATAGATAGCAAGGAATCCACTATAGGTTAGGTTAAACATATGCACTTCTAAACATATTTCCATATGCATCATGCTGCACAAGAAAAATTAGAAAATAAGAAAAAAAACATGAGAAAGAAAAAAAATGGTGTCCTCTTTTTGGATGCAGATGGCTCTTTCTATCATAAATCTATTGAAATTGCTTTGAATCACTTCATTGTTGAAAAAGGCAAATCCATCACAGTTTATTATCACATAATCTTGTTGTTGGGTACAATGTTCTTTTGGTTCTACTCACTTCACTTAGCATCAGTTCATGTAAGTCTCTCCAGGCCTCTCTGAAATCATCCTGCTGATTATCTCTTATAGAACAATAATATTCCATCACATTCAAATACCATAACTTATTTAGCTATTTTCCAACTGATGGGCATCCACCCAATTTACAGTTCCTTGCCATTACAAAAAAGGGCTGATACAAACATTTTTGCACATGTTGGTACTTTTCTTTCTTTTATGATCTCTTTGAGATACAAACCCATTAGAGATGCTGCTGGATCAAAGAATATGCACAGTTTGATAGCCCTTTGGGCATAGTTCCAAATTGTTGTCCAGGATGGCTGGATCAGTTCATAAGGGGGAGATGAGATTTTTAATCCTATTCTTATATAGTTATACCCAGGAACAACGTGTGTGTGTGTGTGAGTGTGTGTGTGTGTGTGTGTGTGTGTGTGTGTGAAATGCATTATATTTGCGTGAGCATTTGCAGGTAGAACCAAGCCTTAACTTTGTTCGCATATGAGGTCCCATTCTCTATGATGATTTTATTCATGTAGAAAGCTCCCAGTGAGAAAACGCCCTCTATCAATGTAGAATAACCACTGTTTTGCAATCCACAGTTAGAAAATTGCTTGGACCACTAGTAGTTAGGTAATTGCCCAAATTCACAAAATTATTATATGCCAAAGATAGGATTTGAAACCAGTACTTCCTACCTTGGCACTTTATCCGCACCTCTCTAATTCTATTTTCAGTGGATTCCTGTTCTTGCTCAAATGCTTGAAAGAGTAATGAATATATATATCTATATATCTATATATAGATATGTAAATAGATTCCCTTTTAATAAAGATGATAAATTTATGCAAATATATCTATGCATAAATAAAATATGTAGACATAAGTAGATAAATAGAGATATGGGCAAGTAAATAAGCAGTTATTAATTCTACTATATGCTAGTCACCATGCTAAGCACTTTGTAAATAGGTATATAGATGTCAATATAGATATAAAAAGAAAACTATGTATAATATGTAATTTATATGTTAATATATGTATAACAAACACACAATAGATAGAAACATGGAGAGATATAGATAGCTAGTATTTATATAACCCATTAAGATTTTCAATGTGATTTACATATATTATCCTTCTATGATTCTAAGAAAAATCCTATATAATAGATGTCATTATAATTTTAAAGAAAAAAAATTAATGAGCTTTTGATAAATAATTTGCTGAAAGTTGCACAACTACTAAATGTTTGAGGAAGGATTTGAACTTGGGTTTTCCTGACTCTGGGTTAGGAAAACACTTCACTTTACTGCTCTTAACCTCTGCTAGTTCCTCCCTGAACTTCCATTTAAATGAGGACAACTTCATCAGTCATGTATTCAGGTATTTATTGAAGACTAGTTCCTCTGATGTAAGGGCTTGTTGAATTCTTTTCAGGGATGTTCTTCCAACTTTGGTGTCCACCTGTTGCCTTCCTTTCCCCCAACTCATATCTTTGACCCCAGGAAGCTGTAGCATATGCAGTGGCCACTATTTTGGCTGATGGACTAAAACAGATTGAGAATAACTGACATGTCTCAAACTCATTACAAAAGAATCATGATGTCTACCAGAAACATGTGACTCTCCATACATACACCCCAAAATGGTAGATGGGAGCAATTTGTTCCACTAGCCATGAGGAAGCTGAAGTAAATGTTATGGAGCACTTAGAACTTGGGAAGATATTGAAGAGGTCAATGTTACCCACTGCGGCCTAGGTCATTACTTATCTTGATTTTTGTCTTGCCATTCAACTTCAATGATCCTGGAAGAGAGAGTAAGGATGATGGGAAAGGGAGACTGAAACTTTGCCTCACTTAAATCTAATTAATGTGAAAGCCAAAACATTATCCTGTCTTGTCATTGGTCCTTTTGGAAAACGAAGGATGAACAACAAAACCATGTTATACTCTTGATTCTCTAGACTTTCTCTATCATCCTTTCATCTTACTTAAGCCCTTCTGCCTTCCTCTCACTGCTTTTTAGCTTCCTTTTACGTGTTGCCTACCACCATTATATTGTAAATTTCTTGAGGGCAAAGATTGCATTTCTTTCTATTTGTATTATATCTTCCATTTTTAGCACAATGCCTAGTACATAGTAAGTGCTTAATAAATGTTTACTGATTTGAGTTGAGGTCCATACTCTATCTACAAGGCAATGTATGTATCTCTCTCTCTCTCTCTCTCTCTCTCTCTCTCTCTCTCTCTCTCTCTCTCTCTCTTTCTCTCTCTCCATGCAAAATTATTTATATATATATATATACACACACATATATATATAGACACACATACATTCCAAACTACATATGTACATCAACTCAATTACCATGTATATAATAATGTAAGATTTATGTCCCATCCCTTCCCAGCTAACTTAATGAAAGTATGATCTATGCCATGCACAGGTCATAGTGGAGAATTCAGACAAAATATGATCCACTAGAAAAAGAAATGGAAGCCACTCTTCTATCTTTGCCCAAAAAACCTATAGTTAGTACAAAAATAATAGAAATGACATCAGAAAATGAATCTCTCATGTCAGATGTTTGATATGTTCCTGGGAAAAGTGGAGATCAATTTCAAGTACCTCCAAAAAAATGAAGAGGCTGGGACAAAGCTGGGAGGAAGCTCCCCTGAAATTATATCTAGTGACAAAAGGAAAATCTGATGATATAGCAATATTGTATAGAAACCTGGGGTATAGCAGTGACCCAAGATAAGCTAGAAGTGCTCAAACAGGAGTTTGAAAGATTAAATATTAACATCTTGAATGTCAGTGAACCCAAATGGATAGGAATGGATGAATTAATTCAAATGATCACTACATATACTCCTGTAGGCCAGAATACATTAAAAGAAATGGAGTACTCCTTGTATTCAATAAAAGGGTGAGAATAGCAGAACCGGAGTATAATCACAAAAATGACTGAAGGATATGTGTTTGAATGCAAGGCAAGCTATTCAACATCACAGCACTGATGCCAAAGAAGCCAGCATTGACCATTCCTATAAAGACTTACAATGTCTTCTAGAACTTATTCCCCAAAACATCACATTCATCCTAAGAGATTGTAATGCTAAAGTAAGAACTCAAAAGACAATACAAATAATAGGCAAGTTTCATCTTGTACAAAATAAAGCAGGAGAAAAACTAATAGTGTTTTGTCAAGGTTCCTCACTGGTTACAGTAAACACTCCTTTACAACAACCCAAAATGTGGTCATACATATGAACATTATGAAATGGTTACTATAGAAATCAGATGATTATGTACTTTGCAGTCAGAAATAGAATGCTCTATACAGTAAGTTAAAACAAGATCTGAAGCTGACTCAGAGGATGAGCTCCTTATTGCGAAATTAAGACAACCTGCCGAAAGAGAAATGCATCAGACCATATAGGTATAATATTAAATAATATTCCTTATGAATATGAATTAGAGGTGATGAATAGATTTAGAGGATGAGATATGGTAGATAGAGTGATTGAAGAACCATAGAAAGAAAATTTCAATATTGTATAGAAGGCAACAACAAAAACATTCCAAAGAAAAAGAGCAAGAAAGCAAAATAGAAGTCTGAAGAAGCTTTACAATAGCTGATGGAAAAAGGAAAACATAAATAAAGGGAAGATAAATCCAAATAAATGTAGATTTCTAGAGACTAATAAGGAGAGATAAGAATGTTTTCTTAATTGAGCAATGGAAAAAGATAGAGAAAAGCATTAGAATGAGAAAAACAAAAGATCTCTTCTAGAAAATTAGAACTGGAAAGTTTATTCTAAAAAATGGGCATGATTAAATGAAAATAGTTGGAATTTACCTGCACCAAAAGAGATTAAGAAATAGTAAGAATACACAAAAGAAGTATATGAGAGAAATTTTAAAACCACTGGTAACCAAAATGGTGTGGTTACTGATCTAGAGCTAGACATCTTGGAAAATGAAATCAAGTGCACCTTAAAAAGCATTGCTAACAATAAGGCTAGTGAAAGGGCTGAAATTCCAGCTGAGTTTCTAAAAAAAAGTGCTAAAAGATAGTGTTCATAAAATGATGAATTCAATATGCCAGCAAATTTGGAAAACACGACAGTGGAAATTTATGTCATAATTCTAAAGGAGGGCAATGGCAAAGTTTGTTCATACCAAACAATTATGTTTATTTCACATGCCAGCAAGGCTTTAATTAAAATTCTATAAGCCAAGCTTTAACATTATGTAAATCAAGAATTACCAGAAGAGAAGACTGGTTTTTGAAGAAGTAGAGGAACTAGAAACCAAATTGTTAACATTCACTAGATTATAGAGAAAACATGGGAGTTCCAGAAAAAAAAAAATCTGTTTAATTGACTACTCTCAAGCCTTTGTCTGTATGGATCACCACAACATGTGGCAAGTCCTCTAACCTATGGGAGTTAAAGATATCCTTACTTGCTTCTTGAGGAACTGATGAAACAGATCAAGAAGCAATAGAACTGATCACAGAACAAATAATTGGTTTAATATTGGAAAAGGAGTATGACAAGGCTATATATATTGTCACTTTATTTGTTTAAATTAGATGCACTGTATATTATGTGAAATACTGGGCTAGATGAATCAAAAGCTGCAATTAAGGTTTCTGGAGAAATATTAACATTTCAGATATACAGAGGATACTACTCTGGTTATGGAAAGTAAAGAAGCACTCTATCCACTGAATCATAAAGCTGCTTCTTATAGCATATTATAGACCCAATTTAATATATTACCATACAAAAACTGGGCTTATCAACTTATATAGGAAAACAAGAAGTGGATAAAGAATGTTTATCGTTATGATTCTGACTTGCTTTGAGTAGAGTTGACATCTAATTGTATGCATGTATGAGCATAAATATATGTGTATACATGTGATACACACATACATATATATATATTTGTGTATAGATACATATATATGTGTGTGTATATATATATACACACACACACACACACACACACACACACACACACACACAAAAATACCTATACCTATATACAATGATGTGGAGAAGCAACATGAGTTGAGGCTAGAATTAAGTTAGAAAAGTTGGCAACTTTTTCAAAAATCCCAGGTTGTTTCATGAAAAAAGGAAATAACCTTACCTTTTAAACTGTAACTTTCTTTTTGGTCATGGTATATTGATACAACTAAAGGAATATCATAATCATCTAAGAATCAAACACTGTGAACTACAAATAGTGAAACAGAGATTTTTTATGGATGTAAGTAGGCAACAATGTTGGATAACTTGATCACAAGAAGAAGGATAAAACATATCATTCAGGGAATGTAAGACTGGAAAAAGAAGTGGGTTGGTCTTATAACAAAAGGGACAAATAGATGGAGAGCCTGAGTGATATACTGGCACTTCTATAGTGTTAAAAGACACTTAAAAGAAGACCTCTAGAACATTGGATGAATTCTCTATATAATATTTCTGGGAGAACCAGAAGAAGAATGGCACAGAACATAAAGGCAAAAATCAGTTGTCATCTGTATCATTGGAAAACCCAAATCATTTGATGTGTTGAAGTGTAGTATTGTAATAATGGCAATGAAAGACATTCTGATTTTATGAAAAATACAAATTTTAGACTTTTATTTTTATGTAATTGTATTGCTTTGTGTATGTACAGTAATGGAACTAACTGCTAAAAAAAGATTTTCCAAGTAGAGTTCCTACTGGGCTATGTTAATGAATAGATCAGATTCATTTGTGATTAGCATATATTTGCATATAAATAATTAATGTGCCAACATCCTTAAAATCAGTTTTTCTTAAGTAAGTTAAACATGGTTAGGCAGAAAGATTAGCTCAGCCTAGGTTAAACTATTGCTATTATTCTAGGATTTTGAACAAAGACAAAACCGGAAGCTGGAGGTGATACATGCTGGGGAAGAATGGGAATAAACATTCTGGACCCAAATACTTGAAGAATACAGAAGCCAGAAGGGAAGACAATCCCTGACTGATTATAACTATGCAAGTCACTAAGCCTCTCTAAACCTCTGTTTCCTCACCTATAAAATGGGAATATGTGTGCTATGTAATTCCCACAGTTGTTATGAAGTATTTTGTAGCCTTTAAAGTGCTATGTAAATTTGAGATATTATTTATTATGGAAAAAAGCCAACATATCATTGAATAGTGAGGAAAAAGATATTGTTAAAGTTTGCAAGGTCCTTTAAATAATTCATTTTACATGACCCTCACAACATCTCTATGAAATCGATATTATGACTATGTAATATAATATAATATAAATAATGAAGAAAGTATAGCAGAGCGAAGTTAAATCACAAATCTAGTAAGTTTCTAAGGAAGGATTTAGATCTGGTTTCCCCAATTCCAAGGTCAACACTCTATCTATTGTACTACCTACCTTTAGGCATCATAGTGTTGACTGGCTTCTGACTCCTACTTTTTTAATGATCTTAAACAAATCATTTAGCATCTCTCTGATTCATGCAATTCTCTAAAATTATAAATTTCAAAGAAGACACTGACCAGCACTAGTAGAAGAGATTTCCATACACAGAAATTCCCTATACCCTCAGGTACACTGGTAAACATGTGGCAAACAGTTCTTCAGGGAAAAATATGGTACATGCTACATTCTATTCTGCACCATTCTTTATCATGGTTTTGAGTCTAGAACAGGGCTTCTTAATTTTTTCCACTCATGACTTTTTTTGGCCCAAGAAATTTTTACATGACTCTTGGTAAATAGGTCTATATTAGAGATATGCAAATAATATATTCACTAATAATAAATTATAATTTCACTACCTCCACATTCAGTTAGGAGACCCCATATGGAGTTGTGAACCACAGTTCAAGAGACTGAAGTCTAGACAACCAACAAAACAATGAATCAAGCCTTGATTTTTTTTAGTCTCTTAAGGTAAGAATGCTTTAGATTTTTAGTGTTTGAGCTATAAACCTTCACACTAAAGATTAGCAATGTGCTCTTGGGAAATAACATTAGCTAGCTCTAATACATCTCTGACTGTAGCCATGAAATCTCAAATTTAGTTCCTATCCCCTATAGTCAAAAAAGAAACTAAAAGTGAGTGATAACCAATGGGGCAAGCAGCTTTCTACTCTACTAAATATTTCTACAATGTAGAGAGAAATCAAGGAAAACACCAGAACCTTGACTAGTGAATTTATTATAAGACATGAACTAAGTCATGTTAGGTAGGTGGAGATGGGTTATTTGCATTGTTAGAGAAAGCATCCACATTTATAAGATCATATATGTATCATAGTGTTGGGGTAAGTTGCAGAAATAGAAAATATGGTAAAATGGACAAGATATTAGGCTTGAATTCAGCAACCTAGGTCCTTCCTCTGAATTTTGTTGTTTCACAGTAGACAACTCATGTAATCTCTCTAGGCTTCAAGTAACTCCATAGGACATAAATACTAAGCCTGCATTTTGATGTGAATATTGGGAGTCAGGTACTGCAAGCACAGAATCTTTACTTATATATTTGGTGGAAACAATACTATCCTTGAAATTATTAAACATAAGATTCCTAGATTTTCCATTTTCTCCTCTTTAAACTTAGCTTCAGAATTAGGAAGATCTTGCATTTGACATATAATATCACTGTGCCACTGAGCTAAATATTTAATCTCTCTAGTTAATTAAGATTAAATTGCAAAAAAGTGCCAATTTACACTGGTTGAGGAAATTCTCTTATAGGGAGTTTTCTACATCAGTGATATCATAGGTTTGAACTATATTTTGACCATATATATCCTTTGACTCTGCACAAATTATTTTATTTCTCTGAGATTTCACTTCACTTGGAAAATGAAGATCATAATACCTAGATAGTCTAATTCAAAGAAATAATTGGGGACCCCAAAGAAATCCAAAGTTTTTTAAAGCCATAGCATCATGTGAATATCAGTCATCAATATTATATAATATGTTTCTCTCTATGTTAAATAGGCAAGAAAATTTTTATGAACCTTTTACTAACTTTATTGAGATATTGGGTAGAGTTCAGTTCCAATGAAGAGTAATAAAATAACACTTCCCAGATTTAGAGAATGATAACAAATAAATGGAAGAAATCTATTCCCCAGATATAAGATCAAGTAAGTTACCATGGAAAATTATTAACAAAGGCCTTATTTAAAGGGATTTCAGTCACTGAACAGTGTTTAGTGGGATTAGTGACATGATATATAAGGAATTTGTTACCTAAAGTAAAAATTGTGTTTTACTCTATTTTCAATCATATAAAGTGTTATATAGTTAAAAGCACCCTAAATTTGGAGTTAGAGGGCATGGGTTTTAATTTCCATTCTGTTAATTATTACCTGTATGCTGTTCATTGGACAAGGAACTTCTTTCTAGCTTTCAGTTTTCTCATTTACAAAACAGGGGAACTCAAAGGTCATTTAACTGTTCGAATTCTCATATTTCTCTTCATTAAAATACAGAAAAGGGTTGACTTTGATGACTTTGAAGTCATCTAGCTCTAAGCATCTAGGCTTTTTTCTACCCAGCCTAGTCATGCAACCTTAAATTAAGCCTTATCCCAACCCTGCTACTATTCTAATAATCTGTATAATGATAATTTTATATTTTAAATTAAATCTTTTTATTTTCAATATAAATGCATGGATAATTTTTGACATTCACCCCTACAAAACCCTGTGTTCTAATTTTTTACCTTCCTTCTCCCCAACTCCTCCCCCACTCACCAAAGGGTCCAAAATATGTTACACAAGTGTAATTCTTCTCTACATATTTCCTCAAATATCATGCTGCTCCAAAAAAAAAATCAGATCAAAAAGGGAATAAAATGAGAAAGAAAACAAAATGCAAGCAAACAACAACAAAAAGAGTGAAAATATTATGTTGTAGTCCACATACAGTTTCTACTGTCCTCTCTCTGGATACAGATGGCTTTCTTTGTCCCTAGATCACTGGAATTGGTTTGAATCACCTCATTATTGATGAGAATTATATCCATCAGAATTGATCATTGTATATAATCTTGCTGTTGCCATATGTAATGATCTTCTGGTTCTGCTCATTTCACTTAGCATCAGTTCATGTAAGTCTCTCCAGGATCCTCTTAAATCTTAATCTATAATGATAACTTTAAACTAGAATGATGAAATACAAAGGTTAATTAGCCTGAAACTTATAAATTCACTCTAATGCTAATGCTCTCGCTCTCTGTGTCTGTCTCTATCTGTGTCTCTGTCTGTCTGTCTGTCTCTTTCCCTTCCTCTCTCTCCATATACACATATATATACACACACATATACATACACACATTTGTTTATTTGTTTGAAATTAAAATTTCCCATTTCCTTCTCCAGCTTATTTGACAGATGAAGATACAGTCAAGTGATTTTCCCAAGATCACACAATTAGTAAGTGTCTGAGGCCAGATTTGAATTCAAGAAGATGAGTTTTCCTGCCTTCATGCAAGGCACTCTATCCACTCTTCCACCTCGCGCAGTGTATGGTGGGTATAAACGCATACAATACACACATAAATAAAAGCATCTATGTATATATAAACATATAGTCTTATTTCAAAGAAGCTGCTCATTCTTAGTTAAAAAATGTTAGTATGTGACACCTATTACAGGAGCTCACACACTTCTTAAAGGTTAGTATTACATATAGAAGTTAACATATTCTGAATTCCTTACCATTATTTGGCTAGTCGATTTATTCTTTTTTTTCTATAATATCCCCTTTCATCCTTCATGCATTATTCATATCCATACCTTAATTTTAATTACACACCCAAGTTAAAATCACACTCTACCTAAAAATATAAACACTATCACACTGAAGTTGAGAATGCATTATTCTTTATACATAATCACAGTCCTGCTGAGGTTGGGTTGCCACCTTTTTCTGCAATACCACAAAGACATTTTCATTGTTGCTCCCTTCACTGTATCTACTTTATACTATCTTTTATTCATATTACTAACAGCCCATCTTAGAAGTTTTACTGTCCATATACCTTTCCGCCCTGAATAAAAGTTTTGTATATTTTTATCTGCAAAATCTTTCAGCAGGTGACTGTCTCCAACAGCCACTTAGAGGAGTCCCTACATGGTAACTAGATTAGCTGAATGCATAAGTGACTCAACATTATGGAGCAATGAAAGAAATTAGAGCTCTGGCTATTGTTAGGAATTGTATTAGGAGGCATGGTAAATTTCTTTTTTTTTTTTTTAAACAAAAATCTGTCACCGAGGATGATCATAAGTGCTTATATGAATTCTTGAAACAGAATCAAAGAAAGTCCAGAATTTGCATTATATCTGCTGCGCCTATGAAAATTCCATTAGGAGCTCCGTTACTCTCTCAATATTGTGGCAATTCTTGATAGCTTGAGGTAAAGGTGTATAGAATGGGTGGAAGTAAAGAGAAAAACAAGTATTTATTTAACACTTACTATGTGCCAGGCACTCTTTTAAAGTACTTTGCAAATATTATCTCATTTGATCTTTATAACATTTATAGGAGACAGATTATATTAGTATCCCCATTTTATAGTTAAGGAAACTGAGGCAGATGTTATGTGATTTATCCTGGGCCACATAGATAGTAGACATCAGAAGCTGGGTTTTAACTTGGGTCTTTCTGACTCCAAACTCAGAATTCCATCCACTATACCATCTAGAAAGGTTGGGACTTTGGAGGTAGATGAGGTCATTTTTTTCAATCATAAAAAAATAGATCATTACCACAGCTCTTAGAAAATTTGGATTTTTGCAAAACAATTGAAAATATTTAGCCAATATAATTAAAAAGGAGAGGATGGAAAATATAATCATAGAAACAGCATATGAAGAATGTAACATCATGACAAAATCAGTAAAAATATATAAAAGTAGCATTAATATGAATAATTATTTGCTGTTTGTATTCATGATAACTTGAATGTGGCAATCCCACAAAATTAAATTAATGTTCAACATGGAAAAATAATAATAGTTCACTAAAAGCTAATATGAGAACTTCTATTCAGTAATACTTCCATGTACAATAAGTAACATTTTCACAGATGCTGAGAATTATATTCTTTGATACATTAATAAGTGATTATTAATTACTTACTGTGTACCAGCTAGTCTTTATGCATAATTGTAATCTTGTTGTGATTGGATCGCCACCTCAGTGGTCCTTTGAAATTACATGGGAATCACAGATTCTGAGCATTGTTTCTTACTCACTGCATGAGTTTGGACAAGTTCAACTTCCCATTGTGGTAGTTGGGTGATAACTCTTAAAAGCTATGGCAGGAAAGTTTAAGGTCTTCCAAATCAAATCCTACTTGGTAGGATTATTAAAGGCTTTTCCCATAGCTAGTGTGATATTAATAAGTTTGTTTTTTTTAATGTGATTATGATAATGGTGAATAATTTCTTGGATGAATCACTTTAGTATATTTGACAGGATTTTACTTAAAATTTTAACATTATGTTCATTAATAACATCGGTCCATTTGCTCTTTCTTCTTCTGTGCTTGGGTATTGGACGTATTTTTCAAGTGTATTTTCTCAAAAAAAAGGAATTTGTGGGTGATTTTTTTCTCAATTTTTGAGAATAACATTTGTTATATTGGTATTTATTTTTTCTTTAAAAGTTTGTTGTAATACTCCTGTGAATCTATCAGTTCAAAAGTTTGTGGTTTTTTTCTTCCTTTGTAGCTCTTTTACATTTAGTTCTATATTCTTTTTGAAGATTAAAAATCACTACTTGATCTTCTTTTAGGTTAGCTATTTTATACTTTTTGAAGATGTCTCTATTTCTTTTATTTTTCCAGTTTTGTTAGCATTATAACTATATTGATGCTAATTCTTTGTAATTTTTTTCTGGTTTTGTGGTCATTTTGCCTTCTTTATATACAATTTCTTTGATTTAAAATTCCTACCCTTTTCTTTTTAATTAGATTGGCTAAGAGTTTATAAATTGTATTGGTCTTTTAAAAATGCTGTTAGTTTTATTAATATTTTCTAAAATATTTTTAAATTTCCAAATGATCTACTTTCTTAAATTAAAAAATATATTTACCCTCATGCCATTTTAGATTTGTTTGCTTTGATATTTTTCTAATTTTAATATATACATATTAAATTCATTGATCATATTTTTTTTATATTTTGTTAATATATTTTGTAGGATTATATTTTCCTGAGCACTATTTTACATGACTCGTATTTGCTATATTCTTTTATCATTATAATTTTTTTACATAATTATTAATGATTTCTATGATTTCTTCTTTGATCCACTCATTACTAAATTTTCAACATTTTGTTTCTATTTATGTATGTCTTTGGTTTGTGTTTGTAGATTGCTTACTTTTATTGCATTCTGCCCTCCAAAATATATATTTACAATTTCTGAATTTTTTATATTTGTTTGCAAAATTTCTGTCCCCTGATACATGTTCAATTTTTATAAAACTTCCATGTGGCACTGAAAAATATATGTGCTTATTTTCTGTTCCATTTGGAAGAAAGCATAAGTTTTTTAGCTTTAATTTTTTTCAGCAATTTAATCTATGTTTTCCTTTTTTTCTTTGAATTATATCTTTCCTTTCCCTTCTTTAGTATTTCCTTGGGATATAAGCCCAGTAGTAGCACTGCTGGGTCAAAGGGTATGCACAGTTTGATAACTTTTTGGGCATAGTTCCAAATCATTTTTCAGAATGGCTGGATTCTTTCACAACTCCACCAGCAATGTATTAGTGTCCCAGTTTCCCCACATCCCCTCCAACATTCATCATTATTTGTTCCTGTCATCTTTGCCAATCTGACAGGTGTGTAGTGGTATCTCAGGGTTGTCTTAATTTGCATTTATCTGATCAGTAGTGATTTGGAACACTCTTTCATATGAGTGGAAATAGTTTTAATTTCATCATCTGAAAATTGTCTGTTCATATCCTTTGGCCATTTATCAATTGGAGAATGGCTTGATTTCTTATAAATTAAAGTCAATTCTCTGTATATTTTGGAGATGAGGCCTTTATCAGAACCTTTAACTGTAAAAATGTTTTCCCAATTTGTTACTTCCCTTCTAATCTTGTTTGCATTAGTTTTGTTTGTGCAGAAACTTTTTAATTTGATGTAATCAAAATTTTCTATTTTGTGATCAATAATGATCTCTAGTTCTCTTTGGACACAAATTCCTTCCTCCTCCACAAGTCTGAGAGGTAAACTATCCTATGTTCCTCTAATTTGTTTATGATCTTGCTCTTTATGCCTAAATCTTAGACCCATTATCTTAGTATGTGGTGTTAAATGTGGGTCCATGCCTAGTTTCTTCCATATTAATTTCCAGTTTTCCCAGCAGTTTTTGTCAAATAATGAATTCTTATCCCAAAAGTTGGGATCTTTGGGTTTGTCAAACACTAGATTGCTATTTTTATTCACTATCTTGCCCTGTAAACCTAACCCATTCCACTGATCAACTAGTCTATTTCTTAGCCAGTACCAAATGGTTTTGGTGACTGTTGCTTTATAATATAGTTCTAGATGAGGTACAGCTAGACCACCTTCATTTAATTTTTTTTCATTACTTCCCTTGAAATTCTCGACCTTTTGTTGTTCCACATGAATTCTGTTGTTATTTTTTCTAGATCATTAAAATAGTTTCTTGGGAGTCTGATTGGCATAGCACTAAATAAATAGATTAGTTTAGGGAGTATTGTCATCTTAATTATGTTCGCTTGGCCTATCCAAGAGCACTCAATGTCTTTCCAATTATTTAAATCTGACTTTATTTTTGTGGCAAGTGTTTTGTAATTTTGCTCATATAATTCCTGACTTTCCTTTGGTAGATATATTCCCGAATATTTCATACAATCGTCCATTATTTTGAATGGAATTTCTCTTTGTATCTCTTGCTCTTGGATTGTGTTGGTAATGTATAAAAATGCTGATGATTTATGTGGATTTATTTTGCATCCTGCAACTTTGCTAAAGTTCTGAATTATTTCTAATAGCTTTTTAGCAGAGTCTTTGGGGTTCTCTAAGTATACCATCATGTCATCTGCAAAGAGTGATAGTTTGATTTCCTCATTTCCTACTCTAATTCCTTGAATCTCTTTCTCGGCTCTTATTGCCGAGGCTAGCATTTCTAGTACTATATTGAATAGTAATGGTGATAGTGGGCAACCTTGTTTCACTCCTGATCTTACAGGGAAAGGTTCCAGTTTATCACCATTACATATGATGTTTACTGACGGTTTTAAACATATGTTCCTTATTATTTTAAGGAATAGTCCATTTATTCCTATACTCAGAAGCGTTTTTAGTAGGAATGGATGTTGATTTTTATCAAATGCTTTTTCTGCATCTATTGAGATGATCATTTTTTTATTAATTTGATTATTAATATGATCAATTATACTAATAGTTTTCCTAATATTAAACCAGCCCTGCATTCCTGGTATAAATCCTAATTGATCATAGTGTATTATCCTGGGGATGATTTTCTGAAGTCTTTTTGCTAATATCTTATTTAAGATTTTAGCATCAATATTCATTAAGGAGTTCCTCATTTTTTAAATCTCTTACCTTGTTTCCCTCATTCATTCTCCGGTAGGCTCACTTCTTTCTGGTACACTAGAAGAGTTATTTTCCTTTTTTTGTTCATACTTGACTTTATTAAGGTACCTCATTATCTTCCTTTCCATATTTTCAATTCTGTCTCCTTCTTATGTGTCCTCTTGTTCTACAATTTAGTTCCATAAAATCATCATTTCAATTGTAGGCAGGGTTGTGTGAGTTTTATTGTCTGAGTTTTCAGATCTGTTTTTCCATCATCACTTCTATTTAATTTATTCTTTCATCATTGACTTACTTTTAAAAAGAAATTTCTTAATAGTACTTCTATTTTTCTTTTTTTTAAATTACCTTTAATTACCATATTTATTTCTTTTCTTGTATTTTTGTTTCCTGTGATGTTTAAAGGGCAAATATTTGTTATGCTGGTTTTCCTTTCAAGAAATGCTTCAAACACTTCTTTTCTTTGAGCTTCCATCTTTTTCTATTAATGGTTAGATGCAAGTTTACAGATTATGAACTCCTTTGCTCTTTGCTATACTTGTTTTTTCATTCCCTCATCCATCTTTTGGAGGTACAGAACTGTTGTATATCCTTTCCTTTAAAGATCTTTCTCCTTATTGATTGTTCAAATAATTATATTTCTTTTTGTTTTTCTGGAGGTATCTATAGATCATTTTAACTTGAACTTTTTTGTTATTTTAAAATTTTTATTACACATTTTATTTGTTCAAAAATGTATATTTTTCCTCATATTAATTTTTGCATTGTGGCACTCAGTTTTTTTCTTTTTTTCTGTTCTTCATGGAAAACATATAATCTAAGAATTTTTCCTATTCATTGTCTTTGAAATCATTTGTGTATGTGTGTGTAGTTCATGTTTATTTTAACATTACTGCTTTTGGTTTCCATTCTTCCAGATGTTGTTTTGTGGTTTCATGTTCCCAGTTATTTTTTTTTATTTCCTTTGTAAGGATTCAGATTTTCTCTTCTATCACCCAACATCTGTTAAGAGCCTACTATGTGCAAGGTATTGTGCTAAATAATCAAAAATACAAATAAAGATGAAAAATATATATAGTCCTACTTCTAAAGGAGATCACTGTTTATTCTGTCAATTATTTCCACTCTGCAGTCTATAAATTCTACTTTCAGAATCATTATTTCTTTTTCAAACCATTCAGGAACAGTCTGCTGCTGTCATTTGCTCTTTTAGGAACTGACAGAACCACTTTTTAAAAATCAAGTATCATGTCATTTATTTTTTCTTACCATATTTACCATCAATATCTGGAGTTATTTAATTGATCTAGAAGTCATAATATATTCTGTAACTAATATTTTATCTGTTGATTCATCTGACTATGTTCAGGTTGTTTAAGTTCTTTTATTTCATTAAATATTTTGGTAATGCTAACATTTTCCTTTTATATTACCCTAATGCTCATGTACAGACTACTTTCTCCTTTAATGTGATTTTCCTGAGGACTAAACATCAAAGATCAGCTTCCTCCACTGGACTCTGATGTCCAAAGGACCATTCACTTTTCACTAGCCTCAGTCAATGATTTAGGTGACTTGTAAAAGTTTAAAAATTGAGTTCTGTCCTAAATCTCTGGGATTATTTCAATAGCACTGCTAGAACATGTAGGGAAGGTTTTGCTGAGTAAGTATAGAAGGGATTAAAGAGTAAGACCTTCTATTATTTCAGATTTTGTTTTTATGTTTTTATGATTCTTGCTATTTTAGACCACAGCTGAAATTGCTTTATATCTTGTACATGATTACTATAAGTTTAAAGAGAATTAAGTGGCATTGAGAATGAGAGAAAATGTCTATTCCTACAACTTGTTGGCTACAAGACTGCAAACATATCTCTTCTTATATTCACCATTCCTTCTCTATTTTGTCTGTTCTGCTTCTTCTAAATAAGGATTATTCTAGAGTTCAAAGTTCTTAACAGAGAAGAAAGGGCAAATGAAGTTGACCAAGGATACCCAGTAAGTCAAATCTAAAACTGATATGAGATTGCTCTGAGACAGAAGATACTATTGTCTTTTGAATTCATGAAAGGTAAATGCTACAAGGCTGTTAGCTGCTAAAATCTCCTAAATCAAATTAGGTGCACAGAATTGTGGGTAGCATCACTTAGGCTTAAGTCAAACCATTGAGAATTTTAGATTATATTGGTTAAAATCTAATTACTGAGATTGGATATGTTAATAAAAACTTCTATTTACTTTCCCATACTGCATTATTTATGAATTTGAACATTCACACCCAATCACAGCTTCTGTATTCTATATTGAAAAGAGAATAGAGGGGGAAGTTAGAATGAAGAATGCAAGTTTTGGAACAGACCAAAATTAGAGAGTCAATTAGAGGAAGTAAAGAGAGTATTATGCAGCAATAAGAAGCCAGTTAAGATGAAATAAATTAATTTCTTATGGATGTAATCAACAAAATGCATGATTTCTTCCACTGACGTTCAGCAGTCTGTCATTGGAAATAGAAAAAGAAAGGTGATGAACTTAAGCCAGAGTTGGGATTTAGCAAGGGAAGAGTATGTATGGAAAAGGATAATGATGCAAGTTATTTGAGAAATGAAGATCATATACTGTTAAACTCATTAATGGAAGGATCAAGATTGAAAGAAAGGAAAATGAAGGGAGAGTAGCTATGAAAACCTGGAAGAACAATGGAGTTCAATTTACACTGAAGAAAAAGAGTAGAATTATGAGGAGGGAGGCACAGGAGAGATGTAAAGCTGGGGGAAACAAAGGAATTTCACAGCAACTTTTCTTTTTCTAGTCTGTAATCTTCTCAGACTTGTCCTAATAATTAGAGACATCATTTATAGGTGAATTTAAGGTATACAAAATATTATCTTGACTTGATTCCCATGACAACTAGTTAGTAAGGAATTATAAGATAATTGAGATGACTGGAGACTGAAGTGGATAAAGTGCTGACCTGGAGTCAAGGAGACCAAGTTAAAAATCAGCCTGAAATACTTTACTCTCTGATCATGTAATTCACTTTACTTTTCTTCACCTCAGTTTTCTCTTCTGTAAAAAGGTAAAAGCAGTGCTCTCATCCCAAGACTGTTGGAAGTATCAAAGGAAACAATTAGAAAACACTTTGCAATGCTTTGAATTCTGTATAAATGCTACATATTGTTGTTCTTAGTAATCATTATTATTCCTCCATTTTATCATTGATGAAACTCAGGCTTAAGTAAACAGAACAGGATCATAGGGTGGCAATTATCACAATGTTAGTCTCTCTTGACCCAGGTCTAGTGTTTGGTGTGTTTTTTTTCTTTGTTTGTTTTCTGCTATACCATCATTACTCCACATAAACTATGTTTTATAAACCGTTAAGGTACAATCAACCTACTTTAGCACACAATTCAAATTCTTGTTTAGTCACTGGTTGATGGAATGCCACAAGACAGAACAATTATTTCCATTAGATTTCCAAGTGACTCAGTAAAAAATACTGGACTTGAACTCAGGAAATTGTTTCATCTTTCAGTCGTGTCCAAGTCTTCATGATCCCAATGGACCATAACATGCCAATACTGTCCATAGGGATTTCTTGACAAAGATACTGTAATGGCTTGCAATTATTTTCTCTAGTGGATAAAGGCAAAAAGAAAGTAAATAAAAAATTTGCCCAAGAATAGCTGCTAAGTATCTGAGGATGGATTTTATATTTAGGTCTTTCTGATTTCAGTCCCAGCATTCTATCCACTGAACCACCCAGCTGCCCGGTAATCAGGAAGTCAAGAAGCACTTATACTCCTTGATTGTTTGAGTATTAAATGACAAGATATTTGTAATATATCATGCAAATCTTAAAGAGTTATATAAATGCTATTTATTGAAGATGGCCATACTCTAATGGGAATTAAAAAAGACCATTGACCATTCCAGAGCTGTAGATTTATAATATGATACTACCAATTTACCTTGTTTCAGGATTTAATCAGATGCAAACATATGCTAGGTCCCATAAATTCTGAAAAGGATGCAATTAAGATATTGTTGGATTATGATTGAGCAGTTGCACCAAACAAGAGACTCCTGGAATCCTGCAGGTTGTCTTAGTATTCTCAGAATGGGTACTCTAGAATTTTTTCCAGAAATAAATACATCAGAGGCAGGGCAATTGTATTAAGATTAGTTCATACAGGCCCTACATATATGATAAGTATATTTATTAGAAATCTGTGGGTTTTGTTAGATTATTTTTGTCAACTCTCAATTTAGACGAGTTCATCTGAGATTCATTCTACTGTATTCAAAACAAATATCCTAAAAAGTCACAGAATGCACTTCTTGACCAAGGAACTTATATTTATATTTTTGAGGAGGCAATGGGACCTAGAGAGACATTCAGTTTTAACTTTAAAGTAATTCTGATTAGATCAAACTGGATAAATTTGACACAAAAAAGCAGTCACATTTTCAGTCCATGTGAATTGCAGTCTGAATTAAGACCATAGAAGCAGAAACAAGCACATTACTGAAATGAGTGACTGCAGTTTCACCAGGGAAAAAGCAAGAGATAATTACCTTAGTACATGAACTATGAGTTCTAAATAGCTTACCTAGAAGGCAAATTTTAGCAGCAGGAAGTGGATCCAGGGCCAAGATATCAAGGAGAGACGCATTATATATGGTAGATATGGAACACTAACAGAGATATTGTCAGTTACTAGAACTCTTGAGAGGGACCATAGAGAGTAAGGCTAAGAAGTATTAATAGAGAAAGCTCTGTAAGTTGGTAGATTATTTTGACATTGACTTGAAAATTGTGCTGTGATTGTCACTAATAAGAACTAGTTGTACAGCTACAGACTACTAAATTTCTCCAATTTATTTGCTGAGGGAAAAAAAATATATTTTTTTTCAGTCTAAGTATTGTCCCCCTCTTGGTAATGAAATTAAAAATTTTTAAAAAGAGCTCATGCTCCATCTAGTGGTGAAGCACTAGAAGTTATCAAACACTGGATAGACCTTTGTATGCCACAAGTAAACTATCCCTACATAATTCCCTCCTCAAAATAAGTGCAAATAATCTTTGAAATTCTAATATTCAAAATTCATTCGTTCAATTTAAGCATTTCCCTCTTCTCGCAATTGCTCTTTTTAAGGAAAAGAATCTTGGAGAGAGAAAGATAACCAAATCTCATAAAGTAAGGGAAGGAAGTGGAGGAGGTAGTTATATTGGTAGTGGTAGTAGGGGTATCAAAACAAAACCAACTTTAAAGAAGGGAAAGAATCATTGCCAAGGGTGGATTGGATAATGATAACTGTTGGTGGAGATAAGGAATGTATGCTCTACTTGTGTAATTTGTTTCTATTTTATTTTCCTAGAAGTATTAGTTTCAAATTAGAAAGGACCGAGGAAGGTAGGTAGTATAGTGATTGAGAGCTGTGCTTGGAGTTAGGAAAACTTGAGTTCTGTCTTTGTACACTTCCTAACTTAACCCTGTTTGCTTCAGTTTCCTCATTTATAAAAGGAGCTAGAGAAGGAACTGGAAAACCATTCCAGTATCTTTGCCAAGAAAACCCCATTTGAGCCCATGAAGAGTCAGACATGAATGAAACATTTGAACATAGCAACAACAAGAAAATATAGAACAAAGAATAAATATGGGGAATTGATGTATAATAGAATAGAAAACAGTAGAATAGAGTTAGATGCTCTTGAGAAGTTCAGATTATCTTGCCCAGATGAACTACCTCCACCCTGTTATTGGTAATAATTTTTGAAATGCTATGGAGACTTGAAGAAATAGGAAAGGATTGGACAATGGCTATTTTGATTTTAAAAAGTGGGGAGAAGGGACTATAAATGAGCTTGATTTCTATTCAAGACAAAATTCTATAATATAGTGTTAAAAGAAAGTGAGTGAACACCTAGAAAATGGCGTAGTTTTCAGAGAAAGCCAACGTGATCTCAAGAGCAGACCAAACTCTTTTTTGGTGGAGTCATATATGAAATGAAAAGAATACTAGAGTTGAGTTTACTTAGATTCTAAGTAAATTCGTAAAGAATTAAATAAAGGCATACTGATTTAGATTGAATTGAATTGAAACTTATTCTGATGGAAAAGATGGAGAGATTTTGGCATAGAATATGATAATATTGGCCATGTGCTGCATTATGTTTTTTTCATTGTCTTATTAAAGGCATATCCAATAATAAGTCAACATACATTTCAAATACTTCTATGTGCCAGGCACTATGCTAAGTACTTGGAATACAAATCTAAGAAAAAAAAAAGCAGTATTTGCTTTCAATGGAATAAAAAAGTGTGGGGAGGGATAAGGTCTTGTGGAAATGAGTCATCAATTCCGCCTTGAAAAGAATGAGGACATGGTTGGCCTGGGCTTTCTCATTAAAATTGAGGTTCTGTGAAGAACCAGCCAATCACAGGGAGAGATTCTTGATCTTGCAGAGTCTTGATCTTACAGTTTGGAGGATATTTTCAATGTAAGAAGTAGTACAAGAATGAAGTGAGCTTCTAGAGTGAAGAGGTTCCTGTGAAATTGCAAAGAAAGTAACTAGAAAGAGTTCTGTTCTATCTGTTGAGATAAATCAAGATTGGAGTATGGGAAGGAATGAAGAGAAACATAAATGGAATGTTTAATCCAATTTTCAGATGATTTAAAACTAAGAAGGATAGACTAGCACCCTGGAAGCCAGAATTAATATTCAAAAAATTTTGGTTAGGGTAAAAAATGGGACTAATGTAGTAATATTACATTGAATAGCAAAAAATCTGAAGTTTTCCACAAAAAAAATTGGATGCAGTTAATTAAACTCAGACTTGAGACTAAAGATGCATTATAGCCCACAAGAAAGCTAACGTAATATTAGGTTATAATAATTAAAATCTGGTGACCAAGATTAGGAATGTGATGATCCTTTTGTCCTCTGCCCTGCAGTGTTGGGTACTTATTCTAGAGAAGAGGGAAGAGACTTGTAGCTACATTAGAATTGCCCTAATGTTCAAGGAGTTGTCATGTGGATGAGACATTAGACTTTTGAAAACAATCACCATGGTGGAGAAAATGGTGAACTCCAAGGAAATAAGATCCACAGCAAAATTTACCTATGATATTAACAAAATATGTGACTCTATTCAAGTCACTTAATCTCTCTTCAATTTCTCATATTTAGAGTGGGAAGAATGATACCTTTAATTCCAATTTACAAAGATGTCAATTATATATAAATAAGTTTAAAATTTTACAACTTTGTAAAAATATTAGTTATAATTTCTTCTGTTCTGGCTCTGGTGGGAAAACTATGAATTGTGGGTAGAGGTTATAAAGAAGATAATTCATGTTCAGTATAAGGCAAAACTCCACAGCAATGACAGATATCCAAAATTGCAATGGGCTGCCTTAGGAAATTGTGGTTTGCCTCACTTGAGTTTATCACATAAAGCCTGGATTATCACTTGTTGCATATCATACAGAAGAGTTTATGATCAGGTAAGAATTATACTAGAGAACCAACCAAGGTCCTTTCCTACTCTGAGATTCTATGATATAACAATTAAAATAAATTAGATCTTTATATTTCTTTGCTCAGACCAGCATTATAGTATTTGGTTGTCTTTGGAGGATAGTGTTTGTAGAGCACAGATTCATAAAAAGGGAATGTTGGGCACCAAGCCAAATTTTCATCATATTTCATCATGTTGCCTTGTCCAGCCTTTTTGCAAATTCAGATTTCATCACAGATGAAACCCAGGATGATAGAAAATTGAATGTATAGGTAGGTGTTTGCCAGGTTTGTGCTATGAACTCATTTTGGGATAGTCTTCTCTGATAATAACAGGTGTATGGTCAGTAAAGATTAAAACACAAGAAGTTTGTATGCTGCCTCCTCAAATCAAATCAAACCTATTTAGGTCATACTGCTAAGAATTTTCAACTTACCTACACATATTTTTCTAAAAGAGCTATATGATTTTCAAATTTATCACAGTGACATAGCTTTGGAGGGAAGCAATCACAAGAAAGTTATAAATTGAAGTTGGAGGGAAATCCAATAAAATGATTTCCAGATTTCCAGCTCAAAGGCAAAATGGAGTATGAATCTTGAGAACGGTTCTTCTCTTTAAAATGTTATGTTACATGCAGCCAGAAAGAGGAAAGAGAAATGGTGGAAATTATCATTGGTCATGAGAAATCACAGTTGGGTAAATGAAATGAATTCTAAACACTTTGAAAAGAAAAGCAAGAGATAGAATGTTAAATTATTATTTACTAATATATCATTCTGCAAAATTCTTTTGTTATTTGGTCTGCCTACTCCAAAGTTATCAAAATTTCAATCCACAGATTATTAATACTGGCATTTCATAGGTCTTTGGAAATCACTTCCTATTTGATCTCCTTTTTCAATTCTCCTGATAGAATGTGTTTTGAAATATTTGAAAATATTTTCATTTTGTTTTTTGTATTTTGAGTACATACATAATACCTTCATAGCATAAGTATATGTTTTTTGAAGTGGATGGATTCTTTTTTAAAAGAACAGAAATTTCAGAAAATATTTCTTGATTTGTGCAGAATTTTTCTACTGAATACATCGTGGGCATTCCACCATCTACAGTCTTCTTTGGTAGTCTTAAGTGTCAACATGAACTTCCATGAATTTCTGTTCATCTCTTGTCAAGACTATATAGATTAATGCTACAGAGTATGCAAGAATATTATATCCACCCTCATCTTTATACTGTAATATCCTTACATCATTTTAGAATGTATATCATAGAATCATAGGTAACTGAATTTCCATCAGGGAAACCTATTGAAAGGTATATTGATAAATCTTTTTTTGTTTATTATCCAATACTTCAAGAGATCTTCTTCCAAAGATTCAGATTTCAAATCATTCAGACCTTCTTCCCAAAATGGCTCTACCATCTTTTCTATGGAATCTTTCATAAAGCTTTATCTCTTGTGCAAAAACAATTCCTTATATTTGTTTTTTTGTTTTTCCTTAAAAGAGTGAAGTCCTTGAATTGTTTATATGTTCGATATAAAACCAGCTTATCTCCATTTTTAATAATACATTTTTTCAAATGACCAGAAAAGACTCTCGCTTTTCTGTGAAACATATAATTGGTAATATGCCATAGACCACTTATGAATATTATGTTCCTAACTGTTGCCCTTTGGATCATCTATAATTTCCATTCCTGTGTAGATACTTTAGACTTAGAATAATCAAGAATATATTATAGAGCCCTGAAAATATTAGGACAGGAACACGTGTGTCTGGAATTCACTTATTGCAAGTTAGTTTTCTGTAAGGGGAGAAACTCCATATGTCAAACATGATAATTCGGACTGTTGAAATAAATATTGAAAATCAGACTAATCCAAGAAAAATATTATTCCTAAATTCTTGGGTCTTTTATAATAAACATTTTAATCCAGTGTGAAAACCTGTTTAAATTCTTCTTGGCACTATTGAAAAGATTTTGAAATAAAATATACCTCTCCAAATATGCTACTGTTTCACTAATGATAAACTCAATGTCTTACCACAGAAACTAGTTGTATCCTATCCATGCTGTTTGCCAAAGTAGGCACTTGATTCTCCATCCACTCAGCAATGCCTCATTTCAGTGCGGAATAGTTCATAAAGTAGTAGGTTTGGGCTTAGGGAGCTCCTTCCTATACTTAGCCCAGGCAAACCAATATGAACGTGAAGAAACTACCTAAGTGATATTTTCTAAATTAAACTAACTTGTATATCATTATTGTATAACTTGTAAGTATAGTAAAGTAACATAAATCATAGGTCTTTGATGCAAAATCTTATTGAAAATATGGCTTTTTTCTTTTTAAAATAATTTTTATTGATGTCATGCAAAAAATTATCATATTTCTTTCCTAGGAAACCTTTCCTCTTCTTTTTTTTAGGGCACTATCCCATATAACCAATCATATTATAAGGGAAAAAGTGAGAAATGTGTTTAACATATCAAAAAAAGTCTAAAATATGTTCACTTGTGGATCTCTCCACCTTTGCAAAGGATATATAAGAAGTGTGTTCAATTCTTTTGAGCCATACTTGTTCTTTAATTTATTTTAATTTATTCAATATTTTCCATTAATTCAAAACAACAAAAAATTAAATTTGATTTCAAAAATTTTTCACTTCTAGATTCTTCCTTTATCCCCATTCACAATAAAGTTGTGCAAAACATTTCCATAAAAGTCAAGTTGTGAAGAGGGGAAACATAGATCTCCTCTTCTAATGAAAATAAAAAATCCTCAAGAAAAATTAAGTGGAGAGAAAGAGAGAGACTCCATAAAGGTTAAAGTATTATATAAACAGGAGTTATAATCATTTTCACTTCTCCATAGATATAATCTTGTTATTTACCATGAGAATTTCAAAAGTTATAGGACTCTGTATATCCTACCTTCATAGAATTATCTTATTCTATCTTCCTTCCTTCCTTCCTTCCTTGCTTCCTTCCTTCCTTCCTTCCTTCCTTCCTTCCTTCCTTCCTTCCTTCCTTCCTTCCTTCCTTCCTTCCTTCCTTCCTTCCTTCCTTCCTCTCTCCCCCCTCCTACTCTCTCTTTTTCTTTCTTTCTTTCTTTGTTCCTTCCTTTCTTTCTTTCTTTCTTCCTTCCTTCCTTCCTCCTTCCTTCCTTCCTTCCTTCCTTCCTTCCTTCCTTCCTTCCTTCCTTCCTTCCTTCCTTCCTTCCTTCCTTCCTTCCTTCCTTCCTTCCTTCCTTTCTTTCTTTCTTTCTTTCTTTCTTTCTTTCTTTCTTTCTTTCTTTCTTTCTTTCTTTCTTTCTTTCTTTCTTTCTTTCTTTCTTTCTTTCTTTCTTCCTTCCTTCCTTCCTTCCTTCCTTCCTTCCTTCCTTCCTTCCTTCCTTCCTTCCTTTCTTTCTTCCTTCCTTCCTTCCTTCCTTCCTTCCTTCCTTCCTTCCTTCCTTCCTTCCTTCCTTCCTTCCTTCCTTTCTTCCTTCCTTCCTTCCTTTCTTTCTTTCTTCCTTCCTTCCTTCTTTTCTTTCTTTCTTTCTTTCTTTCTTTCTTTCTTTCTTTCTTTCTTTCTTTCTTTCTTTCTTTCTTTCTTTCTTTCTTTCTTTCTTTCTTTCTTCTTTCTTTCTTTCTTTCTTTCTTTCTTTCTTTCTTTCTTTCTTTCTTTCTTTCTTTCTTTCTTTCTTTCTTTCTTTCTTTCTTTCTTTCTTTCTTTCTTTCTTTCTTTCTTTCTTTCTTTCTTTCTTTCTTTCTTTCTTCCTTCCTTCCTTCCTTCCTTCCTTCCTTCCTTCCTTTCTACCTTTCTACCTTTCTACCTTTCTTTCCTACCTTTCTTTCTTCTTTCTTTCTTACCTTCCCTTCTACCTTTCTTTCCTACCTTTCTTTCTACCTTTCTTTCTTATCTTTCTTGTGTTTGCCTTTCCAAGTTGTTCTGGATCCTCCCTTGATGTCAAACTGTCAAATTAGTAATTGTCACTACTTCTTTTTCTCACTGTTATTATCTTGACTTAGTTCTTTTTTTAAAAATGCTGAAAAAAATAAAGAAATGGAGAGCGGGAAGAAGGAAAGAAAGAAGAAGAAAAATGAAATAAGAAAGGGAGAAAGAGAAAGAAGGAAGGAAGGAGGGAAGGAAGGAAGGAGGGAAGGAAGGAAGGAAGGAAGGAAGGAAGGAAGGAAGGAAGGAAGGAAGGAAGGAAGGAAGGAAGGAAGGAAGGAAGGAAGGAAGGAAGATAGAATAAGATAATTCTATGAAGGTAGGATATACAGAGTCCTATAACTTTTGAAATTCTCATGGTAAATAACAAGATTATATCTATGGAGAAGTGAAAATGATTATAACTCCTGTTTATATAATACTTTAACCTTTATGGAGTCTCTGCCTCTCACTAACCCTAACAGGTAATGAGAGTGTTAATGAATCATTTGATAAAAGAAATAGTTTTAAGTAAAAAAAAAGTCTTGTGCAGTGCTACTATTGTCTTTTCTAAACTTTGAGATATATTTTATGTTCGAAGAGGCAAATCACATAAAAAAGAAAATGCTTTCAGGTAAATTACCAAGGGTTATCTTGTCTCTTCAAAGGTAGATTCTAGAATTTAGTAGTAAGTGAAGAAGATTTTGATCTAATGCAAAAATCACATTTGGTAAAATGTCTCTTGATATCCTTGTGGGCAAGATGTACATTTTTTTACACAAATGTGGCTACACGGTCTCTTTTAGACAAAAGTCTATATATTAGTGCAAGCCAGTCTTCATCAGTGGAGAACATGATATCATCAACATCATCATCATCATCATCATCATCATCATCATCATCTCTAGCATTTAATTTATGAAGCACTTTAAGATCTGCAAAATATTTTACATATATAATCTTATTTGAAACAACCCTGTGCAAAAGTTAAAATTAATATCTTCATTTTATAGAATAAGAATTTATGACTAAAAGAGGTAAAATTACTTGCTCAGTAAATTTCCTAGTAAATGTCTGAGAGAAGATTTGAAGTCATCTTTCTTTTTGCCCAACACTCAATCAACTGTACCACATAGCTGGCTCAACTTGTAACCTCCTGGTTCTGCTCATTTCACTTAACACCAGTTCATGTAAGTCTCTTCAGACCTCTCTGAAATTATCCTGCTGCTCAAGGAAAGACATTTTTTAAACAAACTGATTGGAAGCAGCAGGAACATGATTCCTTACAAATATAAAGGGGTGTATGAGCAAAGTTATGGATATTAATGGGAGATACAGACTGAGAGGAGAGCAGAAATGACACATTTTTGGGGGTGGAATATAAAACATATAAAGAGGAGTCCTGTGAGATAAGCAGGAAAAAACTACCTTCCTATTGACTCAGGATAGGTCTGATGGAGTCATATAATCAAGATACTTGAATACCAACTATGCCCGTTAGATATTATTCCTTAGGCAAAAGGTAGTCATTGAAAGTTTTGAGTATACTTAGGTCTCAATTAGTGTGAATAAAGAATCCCATTAGAAGTCACATTGTATTTACATATATATTTCCACTGGGCTGGAGCCAATTATCATATTTAATTTGATTATAACTCCTAGTAATATGAATTCAATACATGTGACCACGTCAGGTAATTTATTATCTTCACTAATTGGGACCTAGTAGTATAGGAAGGATTTGATCAGAGTATTGGGAAGATTACTAGGAAAACAAGATGAAAAATGGGTTGAAGAGAAGATTAAAGGAAGACCAGTTAATGATTTTTATAACTATGGAAAAGAAGACAATAGTGTCACAAGTGAAATCTAGCACTGAAATAAAATGAATGTTGTAAGAGATGTCAAAATGGAGGCAAAAAACATTTGGTGACTTTTTGGATGTATAGGTTATGGAAAGAGAAATGTTAATGTTGACTCTAAGGTTCTACTCTAGAGGAACTAAGAAAATTGTGGTAGTACCATAAGACTAGTGACATGGCAGGGAGGAAAAGAAGATATGAAATTTTATGGCAAAGATGATGAGTTCAGTAACTCAATAAATATTTATTAAGTAGCTAGTGTTACTTAAATGCCAAGGTTTCCATTTTTGACATATTAATTTTGAGGTGCCAATGAGATGTTCAGTGAAGTTACAAGATATTCCACAAAGAGCAAAGAGCTTTTGGGAAAATATGGAAACATTGACAAAATTTGGAAATCTTCTGCACATAAGTCGTCATTGAAGTCATAGAAATGGATAAGGTAACTCTGAGAGACAGCCTAGACAATATATAAAGATAGTCAAAGATGAAACATGATTGGGAATATTTAAGGGGCAGGAGGAGATTGAAGAGTTATCCAAGAAGGGAAGGTATAAAGGGATCAATGAGAATAGGCAACTCTTGGTGAAGACTTTGCTCCATCAACTCAGATGAAACATCTTATTTGTGATTTACAATCTTCAAGTGCTTTCTGGAGGTTATTGTTGTTCAATCACTTTTCAGCCATATCCAACTCTTAATGACCCCATTTGGGATTTTCTTGTCAAAAATACACCAATGGTTTTCCATTTCCTTCTCCAGCTCCTTTTACACATGAGGAAGTGAGGCAAACAGGGTTAAGTGACTTGCTCAGGGTCACACAGCTTGTATCTGAGGCCAGAAGTGAGATTTGAACTCATGTTTTCCTGGTCAGTTCTCTACAAACTATGCCATGCTGATTAATTAGCACATTTTCTGCACATCAGGGAATACCCCTGACACATATAAGCAAAAACAAAGAAAATTCCTGCCTTTAAGAAGCTTATCTTCTAATGGGAGAGAGTAATATATAAAAAAAATTGTAAAGTGGAGAGGTTTATTTCCATTATAAATGTTAGCTCTGTGCAAATTTTTAATGGGTTAAAATTAAATTTTAAATAATTTAAAATATGCCCTTTTATCCTTCCTGATACACACACACATACACACACACACACACACACACACACACACACACACATATATATATATATATATAAAATATACACATACACAAATATATAATTTGGGAGAAGACATATTTATTATAAATGTATTTTATGAAGTAAAAATAAAATGCATAAAATATGCTTTTCAAGAAAAAATAAAAAATAGGTACCATATACTTTAAGCATGCATTTCAAACAGTTTTTTTAAAAAGATAAACTTGAAGAACTATGTACTTTTACAGGTGAGAAAATTGTTTACATATATTATATATACAAATGTATATTAAACCATCAATGTATGTGTATGCATATATAGAGAGATACATACATATAAAATATATGTATGAATATGTATATACACAGACACACATATGAATTAATTATAAACATAATTCTCTCTTCTCAGCAGAGAGATAATACTATGGCAGAATATTGCTTTTATCGTTAAGATGTTCTCATTTTATTGGTTGTTTTTCCTTAACTGCTTTTCTTTGTTTCAAAGGAGGATTCAGTGAGAGAGGGAAGTGGCAGAAATTCATAAATTATTGTGTTGTAAAAATAAAAGTCATAAATGAAACATGGAATCTGACCAGACCTATAATTTTGTTGGTTTAGGAAATTCCCAGTGAAGCATCACTCTCTACCCCTACATATAAGCAGCCACCTTTAACTTATAATCTTAGAGATTCATCTTGGGCTCCAAAAGGTTAAGTAATTTTTCCAGAATGACCCAGATCTTGTTAACAAATGGCCAACATTGACTTGCTCGATAGCATTTTTAAAAATGGAAAGTCATAAATAACCAGTTCGTAAATGACCTTGATTTTTTCTCTCTTTATGTCTTAGAGACATATGAAGGATTGGAGTAAAGGGAAACATGCAAGTGATAAGATAAAAGATCCTAACAAAATGTTAAGTGAAAAATAAATAAATTTCCATGTTTAGTTTTTTTTAATCTTATTTCAGTTCCATAACAGGGTCACTAAGAAATATATGTGTGTATTTATATTCATAATATAGATGTGCATGTATATATAAAGATATATACATATATCTTTTCCATTGCAAATATCTTTCCTATGTACCATAATTCAAAAGAACTAATATAATTTAAGCAGACTAATTATCCAATAATGAATATTTACATGGCTTCCTCTTTAAAGTGTAAAACAGAAAAACTTCGAAGTTGATGAAAATTAATGACTCCAGTGGTACAAATTAAAAAAATATATGGCTTAGTGGATGGGAAAATGATTAGATGAAACATCATTGATGTTAAACTCATGTGACATACAAGAAAAAATGTTTTAAAGCATTTTTTCAAGTTCTTCTTTGACTCTAAGAAGCAAAACATGGACCGAAATGTATAGGGAAAAAGTGCTGGTGTCAATTTATATGATTTCAATCAAACATGTTTCATCATCCAAATCTGGTGAGAATCTCCCAATCCATAATAAGCTATAAGAGAAAACAGTGAAGAAGGCTGCACACTCATTTCAAAGAGCTGTTAAGATTACAAATCACTCCTGCCTCACTTTTGTGTTTACCCAGATAATACTTAGCACTTACACAGGGCTTTAAAGCTTCAAAGGGCCTCCAAACTTTAACTAATTAAGCCTTACAATACCCGGTGAGGTAGTGATAAGAAACCCCTTGAAGAGAGCATCTAACTGTATAATTCACACTTGCCTATATAGAATTCAGTTTAGGTGCCATGTGGTCTTTTTTTCTCTTTATATTTCAATAAACCTGCGGGGAGATGATATCCATATGTGAATATATGATGCATACCAATCTGGAGAGTGAGTAAAATAATGTGCACTTTTCTTAAGTTATGTCCAAAAGCTCACAGACAAAGATATATTTATTGGTAGCATATGAAAAACACCTGGGTCCCTCTGCTTTTCTCATGCATTTTACATTGTAAAATTTTCCAGTAAGGACTTTTGACATTATTGGGAAGAACTTTAGAAATATATATATATATATATATATATATATATATATATATATATATATATATATATATATATATATATATATATATGCTTTTTTTTAAAAAAGTCACTTATTCTCATCTTTTCTAAATTCATTCTATTTTTTTCCATCAAAACTTATTGATGACAGTTTATAAATGAATTCAACTCAAATTTGTACCCTCGGTTAATATCATGGTAGTGCCATCTTTAAATGTGCTTTTCACTGCTGTGTTGGGAGTTGTCTCTAGTGGGATACTATGGTCTCTTTGTAGTTAGTTCACTGTAGCAAATAAGCCATGCCTATCTGTTCATGTGAAAAAGGTCAGTTTCTAGTCATTTTGTTCCTTGACTATTAAAACTTGCAAGGGAGGAAAGCCCCACAACCCAGATTTTTTATTTGATTATAAAACAGATATATCCCTTTTGTTCCTAGAGAAATCTGATTATCACAAAATTACTATCTCTAAAAAAAAGAAATTTTGAGACATATCAGGCAATTAGGATGTAATAATGGCATTTTCCAATGGCTGCCTTAATTTGTATAGCAATAACAGTACTTTTCTGCCCATACACCTCTGCCCTCCTCTTCTCCCCCCTCTCCTTCTGCTCTTTTTCTTCCCCCTTTTTTCATCCTGTTAGATCAGTTCAACTTTAGAATTCATACCTTGCAAGGAAGCACCTTGTGCCCATTGGCTCCTTTCTCTGATTGGATGAGTATTCTCTAAAGCTCCATTTAAGGTTGGTTTCAAGGCCAGACATCCCTTCTTTTCCTATTAGGCTTCCTGCCAAATATCTCTGTAATACACACCTTCCCAGGTATGCTTTCTTCCCCATTCCTCCATTCCTGCTGTCCCCCCCCATTCAGTATTTTGTTATATCATTTGTTATGTCATTTCTTGAGGGCAGGAATTATCTTTCCTTATTTTTCGTTTTTTCTATTCCCAAGTTTTAACACAATGCCTGGCACACAGTAATTAATGCATATTTACTGACTGACTCTGAAGGCATAGAAATTCCTACTTATAGCTCTGTTTCTATTTCAAATGTCACCATGAGAAAAAAAAATAGTGTGAGGAGAAAAAATAAGCTTTTATTCCTCCTTTCACTATTTTTCCCACCTTTTACTGAGTCTATACTAAGCATACAAGAAATGATCTGAATTACTTGGGCTCCTAAATTTGGGAGAAAGTAGATAAGCAATTTTGTGAATGTATTGAAGACCTAGTAAGAAAATGTCTAACTGCAGATTGGGACTAGATCTTTAGTTGTAGTAATAGTAGTAGTAGTAATAGAAGTAATATATACAGTAGTAGTAGCAGTAGTAGCAATAGTAGTAGTAGTAGTAGTAGTAGTAGTAGTAGTAGTAGTAGTAGTAGTAGTAGTAATAGTAGTAGTAGTAATAGAAGTAATAATACAGACAGTGGTGGTGGTAGTGGTAGTAGTAATAATAGTAGTAGTAATAGAAATAGTAGTAGTATTAGAAGTAACAATGAAATGTAATGAATTTGGAAGTGCATAAAAATGATCCCTGTCATGATCAAAAACCAATTATGGTTAAATTTCTGGTAGTTATTATTTTTGAAATTCAGCTTCATGTAATAATTTCTAGTTCTAACAAATTCACTCTTTAGATTGATATCTACTGTAAGTTTGAACAGATGAATATGGAAAACAATATGGTTAATGAAAACTAGTTATTTTGTATTTATAATACATATTTTTCAAATTTAAATCAAGTAATATAGGAATTATGTAAACAGTTGCATACAAGACACATGAAATTATAGAAGATATATAATGGGATCTACTTTGCACCTGTTTGTAATGATAATGTAATTTTAGCAGTTGTAGAATAGATACATAATAGAATGTTTCAATAGAATATTTCAATTAGATCATACATTTAATGGAATACTTACAGAGAATATTTCAGTGAGTAGAATAGATGCTGATAAAATATTTAAGTAGAATATCATAATATATCAGTAACCATTCTTTAAAAATACTAAGTATACTTCAAGCATTATGCTAAGCACTGGATATACAAAGAAAAAAATAGTCCTTGCATTAGGCTTACATACACACATTTACATACACACATGGGCAAGTTAAATTTGATGTACTATAAGCTGAATGGGAAGGAGTCAGGGTATCACAAGGAAAGTAGTATCTGAGCAAAGCTTCAAGAGAAACAAGCATTTCTAAGATGAAGAGGTATGGTACATGGGTTGGACAGCCTAGATAAAGACATGGTTAATGAGATGGGATTTCACATAAGGAGCTACAAGAAGATGAGCTTAATTTAGTTAAGAATATTTGATAGAGAGTACTGTCTCATAAGTCTAGAAAGATAAGTTGGATTTGTCATTATTGTTGTTGGTTGTCCTTCATTCTTGAAAAGGACCAATGATGCCATTAATGTGATATCTTGACTATTCCATGAATTGGATTTAAGAGTGGTGGAGCTGTGCAAAATCATAAGCCTTTTTCTCTCCTCCACTCATCAGAGTCCAGTGGGAAGACAAAAGTCACGTCAAGTGATAGCCAACCAAAATTGGATTTTGAAGGAAAAACAGGAGAATCTATCTAATAGAAACAGGGCAGAAGTGCTCAATTTTTATTTTGATTCTTTTTTCCTCTGCCATAGAGAATGACTTCTGCCTATATAAGTGACAAAAATCTATCAGTAGTCAAAATAATGTTAGAAACATACCCCCAAATAATAAAATATTTATTAAATATCTTCTGTGTATCAACTATGTATGTGAAATTCAATTGTAAAATAATTTAGAGCAATTTTTATTACATCATTAATACTTTGCAGTGCAAAACTACAAAGTACCACCTTTCTTTCTCATGCAATCAGTGAATGAAAAGTTCTTATAAGCATGTATGTGTCAATGAGCTAAATTCCAGGATGCATGTATATAAAGAATATAGTATCTGACCTTAAGGATATTCTAATAACATAGGATCGTTCATACAAGGGACTAGTGGACAGGTGAGTAAGCATGCTTTGGTTTAGGAAGAGACAAGGATTGACACATCCTTTCCTGAAGCAATGGCAATATCTCTCCATCTGTACAAGAACGGATGGCAAGAATACTCACCTCTAATCCAGTTCAGCTCCTGATTCCCCAGGCTACTAATTCACATTTCCCCCATGTGGGTATCTTTCATTCCCTCTCATTTTATTTCTTCCTTTTATGTGTTGTTCTCCCCCTTATCCCTTCTTAGAAAATAACTTCCTTGAAAGTAGGGCTATATTTTTATTTGCCTTTGTGTTATCAGCTTTATGCTTTGTGTAGACAAATAGATTTTGACATCTAATGGTCTAATAAATGTTTTATCTTATGGAAATATTAATCTAATAATATTTAATATTGCTCCAATTTCTGTGCCTAAATAAAAAGTCAGAATCTAGAGGAGTTAGGCAGGTAAAAAGCATGGCCAAGATGTATGACTGGATAAAATGTGAAACAGGGTCCAATTTGGTAGGGGCTGCAGGTTATATAGATTAATTGATCAGAACAGCTCAACCTGGGCCTGGGATTGAGACAATTTAGTGAATTAAATCCCCCAAGAGATGTTCTTAAATAGGATTAGGAGAGTGAAAATGAGAGACACTTGGAAATCTTTCAAAAGAATATTTGTTTTCTCTTTCTTACATGTATTTATAGGGAACGGCCAGTGAGGAAAGTCCCTCCTATCAATTCAGCTTCAACTGTTTTACATCATGTGGTCTAAGAGTTTACCTGGTTCACTAAGAGGTTAAGAGACTTTCCCAGAATCATACAGCCAGAAGCCATCAGAGATAGACCTTGAATCCAGGTCCCTCCAACTCTGAGGTATATCTGTCTACTATATTATGCTGCCTTTGCATGAGAGAATTCAATGAAAATAGAAGCAAGTGTTCTTAACTGGAAATATTTGGGAGTCTTAATGCAAAACAGAGTTTTTATTACCCTAAAATTTTCTGACATCACTTCTCTTTTATCTTCTATCTAAATTGGAATTTGTGGTTCATGCTTTTTTCCATATTTTCCTTCTTTTTTTCTCTCTCATGCTTTCTTTTCTTCACTCCCCCTTTCTCTTTTCTTTCTTCCTCATTTCCTTCCTTCCTTCCTTTCTTCCCTTCTTCCCTTCTTCCTTTCTTCCCTTCTTCCCTTCTTCCCTTCTTCCTTTCTTCCTTTCTTTCTCTCCCTCCCTCCCTCCCTCCCTCTCTCCCTTCCTTCCTTCCTTCCTTCCTTCCTTCCTTCCTTCCTTCCTTCCTTCCTTCCTTCCTTCCTTCCTTCCTTCCTTCCTTCCTTCCTTCCTTCCTTCCTTCCTTCCTTCCTTCCTTCCTTCCTTCCTTCCTTCCTTCCTCTTTCTATCTTTCTTTATTTCTTCTTTCTTTCCCCCTGATTTGCATAGTCCCTTCTATTTTCTATTCTAATATGATCTGTTACTCTATGTAGACTTGTCTAGAGAAATGAACCATAGCACTTCTTCCAAGGTATGAGACTCTTCACAATGAAAAAAACATTTAAACTCTGTCCAACAGACCATTTGAGTCTACTTCTCATCTATATTAGAAAATAAAATCCTGTGAATTCATTCAGTAGGCTTTATTTCCACAGCTCTCTTGACTTCAGTGCCTTACAGACAAAGGACAAAGGTGTTTTTATATGAACTAACTTCTAAATATAGTATTTTTATGTCAAAGTTTATTTGAAATTTATCTAAAATTGAACCCTGGCATAATCTTATTAAAACTGTAAATCTACAATAACATAACTAGAACAAATGGATTCATGTCTGCCAAGAATTAGAAAATGGAGAGATTTAAATACTATGCATCCATTTAAGACTAACTCATTTCCCTTTGACAAGTATGAAAATCTGTCGCAGATAATAAATTCAACTAATGAGGTCACCGAAGTTCTTTCATTTTGCCTTGTCATATTTTGTGATTTTTATGACTCATCTAAAGCAAAATCCTCAGACTGATATTGATAATGATGAGAAGTAAGTTTGAGGCTCTAAATTGAGATGGATCAGCTCTTCTCCTCCTGGTCTGATTAACCTCTCTCCTTCCCCAAAGGGCAGGTTCGGTAGTGAATGAATTCGCTACTCAATGCTGTATCAAAACAAAGTCTTTATTGATAGTAAAGGGATAGACAGGCCTTTGGCTTCCAGAAAGACCAAACTTCCTGGCAAGGGGACGCCAGTTGGAGGGCATAAGGCTGGTATAAACCTAATGCAAGGATTCCATTTTTTAGAACTTCCTTTTATACATGACTAGGGTCATATAACAACATTTGCACAGAGATGTTATCCAAGAGGTTCTGGAGATATTTGTAAATAAGACAGGAATTTCTCTTAATCATTTGTATCTCAAATTATCTCCTTTAACCCCTCCTCAGACAAGATTTCCTGTTAATTATTTTTATCTTGAACTATCTCTCTTTTTGACCTTATCATTTCAAGCCCTTTAAAATCTGACTTCAGCCTGCCTTCCCATATTTATTTTACATTTTACCTTTCATATGTTCTGATTGTTACAACCAAACTACTCTACTTTATTACTATACTCTAATCTTCAAATTCTCTCTTCCACTCCTGTGATTTTGTATAAGCCATCCCCTATTCCAGGAAATTACTTTCTTCTCTTTCAACACTAAGAATTCTTCACTTCCATCAAGGCTCATCTCATGTACCACCTCCTTGTTGCCATCATTTTTAGTCTTCTCTCCCCTCTCAAATTGTTACATATATTTATCTTATTATGTTTTCTGTCCTCCATTAGAATGGAAGATTATTAAAGTCAGTCTATTTTCCATTTTGTCTTTGTATTTCCAACACCTTCTATATATCATATATTTACAGTCTTATATAGAGTAGGTACTTACTAATGCTTGATGGATTGGAACAAAACTCTGGACAATATCATACTTTGTCTACATTGGCTCTTCAGTAATATTGAATTATTTAAGTCAAAGAAAACAAACTTTAAAAAATATTGATTTGTTTCAAATTCTATCTTTCTTCAAGTAATATATACCAGGACTACTTAAACTTTTTCCACTTCTAACCCCTTTTGACCTAAGAAATTTTACACACCCCAGGGAAAAGCATATAAAATAGATAGACAAATCAAATTTACTGATAATAAATCATAATTTTGTGACCCCCAAATCCAGCCACATGAGCCCATATGGGGTTGCAATTAATAATTTAAGAATCTTTGGTACATACTATTTATAATCCCAACTTTTTTCCCATCATTCCCTTTAACTACTGTTTCCTTTTTGTTATATGAAATGTTATGGATGTTATGCATTGTAACATGTGCTTGAAGTTCAAACTACTTTTCCTTCCCCCAACTTTCTCAGTGCTAAAGAAATTTGCGTATGCGCAGATTTGATTTCCCTTTCTGCTTTCTTTAAACACTGAATAATGGAATTTAAAACTGCTCAACATAGCTTTGAAAAGAACTCAAATCCAATTCCTTATTTCTGCCATGTTATCATTCTGCCAGAGTTAGTAGCAACTCAACCTAGAGACTAGAAACTTGATTTTTAAAAAAATAATTCCTTGTCCCTTTGAGTTAACATGATAAAATGAAAAGAGCATTCCAGTTCTGGAATCTGTGGACCTGGGTTAAATCCAATACTGCCTTCCTGAGTGAGCTTGAACAAGTCACTGAACTTGTTTAATTCTTAACATAAAATGAGTGAGTTAAACTAGATATCTCTTCTCTAACTCTAAATCTATGATATTATGTGCAAAGCTCTATTTAAAATAATAATCTGGAGCCCCTTTGGATTCACACCATTGCTGAGAATGACCATTAAGGAGAGCTCTAAGAAGTCTTTATGGAGTTTCTGATTTCACACAAAAGACAAATTTCGTTAGTAGAAACATTTTTGTTTTGTTTTTATATGCATATTCCTTCCCTCTTCCCCCAACCTGTAAATGTTAGATTAGTACAATAAATACAGTGGCCTTTTTATCCAAATCAGCTACATCATTCAAAAAAAAAATAGAAAAAGAAAAAGAAAGCACCAACTCCTAATGTACCTTTTGGTTCCTTCCCTGCAATTATGTTAACAAGTATCACGCTGAGAAAGGATTAGCCCTGATGGACAATCAAAGACAATGCTTCCTTCCTGGTAAAAAGGTGTGAAAAGATAGAGGCCCTAGAGCTGGTGTTATTAGGCAGACCTGCAGGAGGCCCACAGGACCTGCTAGTAAGTTAGCTCAGGAGATGCTAAAGTATAGAAGATGCTTAGTCACTATTAAAAGCTCTTCAATGCCATCATATAACACCTTTGATTCATAGGGAGGTGAAGCCACAATGCAAATACTCCCCTGACAGGTTCTTTTTGGTGTTTATCACCCAGTGTGGCAGCCAGGACACCTGGCTGAGTAAAAATCCCAGTGGGAGGTGAGCACTTGGCTGAATAACAGCACTAGGGCACTCACGGGCCATGAATCAGGGCTGGGGAGGCAGGGTAAAGCAAGAAAGCAGAGATGGATTTTTTTTTTTAATGCTGACAAAGAAGAAAAAAGGCAAGAAGGTTTAACCAATTATTGTTCTGTAATCTATAAAATGAGAAAATAAAATTAAAAGCCAAAAAGGCAAATGAGTTCCAGAAATCCTTTTATTATTCTACTGCCAAACCGGCCCAAAGCATATCACAGGATAATCTGGGAAATGGAACAAAGGGTGCTGTCAGTTAATAATCATATTTCTAAGTGATTGTGATATATTTTTCATATCATTTATATGTTTCAGCTCATGTTTTATTCAAACTCTCTTCTGCAAATATTGTCCTTACTATCAAAGAGTATGATAGAAAAAAAAATGGTTCCACTTTATTTCCTCTTTAGAGTGGGTTTAATATTTATGTTACCTCTCAAAAGTCAGTTTTGAACTTTTTAGGGAGAGCCTCAAGGAAGCCCCACTTGAGTCAGGGCTCTTTTATTGTATAGACTATTGATATTATTTTGGAAAGCTCTCAGCTCTAAAAGAACATTAATCAGGCAATACTAAGTCAACACTTCTTGCTCATCAAGAGCATGGTTTAGGTTACATTCCACCCAGACAATGTGAAATAAAAATATTGTATTTTAGGAATGGGTATCTAATACAAACTTTATTAATGTACCTCCCAGAGACTGCTCAGAGGCAAAGGTGACCACCAGGGCAGAGGTGGATGGTTCCAAGCTGCCTCTATGAACATCTGTGTAAATAGTCGAATGGTGGGCCACTCCAAGTTCCCAAGGCTGTATGCTCAGAAATTAAACTACAAAAAGGCCAGATCTATAACTGTACAAAAAAATTGCCTAGAGAATTCCCCACCCCTTCTTCTTACCCCCTACTATTTCTGGTGCTGTTGAGAGGCACAAAAAAAGCCTCAAGACCACCAAGGAAGAAAGGGGCAGCAAGAGGCCATAGGAATAATGAATTTAAAGGATGCCTGCATACAGTGGTTAGTGTTTATGTCTATTCTGCTGAGGCAATATCTTTGTATGTAGACAATGTGGAGTCTCTAAGCTTGAACATTGAACGTGGGCATAAAAAGCATAACACCTTTGGGGTTTTTTTCCCTAATGCTTTATTTATTTCAAATTATTATCTTATTAATATTTGGGGTTATTTTTATTTTCCTAATGCCTTATTTATTTTGTATTTCTTATTATATTATTAGTCTTTTGTTTCTTCTCATTTTCCCAATGTCTTATTTATTTCATATTTCTTCTTATACTATCAGTAATTTTTTTCTTCTTTTCTCAACGTCTTATTAATTTTATAGTTCTTATTGTTATATTATTAGTCATTTTTCTTATTATTTTACCAATGTCATTTCATAGTTCTTATTACATTATCAATAATTTGTTTCTTATTTTTCCAATGTCTTATTTTATTTCATATTTTATTGTTATATTATTGATCTTTTTTCTTATTATTTTCTCAATGCTTTTAATAACTAAAAAGATAATCAAGAACAATGGGATATTAGTAGTAGACATCATTGCTAGTAGCACAATTTATCCATCTACAGTGACCCTATTTCAAAACATTGTAAAATTAAGCCTCCTTTCATCAAACTTGTAAATAAAGAGAATATTTTCCAATCGAACAAAACAAGTAAAAGAAGGAAAAGGCCACAGTTTTTAAGTTAATATGTCTCTCTACAATGATACTACAAATTCTTCTACCATTCTAATTCTAATTTATTGGATTTTGGGAAATGTTTATCTTCTCTCATTTTCATCAGTATCATAGCATTTTTGACAACTTGATATAATACATTTGGATTCAGATCACCTGCACTTATTACTATGTGTCTTTCCATTATAGAGTCTGCTGAATAGTGCAGTGGATAGCTCATTGGTCCTAGAGTTTGGAAAACCCAAGTTCAACTGTAAACTCAGATACTTGACTGAGTGACTCTGTGTGAATTATTTAATTTCCATCTCAGTTCCTTTAACTGTAAAATGGGAATAATGATAGCGCCTACTTCCCAGCTTTGGTATAAGGTAATAGGTCATAATTTTATAAAGTCTTTAGCACAGTGACTAACACATGATACATTCTTTGTAAGTGTTCATTTTCTTCCTTTCATGGGAAACAAGCCACTTAAATTTACAAGGTCATCTTTTTCTTATTTGTAAAATGGAAATAGCAATATTTGTAATTACTAATAAGATTTTTGTGAGAATAGGAGGTAAATGCTTTGTAAACAATCAAGTGCTATATTGAGGTTTATGTAGAGTCCAACTGAAGAATACAAGAACATCCTGGGGCTGCATTGCCATTGGCCATTTGGGTTCTTACTCTTACCAAGACATAAACTACTTTGGGTTCTTATCAGGATCTCTTGGTCTGTTGTCTTTCACATGTGTGTTATTATATGATGGGAACCATTATAATCTATTTTTTCCTTTATTTGACTGAATAGTTTCTTCCTAGGACAGACATATTTCTTTTGCCTCATAATGACCAGTGCTTGTGAGATTCCATGAAGATTCTCTGCTTCAGATGTAGATTTGAATCATGGTAGTGGAAGCAACTTCTCCACTTTTTTGTGTGTGAGGACACATTGCCACAGATGGAAGGGCTGACCCAAGTTCATAGAGTAGAGCAAGCTTTAGAAACTATATCTCTTAATTCCAAGCACAGTGCTCTAATTAACAGATATTTATTATGACTATAGACCAGGTCCTAGCTCAGATCCTGGAGAGTTTATTGAGAATTTATTGCTGCTAGTTTACATTTCTCACAACAATCCTATGAGGTGTAGAGTGCAAGAATTTTGAGTTCTATTTTAAAAATTAAGGAAGTGGAAATTCAAAAAATTAAAATGACTTGACGTTGCACTCCAAAGTATTACAGGTGGGCTTTAAATTCAGGATAAGTGATTCTCAGAAACTTTTGTTTTTCATTTTTCTTTTATTAATTTTTTGGATGAATAGAAAGATCCATTTTTCTCTTCTACTTTCTATCCTGTTGGAAAGAAAAAATAAAACAGAAGAAAAAATCGTCATTAAAAATTCATATATAATCAAGCAAAACAAATTTCCTCATTGGCTCTGTTCAAAATATCTCATTCTGCACAATCTTAACCTTTCTGTCAGGAGGTGGAAAGCAACATTCATTTTTACTCCTTTGAAATTAATGATAGTTGTATGAATTAGAATTTTTAACAGCCTTCAGGATTGTTTGTTTTCAGGATTGTTATTATATTTATTATTTTTCAGATTGTATGTCTTTAATTCTTCATCATTCCTCAAATCTTAAAATTTAATTTTCTAATATACATGTTATGTTGTAAATTATTTTTGGTCAGCATATTATATGCTGAATCAGTTCATACAAATTTTTCTAAATGTCTTTGAAAACATCAATTTTCTATTTCCTTACTTCTTGCAACACTTCTGTTATGTTTATCTATAACAATTTGAGAGCATTTAAGTAGTGCAGCTGATAGAGTGCCAAGTCTGATATCAGGAATAGTTGAGTCAAGTCACTTAATTCTGTTTGCCTCAGTTTTCTCATCTGTAAAGAGGGAAACAGCAAAACACTATCTTTGCTAAGAAAACTCCAGATGGGGTCACAAAGTCATCCTAAAAAATAATTGAACAACTATCACAATCTGTCTAGTTCTTCCTCCATTGATCCCATGATATGTTTTTTTAATTACTTATCTTGTTTTGGCTTGGGCTTTTGGGGCTTTTTTGTTTACTACTTTTGGTTTGGGGTTTTTTGTTTACTTGTTTTGGTTTAGGTTTATTTTTTGATTATCATAAGAAGAGATGTTTTAAATATTGATGTGCACACAAGATCAAAAAATCTCTTTTGATATATCATTATATAGGTCAAAAATATTTTGGGCTTACTTCTTGATTCTTTTTGTTATAACTGTTGTGGGGGCCTAGGAATAGTTAAAAAGGAGACTGAAGTGAAATATCTATTAATATATTGAAGAGTGTCCAGAATCTTGAAGTTAAGAAAATCATGAGCTTTGGGGATTAAAATAGAGTGCTGGGTTGTATGGCTGATGATAATGTTTTGAATCTTATGATGGCTTGCACCGTGGGAGAGAGAAAAAGGTGTCTTTCCCAAAAGAGGCAATGAATCAACTAGACACTTAGACAAGTGAAGAATGCAAGAAGCAGCAATTGCTGTTCTAGAAACAGAAGTTTAGGGACCTGGAAGCCTGAAGGAAGGAATAGGCCCAAATAAAATCAACCAGGTGCCAAAAATTGAAGTCAATTTAACAGACATTTATTGAGCATCTAAATGCGTCAGGCAGTATGCCAAGCACTGGAGGTATTAAAAAAAAAACAGAAAGGACTAGAATATCATTTAAAATAAAAATGAACATATGCAAAGAATTGTGGAAGCCCAAGACTTTTCCTGGAAATAGAGTTTAAATTAATCAGGAAGTAGATAAATGCAGAGCCATGAAAATTGAAGTAAACAACAACAAAGATAGAATATCATAAAGGAAGGTTTTAAGGGGAGATGAGGAGCTAGACAACCATGATATAAGGTTGAATATATGAAGAAAACATAAGACACCCCCAAAAAAGGCTTATAATCTTGAGATAATCATACCTATGTAAAATAAAAAGTACTCACGGTTTAATACCTGTCTCCCTTTCCCTTCCTGCTTCCCTTCTTCTCTCCCTTCTTCCTCCTTCCTTCTCTGTATCTCTCTCCTTTTTTTCTCTTTCTCTCTCTCATTCAAAGGATCTGAGTTTAAATCCAGTCCCTGACTACTATTCTAACTATGTGATCTTAATGTTATTAAGTCTCATTCTCTTCAACATTAAAACCTGTGATTTTGTTGATTTGTTGATTATTGGAGTGACAAGTATGGAAAACAATTAAGTCTTCAGAAACACAAATATTAGGTCCATATCAGTGTATCTAATGTTATGAGTGCTTCTAGTTATTGAAGGTTCAATATGAAACAGATCAGGTGACATAATAAAGAACAATCAGTGAGGGCTTCTCTCTAACTAACCCCTTACCTTCCTGGTCCTTTAACCAACTACAGTGACTCCCTCCCTTCACTAAGTCACCTGGAAGAAAGATTATCTAAACAACAAACAAATGAGGGTCCTGAAGAGACATTCAGTTGCTTATTGAATAGATGAAACAATTGTTGTCCTATGGATAAAACACTCTCAAATTCAAAATTCTCAATTCCTGTGATATGGAATTTAAAATTGCTTAGAAAAAAAAAACACCTTCCACATCTGGGACTTCTTGCTTTCTGGGCACTGTTCATTCACCTCAATGCAATCATTCCTGTGTCCCTATCCCAAATATCTTCCCTTTCATTGTACCCTAAGATGTTACTTTCCACTGTTAATAATGGATTCTTCAAATCAATTCTCTTCTTATACTCTTTCTATATAATCAAAGAAACCTAGCTACTTTCAAAAGACATTGCATCCCTGTCCATCTTCTGTAGAACAGAACATCTCTCTTGTCCCCTGACATATTGGATCAAGAGAAAGTGGAACTGTTCATTGATCAATATTGGTATCATCAAACTCTCCTATTCCCAAAATCATTCAGCAATTTGTTTTTCCTTCACAGGTTCAACCTATCCAAATTTATCACCCTAGCTAGATCATGATAGCAGTTACATCTATCAATGCCCAAGTAATTCTTTAAAAGTTCAGTACTTGAATTATACCCATTATCTTCAGCTTATTCCTATCCTTTGATCTGGGAAATTTAATGAACATGCTGATGTCTTCTCAAGTACAATGGCCTCCTAGTTCAATAATCTCCTTAAATTTCCATGACCTGTCCCTTTATTCAATCTCAGATTCATTAAGATGACATTTAAAAAAATCTTCTATCCATAACCTACTCACCTTCCATATTTTCTTGTTCTTCAAGATTTCTAAACTTATTTTTATCCTTACTGTAAGCTCTGGTGATTCTATAACTTCCTATTTTCATGGTTTACTCTTCTTTCTTTGAAATTTATAGTTAATTGAATAAACCTTACACAGTTCTCTATCCTTGAATCCCTTGTTCCTTTTTCTTTTAAACACTCTTCCCTTTTTTAATACCCAATCTCAGATGACCTTAATTTTTGTGCTATTGAAGAGTTATGAAGGAAGTCACACAATCCTGTAGATGAGATTCACCATTAATTTGTTATATAATTTCAACGAAGCTTTCAGAGTTGTATAGAAATAATTTCACTCTTTCCTATAACAATGCCTTTTGGAATTCCTCACTTTATTTGTCCAAATCTTTCTTTTCAACCAAATTACCTCCCCCACTTCTCTTTTGCTCATCTTTTGCTAATTATCATGAACTCCTTTTTACTTTTACAATCCAATCTTCTTATTAGATCCTCTATTCTTACCTTCTTTGCTCTTTGCTTAAAGAAAACTATGATCCTTATCTTTACCAAGACCAAGTTTGTACCTGTGTCTCCATTGTATCTGTTTTTATCTCCTCAGCAATTAAACTGTTCAAAATCATCCCATTTCTCTCAGTAGTCTTCTATCTCTATCTCCTGATTCCTTAATTGCATGCAAAGATATGCCACAATATCACTAATCCTTTTTAAAAATTTTTGCATTTAACTCTACTATCTTTATATATCTTCTATTTAATTTTCAAAATCAAAAGAAAGGAGTGCTATTCATTGTATACATTTCATTTACTTTTTAGTCCCTTGCAATCTGACTTTCAAGTGTACTACTCAACTGGAAACGTTTTTTTCAAAGTTACCAATTACCTTTTATTTATTCATTTATCTATGTATTTGTTTGTTTGTTTATTTCTGAGGCAAATGGGGTTTAGTTATTTGCCCAGGGTCTCACAGCTAGAAAGTGTTAAGTGTCTGAGACCACATTTGAACTCAAGTCCTCCTAACTTCAGTGCTGGTGCTCCATCCATTGTGCCACCTAGCTGCACCCACCAATTACCTTTTAATTGATAGATCTAATGTACTTTTTAAAGCCTCACTTTTGTTTACCTGTTTGTGAATTTTAATACATTCACTTTTTTCTAAATACTCTCTGCTGCCATTGTTTCAATCACTATGATTCTTTAATTGTTCTACCTATTTGATCCTTCTCAGATTGGTTTTCTGAGCAGATTGTCATCCATGTTTCACTCTATTTGGTGTGTATTCAAGGGAATCCATCCTAGAGGATCTCTTTTTTTCTCCTCTCCCCTCCACTTTTCTTCTCTTCCCTTCTCTTCTCTATTCTCATTCTGCTTATTTTCATACCCTTTTTATCTCTTTCCTCCCCTCTCCCCTCTGGGATTTTGAATGGTGAATTGGAGGTACTGAAAAATTACAAGCACATAAATTTTGGCAGAACCTATACCATAAGGATCATGTGGACTACTTAGGTCATATTATTCTCTCTCCTTTTGAGCAGATAGTTCATCTTGATCTTGGATTAAATAGCTTCCTTTATTCTTGCATGTTCTATTACATAACTTGGTATTCTCAATTTTCTGTGGATCATAGACTTCTTCAGGAGTCTAATAATTTATATGTTAAAAGACAGACCTCATCACTGTTGGTGACTTAGGGTGATGTCTACACCAATCATATGTAGATTTTCTCCAGTGGAATGGACAGATGAGAACAAGTTGTTCCGGTGGCCATAAAAATGGTAGATACATATAATATGGAGCACCTATACATTGGACAATCATCAAAGACATTTCATCCACCACATCACAAACCATTGCCAATGATCCTGACTTTTGTCGCACTACTGAACTTCAGGACCCAGGAACAGAGAGTGATTTTGACAACTTTGTGCAACTCTGCCTCGCTTAAATCCAGTTTCTTGCACAAACTGACTTTACTTAAGATGCCATTGGTACTCTTCAAAAATGGAGCACAAAACAATACCAACAATGTTTATATGCTCTTTTGCAAAGTAATTTTTTAAAAATTCAAAATAGAAGGAAATGCTAACTTTCAGTGAGAGGTTAGGGAAAATCATAATAATTTTTTCCATCCAAGTTCAAGAACTCCCTAAATCTATGTAAGGACTTCTCCTGGGGCTAGGAACCACATGTTAAGAATTTCTTGCTCAAATTCTTCTTTATGGCTTTTTTTGATTAGTGTGAATGTTTGCTGTCTTTTGTATAATAACATGGAGGAAGTGAAATCAAGACAGTGGAGATCTACTCTCCAGATGCATAAAAGAATTACTTCTTCCTTTTAACCTCATAGAGAGGAGGAAAACTGGATTTTTTCCCCTTCTCCCACCTTGACAACAATATCTGACTATAATAAGTAGAGAGAATTTTATCTCAATATCCTTTTTGAAGATAGGACAGTATAGGAAGGATCAACCATTCATAGGTGTTTTATTGCCCACAAATATGAAACCCTAGTCTCACTGAATATGAGACCGTATTGCTGAGCTTTCTAAAATCTGTGTTCCACCACACTGCCCATTTGTTACATTCAATGAGTACAACTTGTTGACTTTGCTTCAATTTAAGATTCTTGTCTTACAATCTTTAAGACTTCATCAAATGGGCTGAATGGCTGACATAAATTGAAGTGAGTTTTGAGCAGTTGATAGAGATTGAATTTACATTTAATTGATATCATCAACTCCAACTAATTTCTTTGCCTCATTTAACTCCATGATAATGATAAAAACAAACATGGAAAAACTGAATTAGAGAACAAATATTAGGATTCTAACATTTAACACTCTAAAGGTGCATGATGCTAATCAGTGATGATGACCATGAGAATAATGACCATCCCCTCTGTTCTCTAACCTTCAGCAAGAATTTCTCCTTAGGTGGTGGTGTTTTTTCAAGTTATTTGAAGGCATGTTTTAAGGTTTATGTCGACATCTTTATAAGTACAGTAGTATACACAAAAAATACAGATCAAGGAATAATGATAATGGAGACACAATAGAGATAAGAATATTTAATTCTCATCTTGTTTTCATTTTCTCTGCCAATGAGGACAATCTTTGTCCTGGAAAAGACAGGACATAAATAGCTAAGAGAGAATTAAAACTCAACATAAGTAGGGAGATTTTGTGAGAGCATTGTAAATTGCCCTTGATGAGTTCAAACTACCAAACTCAAACAGAATTCATCCTGCAGTATTAAGAGATCTGGTGGATTGGATTGAAAAAATAAATTGACAGTGATTTTTAATGACTTTGAAGAGAGTCAAGAGTAAGAGGAAATGCCATAGTTTTCAAGAAAAAAAGTAGAGCTTGAGGTTACTGAGATTACATTTTTCATGTTAAATCTAACAAATTATAAAATTTAAAAAGTAGAAAAGAAGTAGTTATCAAAGTTAGCCAGGTTGGCTTCATCAAGAACAAGTCAGAACAAAGTGAATTTATAGTCTTTTTTTGATAGGCAGGTTTGGGGGCATAATGTAAATGTATTTTTTCTAGATTAAAATAAAAGAAGTTTTGTGTTATTCTTTTGGAAAAAAATGAGGTGTGGAGTAAATAACTGCATATTTGGGTAAATATGTGATTGGCTGAATATATCATTGGAAACATAATCATTAATGACCTAAAATAATCTGAAAAGGAAGTTTTTTTTAGAATATCCTGCTATTCATTTTTGGCTTTGTGTTGTTTCACATTTTATTCATCAATTATTTGGGTGGTGCTATAACTGACATTCTTAAGTCTGCTATTCTTCAGAACTCAAAGGGATGGCTAATTGAATTTCAGACCAGGTTCCTACAAGATCGTAACAGACCTGAATATTGGTAGAATCTAATAATATGAAATTTCATAGGGATAAATATATAAGGTCTTACTCTAAAATTAAAAACAATTAACTTTGCCTTCTATAGGAAGCTTCTCTTGAAGCTTCAGGTGTCATTCCTTTGTTAGTTATTTCCAATTTATTCTGCATATAAATTGGCTCTACATAGTTGATTACCTATTGACACCTTCATAACACTTTGAATTTATTGGGAGCAGAAACTCTCCTTTGCCTATATATCTATAACTCTCGGTACAATGTCTAGCACATAGTAAGAATTTAATAAATGTTTATTGACTGACACAATAGCTAAGTTCTATTTTGTCTGAAAATGATCTGGAAGGTTTTGTGGGACTACATACTCAATATGAATCATGAGAGTGATGAGGAAGTTTAAAAAATCTAATTCAAGAGAAGAATTATATAACCATACTACTACCCTAATCACATGACATTTGGCAATTTTGGGTGCTACAATTTAGAATGAATTGCGACACTCTCTAGCATGTCTGAAAGGAGGATGATCAAGTTTATCAAGGACCTTTAGATTAGACACATAGGAATCTAGTTGAATGATATTTCACACTGAGAATAGGAGACTTAATAAGGGCATGACAACTGTATGCAAGTTTTAGAAGGGTTGTCAGAAAGAAATAGGATTTGCTAAGTCCTAGAAGTCAACATTAGGAATGATAAATAGAAACTGAACAGAGACACATTTAGCCTTAAGACAAAGAGGTACTCATAATAATAATAATTGTCTAAAAGTTGAATTTAGCTATTTATGGGATTGTAATTGGATCATTGGAGGCCTTCAAGTAAAGCTGGATGAACATTTGTCACACATGTCTATTATAGATGGAGTTCCTCTTCTTTTTCATTGTGATGCTTGATTGATTGATATGAGGCTGAACTAAATAACCTCTGTGATTCTTTTCAACTTTGAGATTCTATGAAAGATTATAGGAGTGTAATTTTTAAGAATCATAGCAAGGCAACAAACAAAAAAAATCTGTATGTTATTTTGAAAGTCCAAAGGAAAAATAGGAAAAAATCATATTTAAAATTTCTAGTCATTAAAAGAAAATGTTTTAAAAGTTTATAAAGGTATGTATATACATATATATATGGATATACATTTGCAAGCTTTCATATATATTTGTGTGTGTATATATGTCATGTATAGAGTCAGATCTCACAGCACAAATATTTTTAAAAGGAAACTTGATAAAGCTAGAATATATTCAGAAAATCATAACTTGGATTGAAAAGAACCTGGATTATTTCATATAAGGAATGTTGAAGAAATTGGGAATAATTATCTTAGAAAAGAGAAAAAGTGACTGTGGGTATGCGGCACAGTTGGTAAGAGGGGAGGCATCATGACCGTCTTCAAATAGGACTTTCTTTTGCAAGAGGTTGTAGACTTATTCTATGTCAGTTCAGACATAATAAGAAATATCAGCGGACAAAAGTTATAGAAAGGGAGGCTTAAGTTCAAATATAAGGAAGAACATTTTTATCATTAGTGTTCAAGAGTAGAATAAGCTACCCAAGGGGCTAGTGAGCCCCCTTGTATAAGGAGGTATGAAAGCAGATATCTGTCTGTCAGGTATACTGTGTGAAAAGGATTTTTCATTGAGTTGTAGATTGAACTACATGACCCCATAGAATTCCTTTCTACTCTGAAATTCTTTGATTCTGTGGGAGTTGTTCAATGCCCTTTTTTACAAGTCTTTACCAAATAAAGTTGATTGAATATAGCAAAGAAGTCTGGAATAGGTTAAAAAAAATCAATCAAGACATTATAATGAGCCTTTAATGCTACGTAAAACATTCGACAAAAATAAATCTGGATGAGACCTCCAAACAAATCTAGCCCAATCTTCTTACTTTACAGATGAAAAAATTGAGGCCCAATGTCCTAAAAGTAATAGTGGTAAGATATAAAATTCAAATACAAATCCTTTGATTGTGGGACCTTTGGATCCTCTATGGTATGTACTATAATATAGCTTCTGAACACAAATGTTTATAAGAAAGAAACTTTGATCTCAAGAGAATTATGATATGATATATGGAAAAGTAATGTGTTATAATTTAAAGAAAACCAGAAGATAAGTGTTCTAGTTTCTGCTGTGTCATTAATATGCCATCTGAGTGATCTCTGGCTGATAACTTCATCTTACTTTGTCAAAGACCCACTGAATAACAGGCAGATGATTTCAACACTCAAGAAACACTTAGAAAATCATAATTTGGATTGAAAAGACTATTTCATATAAGGAATGTTTGAAGAAATTGGGAATAATTAGAAAAGAGAAAAAGTAATTGTGGGTATGAAGCACAGTTTCATGAAATAGTATTCCAGTTTTTTCATATTCTCTTCAATATTTGTAAGTTTCTCTTTTTTAATTTTCCCTAATCTGAGAGACATAAGATTTTATCTCAAGTGTTCTCTGACTTTTCATTGTTCTAATCAATAATGATTTAGAGCATTTTATTTCTTCATTGGAAAGCTTCCTATTCATATCTTTTGACCATTTATCAATTATGGAATGACTCATTATATTTTATTTTCAATAGTATTTTATTTTTTCAAACATATGTAATATATTTTTCAACATTCATTTTTATAAGACTTTGTGTTCCAAACTTTTCTCTGTACCTCTCTTACCTCAAGATAATAAGCAATCTGATATAGGTTAAATTGTGCAATTCTCTAAAATATATTTATATATTTGTCATATTATGCAAGAAAAATCAGACCACAAAGGGAAAAGTACAGAACAGAAAACAAACAAAAAAAGATGAAAATACTATTCTTCAATCTATATCCACTCTCTGGATGTAGATGACAAATTATTGAGAAGAGCCAAGTCCATCATAGTTGATCATCACATAATCTTGTTACTGTGTTCAATGTTCTCTAGGTTCTGCTCATTTCACTCAGCATTGTTTCAGGCTTTTCTGAAATCAGCTTGCTCATCATTTCTTATAGAACAATACTATTCCATTATATTCATATCCCACAACTACTTCAGCCATTCTCCAATTTATGGACATCCATTCAATTTCCAGTCCCTTGCCACTACAAAAAGAGCTTCTCTAAACATTTTTGTACCCCTCTTTTATAATCTCTTTGGGATAGAGTCCCAGGAGTGATACTGCTGGATCAAAGGGTATGCACAGTTTTATATCCCTTTGGGCATAATTCCAAATTGTTCTCCAGAAGGATTGGATCATTTCACTACTCCATCAACAATATATTAGTGGCCTAGTTTTCCCACATCCTCTCCCACATTTGTCATTATTTTTTCCTAGGAATGACTATATTCTTATAGATTTTACAAATGTTTTTGTGCAGTTAATATATGTGATTTGAGATATGAAACTTTTATCTGATAACCTATCTATAACATTTCCCCCAATTTTCAGTTTTCCTCCTCATCCTGGCTACATTTGTTTTATTTATACAACAATTCATAATTCTGATAAGTAATATATTTCATGTTCTTCAAAATGTTTTATAATATCTCATTTTATATTTAGGAAATGTGCCCATTTACAATTTTGGTAAATTGTATAAGATATTAATCTGTACCCAATTTCTGCCATATAACTTTCTAATTTTCCCAATTATTTTGAGGAAGAAAAGAAAAAAAAAATTGCATGACAATTGTATTATATATTTAAAAGGAGTAGCATATTGTACCTAATGGATTTGTACTTTCATAATCATCTTTTATTATTTTACCATTTTATGGAAATGCTTTTTTATTTCATAAAATAAATTAAAAGAAATAAAGAAAAAATGTTAAACTGTAAATGATAGATAATTACTAGGAAACATGGGAAACTATCCTGGAACTTGGAATTCAAAGTACTGGTCAGAAGCAGAATTCAGACTAACCAAATTAGGACAAAGAGGAATAGTAGAAAAATATTTTCAGTGCACTTCAGAGCTCAGAGACCTGGATTCAAATTCTACTTATTAGTGTTACACCTGTGAGATTATGGTCAAGTATAACATCCTTGGGTCCCTCCCAGTTTCCTTATCAATTTAATGATATGTTCAAATGACCTTTGAAAGTCATTTCCAGGCCTAGATGTATGATTTTATACATGGAGAAAACTAACATGGAACCAAGTACGAAGCTGAGAGAAATGTAGGAACCAAGCAGGCAGAGAAAAAGGATGATGAAAAATGCCTTTCCTTGAATTTCTTTTGATGGGATGTTAGGGCATGAAATAGAACTAATTTCAAGAGCACCATCATAAGTGAAATAAACAACTCAAAATATGAAGTCTCAGTTTGTTTCTCTCTAAGATGAGAGTGTTGGAAAAGATGCTCTATCAAGTCCCTTTCTGATTGAATATTTTGGTGCAATAAGAACCAGACAAACCTAAAACATCTGCCAGTTTATTTTAGCAAAGGAATGTTCTGAAATCAATAAAATAAAATAAAGCCACTACAGAAAAGTACGCTTGAAAAGGTAATAAACTGTATAATAAATGATCGAAAAAAGACCATATATAAATATGGTAGAAATCTCTTAGAAGTCATAGTAAAACAAAATCTGAAAATCTTAGTTGTGTAATATAATTAATACAGCAAATTTATGTAAATGAATTCCAGAGTTGTGGAAAAGGAAATGGCATGCCACTCCAGTATCTTTGTCAAGAATATCCTAAAAGGAGTCACAGAGAGTTCCATATAACTGAAAATAATTAAACAACAAAAATTCCCATAGAGACAGACTATCCCTAAACAAGTATGGTTCATTCCCCCTGTAATCCCTTATCTACAGGGCATTCCAGTGCTTTTCTGGTAAAGAAGCAAAAGAACTTGCCCAATATAATAAAAGAAGTTAATGTCACAGAAGCCTTGCTGACTCCCCATCCAATGTCTGGTATTCCGTACCTTATCACTTTTTCTCTTTCTCTTAATTAACCACAATGGTGAAGTTCAGTGTGTGTGTGTGTGTGTGTGTGTGTGTGTGTGTGTGTGTGTGTGTGTAGTAGGAACATTGGTCTATGGGTAAGAAGGTCTATCTGGGCCCATTTACTGAGCTGTAAAATGAAGCGGGTAGTTGTCAAGTGTTTTTACTGTGGAGTCCATGCACTTGATTTACTTAATATTTTGATAATCACATTTCATTATAATTTATTTTTATGTCATTCTATGTATTTGATTTTCTTCATTTATTTAAAAAAGTTTACTCTTAGGGGTCCACAAATTTCAACAGATTGCCAAAGGAGTATATGAACAACAACAGCAACAACAACAAATAAAAAATTAAAGCTTCCCTAGTCTAGATAGCTAATATTGTAGAGTTCATCCTTTAAAAGTAAAATAAACTTAAAACCTACCAATTAAATGACTGTATTTTTCTAGAGTTCTTAACTTATTTTCTATTCTATCTTCCTTGTGGCCAATTGTCATAAAGGAAGCAGCAGCAGAGAGAAAGACAGACAGATGGAGACATAGAAAGAAATACACAGAGAGGGAGGGATGTAAGGGAAACAGAGACAGAGAGAGATAGAGAGATGGAGACTGTGAGACACACAGAAAGAGAGAATACTATTAAATCTAGTACTCAATTGACAAAGATCTAACTAAAGGTAGGAAAACCAGCTCAATCTATTTTAATAGGACAGTTCCTAATTAGTTTTTATTGGTGCTAAATTCATACAGAAAATATAATAGATTATAATAACCAAGATGGTCCCCAGAGAAGAATGGAAAAAAAAATGCATCTTTCCTTCACCACTTGCAGAAGCAAACACTAATGAGTGTAGAATATTGCATACACTATCTGGCAAGATTAATATGTTAATTGATTTTAGTTATTTCCTTCTGTTTTAAAAATTCTTTGTTACAAAGGCTAGATAACGAAGTGGGGATGAGAGAGATATTAAGAAATAAGTGATAGTAATATAAAATACATCAATTAAGATTTTTTTAAAAAGCAAGAAGTCTAAACAAAAAAAAAAGAAAAGATAATGTAATGGAAAGAATATAATAAACTCTTCCAAATAATACATTAAGCAATTTTAGGCAGCGACCAAATGAAAAAGTCAAACATTTCACCACAAAATCATGGTCTATTATTGATTCCTACTAAACCATAAGCTCTATGAGGACAATGATTATATTTGACATGGCATCCGCAATATTTAGTAGAATGCCCTGCACACAGTAGGTCCTTAATAATTGTTTATTGAATTGAATTAATTTATTTTAGTTTTAGAGAGTTTGTTTAAAAGAAAAAGAAAATATTATTGGATGCTTCAAAATAGTCAGTGCTTTATGAATCATCTGATTTTCATACAGAAGGATATGAAAGGAATGCTGAGATACATTCCTGTCATAGATTTAGATGATACTTGCATATATATATATGTATATATATATATATATATGTGTAGATATAGATAAATACACTCTAGAACTTTTTTCATTATTCTAATAGTTCCCTGACAGCAGCATTTTGACAAGTTATAAGTATTTTTAATTTTTTTACAATGCGGAAATACATATTTGAGTGATCAAATCAGCACTTACAACCTCCCAAACTTTATTTTAATCAGGAGTTAATGATGCATGGCACTTGGAGTAAGTAAATGAATGTTTGAATTGCTGTAAGTTATTTTAATAATTGCTCAGCTAACCATTTAAATTATCAAAGATCTTTACTTGTGCAATGTCATATAAATGCTAGAAATTAAAAATTAATCAACACGATTTACGTAACTAAAAGCTGCCATCTAATGGGATATTTTTCAATAAGGCGACAGCAGTAATTATGCTGAAAAAATATTCATTCCTGTAGTTTGAACGATTATAGCAATTTCCACCAGGGGATTTCGCAGTCAGATTCTAGTTCTGGGCAACAGTGATTAATAAAATGGTTATTAATGAGAAGTCATTTTGGTATGTCTAGGGGTGTTTAGGTGTCAGTTCTCTGAAAGCAATGTATTTAGCATATTAATAATAAAGATAGTGTTGGACTGGTGACTAAGTAACCATATTGACTTTTTTTTTCTCGTTTTCTGGGATGTGAAAGGTCAATTAGACTTATAGAAACAATGGAGCTTTTCTCAGCAGGGACCATCGTTTCTCTGTGCTGACATCTTTTTAACCATGTACAAAGTTCATTAAATGTGCAAAAGTAGTCATGTTAAAGGAAGAAAGTGATTGGGTCAGAGGTCACCCACCATGGCAAGCTGACAGTCTCTTGTGGATCGCACCACAGGAGCCAAGAAATGGTGAGAATTGTCTTTCAGGTTGCCCACTGGGATTGGAGAGAATGAAGTCATAAGGAGCTAATACTATTGGGTTAATTAAAATGGATATTGATAGGATTTGTTGGTCTTACATTAAAATGAATACCGGTGATGTATTATTACCTTAACTAAATTACTACATATGTAGACATATGTACATCTGTCTATCTCTATGTTTGTATCTACATACATATTAATATAAAAGGAAATACACATATTAATATGTATACACATATGTATGAGAATGTCATTTGGCTAATGCAAAATTCCAAATTTTATGCAATTACTTCATTTTCAATATTGTTTAATGTCACATCAGTAAGACCTCAGTCAAATTCCATTTTGATCACCCCAATTGTACCCCAATATATCCATTCAAATATACCTCAAATTAAAGGGTGCTCCTGCATACCCACTCATACCCATACATACACAGAAAAAAGCACAATCTCAAACTCATTAATAATGAGTTAAAATCCAGTGAAGCTGGAACAAATTTCTCATTTTTTTCCCTCTAGATTATATTTTCTATTGTATTTTATTAAAGTTATTTCCCATCTATTTAAAGGCTGTTTTGTCACAATAACCTATGTAGATACAGTAAGATTCCATTATAATATTGGTATCAGGAGACACAGATGCCACCTGTGGCTATAGGATTTCCACATTACTGAGAGAAAAAAAAGGGGGAACTGCATTATTATATACACAGAAGATATGATTCATCCTAGAGGGTGAAGGAATCTGTGTAATAATGCTTGAGTATCTTCCTCAAAATCTCTACTAAACTTCCTAATAGTATCCTGTTGCAAAATTGATCATATTTTTTAAACATTCTACAAATACCACAATTCTGAAAATTGAGCCTCATAACTACAAAACCCCATTTAAAATATATTTAGGTGACTCAAAAATAAATAAACATTAGAAAAATTAAATGAAGACTTTCATTCCAAAGAGAATCTCCATTTTCAAGAGAAGCATTTGTTAAGATGGCAAAAATGATTCCTAGTAATGACAAGTCTTATCCTATATGAAAAAAAACTTAGAATTTTGAAAGAGCTGTCTTTGCCCTTACTTCTTCCTCGCTCAAGAATGTCAATAATGTTAATTATCATGCTGAAAGTGACTACATTGCTTGTACTTGTGATTCCAACTTCTATTTACTGCTAAGAAAGAAGTAGACGTGAAGTCTTCATGTAGCAATATGGGGCTGATTTGCTTGAGGCTGGATGTGATCATTCTTTGATTTCACAATGAGAGTGGAGCTGACATTGCCTAGTGCATGAGCAGGTAGACTTCAAAGTGTACGCTATTTTTGCACTTTCCATATGACACATATCATCTTTCAGGTTTGTTTATCTGATGTCTACAATGATATATACAGAATCCTCTGACACTCTATTGTAGAAAGATGCAAAAAGGTCTGTAATTACTTACTATTTCTAGGCTACCATTAGAACAAGAAAAATGAAATTGAGATTAAATGTTCTAGGAATACAATAGAAAGATGTTAGGATTAGGAATTCTGACTACAACTGGAGTTTCACTAAATCTCAGCATCTTAATTTCCTTGTTTACAAAGTGGAAAAAAATGCTTTACTATTGTGAGAACCAGAGGCGATTATATATTTAAACAAATTGTAACCTTAAAGCATCATATAAAACATTAATTATCATTATTACAAATAATAATGATAGTGTATCCCAAAGAAATAAGAAAGTAACATTAAAATGGTTATTTTGAGAGAGGGTTATTTTTGGAGATGTTACTACTATTTCCAGTTATTTTTAAGAGACAAATACTTAGTATCACAGAGTCATAGATTTAAACTAAAAAAGAGCTTGGAGATCTTTCAGTGTAATATTTTCATTTTACAGATAAGAATATTGAGACCCAGAGAGGAAACTGAAGAAAAAGCTGGTTAATTTTCAAATGTTCATGTAATTTTAAGTAGTAAAAGATATACATGCATAGTGAAAGCTAATGGGGGAAGAAACAAATAAAAAACTACTATTCATTAAACCAAAAAAAATCACACTAACTATAATGAATCAAAATACTGTTTGTATTTATTTTAAATATCGTAGCTTTCCCCTTTACTTCCTACTTATCTCCTCCTTACCACCACATACATGTGTGTATGTACACATACATATATGATTAATCTGTAAATTGTTCTTTCTGATAATAATAGCCTTTAATCATATGTATGTACACATATACATGCATGCATATATATACGTATATATGTATATATCTATCCACATACACATACGTGTGTGTGTATATATGTATGTACGTATATATATATATATATATATATATATCTTGTATAATTAATTGATTAATTAAGGAAACTATTAATATTTGGCATCATCCCTCCTAATTATCTGGAATATTTCCAGTTATCTTTATTAGAATAGAATACAACAATTTAAGGAAAAAATCTTTTGGAAAGCAAAGAGAAGAATTATGTTAAATTGAAGTTACCTATTACAAGTCTGAGGAAGTTGAAAGATATTTAATCTGCCATTTGTAAATGAGGGTAGAACCTACCTAATGTTTCCCTTTTGTATTTCTAGGACCTCATCCTGAGGTCCTCTCTATATATATGTATATGTATATGTATATGTATGTATGTTTGTATATGTATGTGTGTATACATATATATTATATATATAAAACATTTGATAAAAATGAGGCTTTATAAAATAACAAATTTCTTTTCAATTTCAGCAATCTAAAGCAGAGAAGGCAGAATTTAAAACTACTATCCTTTTTTTCATGAGTTACCTTAATTTGGTGGCTCACTGGGCTTGTCATCTCAATGATGTGGTTATTTTCTCCAATACTGTGTAATCATAACTCATCCACATCTTCTTATGCAGGGAAATTTTTGTCCCTGTCTCCATGTTCTATTTTTCCTATGTGTTAGCATCATCAAGACTAAAGTTTAAAAATGTATTTGTTCATAAAATTTTTTGGATCAATTGAAAATTATATTTTCTTTCAAATCTGAGTCTAGAAATAATTTCTGTTGTAGTTTTTTGTTGTTGTTATGTTCTTTTTTTTTTTTACCCAAGAATAATTTTGTAAAAAATGCCTCTTTTTCCAAGTAGCAAAAACTCTGCTACTAACATTAGTGTCTAATTTGCCCAGGACAGAAACAACCAAAAAAGCATTTTCAAACCATTTTGTATGGTTTTCTATTTCACACGCATACACACACAAACACACACACACACACACACACTTAAAATTTTTGTATCCTTTTTTACTGATGTCATCCTGTTCCTCCATGTTACAATTTTCATCTTTATACTTTAAAAAGGATCTAATTTCTGAGAACATATTAGGTACTATAGAGTCATCTGCCTGGCATTAAAGCTATATAATGCCACTTAAATCATGTGCTTTGTGCATTTCTTTAGGTAATTCTTAATAGCTGAGCTAAGAGATCATCTAGAACAAGTGATTGGGCTACATTGCTTTTGGGAAATTGCATGATTCTGTTTCATGACCCCAAGATTCTCCCTGAAACAAAGGGCCATTTTTTAAATATCAGAATTCTTTCAGTGATGTGTTATGTCTTCAAGTCATAGAATACTCAGATATCTGGAGAATTGAGACTGACAATCACATGGGGAGCAATGGAAAGGTTTATGGCAGACAGGAAAAAGATGTAATACATTAAAAATGAGGAGCTATGTCAGAGAAAAAGAAGTATAAAAAGTGGTAACAGAAAAATCTATTAATGGGTGGGGGACTGTTAGTGGTTGGGTCAATTAGTAAGAGCAAGTTACCACTGAATTAGAAGGCAATTATATATTTATTTACAATTTTCAAAGCATTTTACCTTATATCTACTCATTGATTCTCAAAACAATCCTATGAGGTAGATACTATGATTATATGCATTTTGAAGATGAATATACTGAAGTAGAGAGGTTAAATGGTTTGTCCTTAGATACACAATTAATTTCTGATGTAGAATTTTGAATTCAGATCTACCTGACTCCAATATCAACATTATTTAATATGTCACTTAGGAAGTGGATAAATTATGCTTAGCCCTAGTATTTCCTTAGTATCCAAGCATTGTGAAGAGAATTAAAGGACCAAATTGGACACAGCACTTTAGGCTTACCTGCTCTGCTGAATTTGTAGAGGACATGGACAAGAGTCACTTTGGGTGACCACACATGTATGGGTTGTTTTCAGCATTGTTGGAGATAACATAAATATCCCTGAAACCAACATGCCATTGAAAAACTATATCTATATGTATTCTGAAAAGATAAGAATTCTGACAATCCCTTATCAAGTATTATTGTAATCACATACACATAACAAACATGGGATCACAGAGCCGTTTGGCAGGACAAAAACTTGATGATTTATTAATGGCTCAGTTGATGAATTTGGCCTTGTGCTCAAAAGGACACAGAAACTTAATTGTCTCTCAATATGTTTCCTCATATGTAAAATTGTAGTGATGATGGTGGTGGTAGTGGTGGTATTGGCTCTTTAAAACTATAAGGGAATTTCTAAGATGTAAGAAGGTCTTTTCTCAAATAAGAACTCTGCCTAAATCTTCCTAGACAGCCTTATATTCTAAAAGAAAGAAAGCCCTAAAATTCCACAACAGAAACTTATTCTAGGTATAAAAATTTAAAAGACAAGTCATTTTAAAATGACAAAATAGTTCTACCAAATTAACAAAGATGATATTGAGAATATCTATATGAAGAACTATAAGTTGATATGCACATCATTTTATTAACTACAATTCAGTGGAATTCTATAGGAAAAAAAAACAAACAAAAACAAAACACTGGCTCCCAAGTCAAAGGATTTAATTCAAATCCTTTTTCTAAGGCTTATTGCCTGTTTGAATTTGGATAAGTCATTTAACCCCCTTGACCTTTGTTTCCCCATTCATAAAATGAGAGGAATAGAATAAATGACTTCTGAGGAATCTTCCAGCTTTATATCTGTAATGTTGTAATCTGAATCACATCAAATTATCATAGAATCTTCATTTTAGGATTGAAATATATGTCAGAAGATACAAATTGGAAGAGACCTTAAAGATTATCTAGTCTAGCTCCTCATTCTATAGGTAGAAAACAAAGAAATTAAATTATTTCCCCAAAATTACACAATTGATATAAAAGGCAAGGGTAAAATCTAAGTCTCAACTTACAAAACACTATATTACTATATTTGGAAGAGATTTCACTGGTATAGGGCACTCCAAGAATAAAAACTCCTGCAGATCAACATTTAATCTGAAACTTCCATGATGACATATGAGAAGTCAAATCTCTTTGAATAGTCTATTTGACCAGTACATCTCAGAGGCTAGACTTGTACCCTGCTCTTTCTGACTTCAATAATTCTCCTTCTATCCATTATAAGGTACTGCCTTTAATTTCTTCATCTAACTAATTTGTATCTTTCCAAAAGTTTGTCATACTGGTTTTCTTTTAAAATAAATATTCAAAGTTACTTCACAATGGCTTTTAAAAAGAGACAACCTTGTATAAAATTCAGAACTTTTATAATAAAATGCTTTCAAGACCATTAATTGAAAAAAAAATCTGATTGAATATAAATATAAATATTCAAAGTTACTTCACAATGGCTTTAAAAAAGAGACAACCTTGCATAACATCCAGAACCTTTGTAACAAAATGCTTTCAAGACTATTAATTGAAAAAAATTCTGATTGAATATAAATATAAAATTTTGGAGAAATAACATTTATTATTTTATCAAGACAGTCTTCTGTAAAGCAACATACCCATTAAATGTCATCATTAATTCTAGTTTCTTGATTAAATCCATATTTTAGCTAAGAGTTTTAACATCTTTAAAAAAGGACAAAAAAAGTTCTACATACTCCCTGTCTCTTACAAAGGCTGTGACCTGCATGGTATTTAAAAGTACACAGGAGTATATTGGAATGAACACAGCAGTGGTTCCTTCAGAGTATGTTATTACAAAGAGAACTGGGGGTCAAATTGCATGAATGATAAATGGAAGGTGCTTGAAATGAGTTGGTTCTTTTTTGAACATTATACATTGACCTTGGCAGTTTTGACAATTACATCCATCATTTCTAAGAATCCATTCCAACATACCCGCCTGTTCTCTAATGTGGCCAAATAAACAGGGATTGTGAATAGACGAATCAAAGATTGATCTGCTATGCTACTGCCCTGATTAACAGTTTGTTCCTGGGTGCAGCTTTTTCATTCTATGAATTATGCGAGGACCATAATTCAACATGGCACACCTGTAGACAAGCATGTTAGAATGCTTTAATCTTCACTTACAAGGTTTCAAAAGGATCAATATTTAACTCTGAGTTTGATAAGCAAAATGAAATAAAACCATTAAGAAGCACATTGTACGTAGGTCCAGTGATATTTCACTGTTCCCTTGAGGAAAAAAAAAGAACTACTTGAAGATGAAATTAAGCCAAGTCATTTCTGTTGAGATATACTGCTATTGAACTTAGAAGTAAGTTTATTATAAACTTTCTAAGCAACTTTCACTTCATATAAGAAGACTAAAAAGAAAAGTTCTTTCTAGCTCTATAGTGTTGTCTGTAGTGTTGGAAACTGAAGAGAAAGACAAGATTAAAAACTTTAGAGCATCAGAATCTTTACAAAATTACACATTAGGGAAAAATGCTTAACAGTCACAATTATGCAATTTTGAGTGGATCTAGAAATCATATTAAATTATTTTATAAAATGTGAAAATTTCCATCTTTTTCATATCCCTTTTATCCTTGGCTTTCCCATATCCTTTATTCAGCATAAAAGGAAATAAATTTCAGAGTTTATCAAGCATATATACATAAGAAATAAAATAATGAGATTGTTTCATTTAGTCCCCATAATCCCTTAACAAGCAAACTTCTTGTGCCTTGGCAGCAATATGACTTAGCTTACGGATTGGATTTTTAGATATTGAATAGAAGAGCGCTAGCTTTTGACTAAGAAAATATGTACAATCAAATCTTGCTTCTGACATTTTCTGTCTGTCTAACCTTGAGCAAAAAATTTTAGTTGCCTCAAATAGCTCAATTTCCCATCCAAGCAACACTAAAATAACACCTCAAAACGAATCTGGAATGACAGAACCAACAAAAAGTCAGGGTGAAACAATTTCCCAGCATAACTTTCGAAATTTAGAAGGATGGCAAGAACGTTCTTTCTCATTGGGATGAGAGTGGGGTGCAGTCCAGTTAAAGCCATTTCTGTACACAATAAACCCTGGTAAGCCATCAGCAGGTCTTGGGGGCTATTCAACTAGTTGCAGAAGATTCTGGAGCTCTTGGACTACAAATGACCTGGTCAGAAAGAGATTACAGGGGACCTTTTGATTGCAATGGCAGCAGGACTCAGTTGCATTGATTTTCTGCAGTTTGAGGCTACAGCCCCAAGACAAAAAGGAACACTAAATGGAATGGCCATAGTACTAGGGCAGAAAAACAGTGCTTGTGGTCTCCCACAAATCCAAGCATAGGACAAAACAGAAATGACCACATGTTTACTTAGATCATACCCCTTTGAAAGAATTGAAAACTTATAGACTATCAGAACTTGCTCTGAAAACAAAGCTACATCCAATCTGGAAATGAAGTACAAAACTTTATTTTAAAGTTAAAAGCAAAGAAATAGGTTGAAAATTGAACAACCATCAAAAAAGTCCCTGACTGTAGAACATTATTACTATGGTGATATGGTGATAGAGAAGATCAAACACAAACTCAGAAAAAAGTATGAAGTTTAAGCAGCTATGTGCAAAAACTTAAAGAAAAAATGTGAATTGGTCTCATGCCCTAAATTGTTCAAAGGGGACATTAAAAATCAAAAAAAGCAATAAATCAATAATTGGAGGAAAAAGTGAGAGTGGTACAAGAAAATCATGGCGAGAGTCAACAGCTTAGTAAAGAAGAAACAAAAAAATACTAAACAAAATGCCTTCAAAAACAATTTAGAGAATGGTAAGAGATACAAAAATCTACTGAAGAGAAGACTTTCCTAAAAAAGAGCAATTTGCCAAATGGGAAAAGGTACAAAAATTCACTGAAAAGAATGACTCATTAAAAAAGCACAATTGGCCAAATGGGAAAAGAGGTACAAAAATTTATATATATCAAAAAAGCGATTCTTAAAAAGTAGAATTGGCCAAATGAACATGAAGTACAAAAGACAATGGAAAAAATAAGCCTTTAAAATTAGACTGGGCAAGAAATTACTCCATGAAACATCAAGAAACAATATAACAAATTCAGAAGAATGAAAAAATAGAAGAAAATGTGAAATACCTCACTGGCAAAAACTGACCTCAAAAAAGATCATATTTCAAGAAATTATCAAAAAAGACTGCCTTAATATCCTGGAACCAAAGGGTAAAGTAGAAGTTAAAAGAATCTACCAATTGCCTTCCAAAATAGATTTCAAAATGAAAACTATGAGGAATAGAATAGATCAATTACAGAGCTCCCACTCAAGGAGAAAATAATGTAAACAGACAGAAAGAAAAATCCAGATATTATGGAGGTACAGTCATGATCACACAAGACTTAGAAGTTTATACATTATATACAAAAAAGCTTAGAATTTGATATTTTGGAGGGCAAAGGAGCTAGAATTACAACCCCAATTCACTTACCTGGTAAAACTGAGTATAAGTTTTCAGGAAGTGAATAGTGGAATGGAGTGAATTAAAAATAACAGAAACAATACATTGTTTATGAAAAACACACTGTAAGCAAAATACATAGAGCAAAGGTAAAGAGCTAAAACAGAATCTATTATGCTTCAGCTGAAGTAAAATTGTTGTAGAGCAATAACAACAAAACAGGTACAGCAATCATGATCTCAAACAAAAGCAAAAGTAGATCTAATTAAATGAGAGAAGCAAGGAAACTACATTTTGTTAAAAGGTATCACAGACAATGAACAGATAGCACTAAACTATATAACATATAATAATATATTAAAATAATTATTACATAGCTATATCTGTATCTGAAGTTGGAAATTCTGACAAAGAAGAAAACAATATTGAAAGTAAGAAAACCATTGAATTAATGAATAAAATAGTCACTTCATTCATCTTCAATTTTTCATGACTACATTTTGTGTTTTCTTGACAAAGATACTAATAAACTAATTAAATAAACTAATGACAAAATCATACTTGAACTATGGAGAAGTAAAATGATAAAAAAATATTGTTCTTTTCCCTTTTTTCCAGAAAGCATGTTATTTTTTTAAAAAATAGGATGAATTGCATGCTGTAACAAGAAAAATTTACCCCTGGTGGTATTAGGTAGAAATTCCTTGTATGGAAGTCAAGACTAAATAAGGAAATAAAAGTAATGAAACTGTCTTCAAACCTGAGCCATCCATATTATATCAGACTATTATCCTTAAAGTAAAGAATAAAAGGAACAACCAGGATATGAATTGTTGTCAGGTTTAGGGAAGAGAGTGGGGGTAGATGGAAGGTTAATTTGAAGAAGGAAGAGATAATTAGACCAGTTTGGTGGGAAAATAAAGTGTTTAAAGATGAGAAACATATAATACTGAACTTTTGAAAAATAAAACCAGAATAAGCTCTTGAATGGTTTTAAATGTCAAGTTCAGAAAAGTGTGTTTTGTCCCAGAAGTAATTGCCAGACTTGTCTTTAGGAAGCTAAGTGGCACACTTGAATGACTCCTGGAAATGGAACTAAGAAGACTTAAACTGGAAGGCTAGTTATATGATTGTGGACAAGTCATTTAAACTATTTTAGTCTACTTTTCCTTATCTGTAAAATAGAAATAATAATCACACTTATAATAATAACTTTTATGTAGGAAAAACTGGGGCCCACTACTCATACATAGAAAACCTGCCTAAAATTTTCCTGGGTTATATGGCAAGATGAGATTATCCCCCCATGAATTCGAGAATGCTTCTAATGTCCAACTCTATAAAGGTAAAAGGAATAGATTATCCTGTGAAAATTATGGAGGATCTCTATCTTGCCAGGGACGTCCTTAGTAGATTGATCATACCCTTGGAAGAAGTCATGATCAATTTGAGACCCAGTGTGACTTCAGAAGGGTCCAAGGAATAGTCAAGAGGATGTTTGCTGCCTGAGAACTCCAGGAGAAATGCTAGGAGCAAAAGAAAGATCTATACACAACATTTATAATTCTGACCAAAGTCTCTGATACTATCAGTCTGAGAGCTTATGGAAAATTGTTAAAATTTGGTTGCCCAAAAAAGTTCATCAGTATCCTACATCCTAATGGCATGTTTGCCTGGGTCCTGGACAATACTCTTTTGAGTTTTCCCAGCCATCAATAGAGTGAAATAAGCCTCTGTGCTTGATCCCATGCTTTTTAACATAATAATTTCCCCATGCTTTTTAGCATAATAATTTTCAGCCATGTTGTCAAATACCTTCAGTGAGGATGAACATGGCATCAAGGTAAGCTAGTGCATCGCTGGTAAATTTTTTAACTTGAAAAGGCTACAAGCCAAAACTAAAGCAGAGGAAGAGGTAGTAAATGTTTTTTTGTTTGTTTGCTTGCTTTTTGCAGATGATTTTGCACTCACTGCAGACTCTGAAGCTCAAAATATAGATCACTTCTCTGCTTCTTATGCTAATTCTGACTTATCAATCAACACCAAGAAAACAAAGGTACCATACCATTCATATGTGAAACTATCAATCACAGAAAATGGAGAAGTTTTGAATGCTGTGGATAAATTCACTTACCTTGGCAGTACACTTTCTAGGTATGTACATATTGATAATGAGTTTGACACATGAATTGCCAAAGCTAGCTCAGTGTTTGGAAAGTCTCTGAAGGAAAATATGAGAGGACAAGTATTAGATTGATTACCAAACTGAAGGTCCACACCGCTGTTATGCTGAAATCATTGTCGTATGCCTCTGAAATGTTGAAAGTCTACCAGCGCTGTACTAGTAAACTGAATAGCTTCCATTTGAATTGTCTTAGGAAGAGTCTGAAAATCACCTGGCAGAATAAGGTACCAGATACTCAGGTCCTTTCTTGAACTAAATGTCTAGCTTTTAGTTCTACTACTGCAAAGAGCACAACTTCATTAGGGTGATCACACTGTTTGAAGGCCAAAGATATGTTTGCCAAAAGGACTATTTTATGGAGAACTCACACAGCGTAAGCACGCATGTGGTGGACAGAAAAAGTGACAAAAGGGTATTCTCATGTTTTCTCTTAAGAACTTTAAAGCTGATTGCATGACATGGAAGACACTGACACAGGACCACCCATCATAGCTTACTCTCATCAGAGAAAATGCTGTGCTCTAAGAGCAAAACACAATTGAATTAACTCAGATGAAGTGAGAGATGTGAAAAGTTAGAATCCACTCCAAATGTTCATAGGCACTATTTATGTGGAACACAATGTAACCTAACTCTAACATAGGGATGTCATTTTTGGTCCTTTTTCAAGAAAAAAGGGACAACAACCACCCACCCACCACTACCACCACTATTTGCTAGGCTCTTTACAAATATTGATATTTGATTCTCATGACAACCCTGGGAGGCAGATGTTGTTATCATTCATATTTTATAATTGTTAAGTGAATTATGCAGGATCACACTGAAAGTAAGGGTCTAAGGCTGGATTTCTATTCAGGTCTTATTGACTCCACCACCACAGGACTATTCATTCCACCATCTAGCACTGTCAGAATCAGATAAGAAAAATTATGGAAAATACTTTGCAAGCCCTAGAGTGTTATAAAAATGTTAGCTCTTCTTTTTTGGCATGTGTGTGGAAGATGGTTTAGAGAGGCAAGAGATTGGAAGCTAGATATCCAATTAAGAGGCTTTTGCAATAATTTCAGAAGTGATAAAGAGCTGGACTAAGGTGGGTATCATGTGATTGGAGAGAACACATGTAAAAGATACTATGGAAGCATAATTAACAAGTCTTGGCTACTTGTCCAAGGGATAGGGAAGAGCAAAAGAAGAGTAATTTTGGGGAATGGTGTGCCAGTACCCTCAATATAATTATGAACTTTTGGAAAATAAGTGGGTTTAGATCATTCCTTTTATTTTGGTGATGTTGAGTACTTGTAAGAATCAAATGAGAAAATTTTGTGAAATATTTTGTTATAAGCAAAGAGTCTTCTTAAAGACAAGTATTTAGAACTAAACATGATTGGCTTAGTTTTTTTATATGCTCAATTTGTTTCTATTCTATATCTCTTCCATACATATTTATTCCTTCTCTGTTAGTCAGTTATCTCTTATATACAGAGTACTTAGAGGGTCTAGAAAACTCTCCAGTCTTTACAAAAACCTTAAATTGGTGGCAAAGTGATTATTAGTTCCATTTTACAGATGTGAAAACTGTGGCTGAGAAAGGTTAAAAGTCTAGGTTATGCAATTAGTAAATACCAGAGTCACACACTGATTTGAGATTTCATAATTTCAGATTCAGGGCTTGCTCTCCTATTCTCTCCATTTACCAGGTTGCCTCTTACAGGTTGTATGTTCCTTTGTTTTTGCCTGTTTATGTGTATATTACAGAGTTCTGTGCAAAGAATTAAAATCAATAAACAAGAATTTTTTATTAGCTAACTTGATCTATGTACCTTTTGATTATAAAAAAGCCAGTGATGACTATGTTTCTATGAACAATTCACTTAAATTCTCATCCCCTCATTTTTCTCAAGTATAAAAATGAAAGGTTTGAATATGATTCAAAAAATCTCTTTTAAATATAGATCATAATTGTTTTGACCCTTGGTCTTTCAGTCTTTTTGCTTTAGTTTTTCCCTCTATGCTATCCTGTCCGTGGCCCCACATGTCTTATCTCCCTATCTCCAATTCCATTCTAGTCTTTTCTATCCAATCCAACAAGCATTTGTTAATAATGTGCCTACCTTGTGTTAGCTAAGTGCCATAAATATAAAGATAAAAACAGAACATTCCCTCCCTTCAAAAAAAGCCTGTCTTTTACTTATAACAGCCTGTAGTATGAATACTGGTCAGTTCCGCTTTTTGGATTGTAGAGGAAAGGAAATACCCTATCATTTCCATCTCTTGAAAGATATTAGCATATTAAAATCAAATAAATGAAGGATTTTTCATATCTTCATCATGTTTCTCCAACCAAGCACATAAAATCACATTCATTCACTTTTAGTCCACACATGCACAGACGCTGAAAATCTTTGATCTTAGATCTTCATTCCTGTCAGTCTCACTTAATGGGCTGACTTTTAGTCAGGTAGGATGTTATTATTTCTATGAGGCATAAATAACATTCAGCTATGCATACTAATCTCTGCCTTCAACTGTTTCCGGAAAAAATCAATATAGTGACTTCCTTTGTCTTGTCTTAAGTCAACTCCTAATTATGTGAATAAAACAAAGGTACTTAGAAAATTATTTCTATAATGCCACCTGAGTCAAAAAACCTTGGACTAAATTGTAAATTATCTAAATATATATATGTACCTGTATATATACATACAACATTATATATATATATATGCATATATACATGCATTGTGTATTTAATAAAACATTCATATACACAATATACATTTACATATATATGGGTGTGTATGAGGAACTTTGGTGGAAAGGTTGAATTAAATAGCTTAAACACCTTTTGGATACTTAATCTGATGGATTAAAAAAATATCTATTAGTAATCCTTCAGTAAGAAGCATTCACTTAAAAATCACATCTATGCCAATATAAAGAGATATAGATTAATATATACAGGATCCATACAAGGAGACATGTACTCACAGAGGTATTTTTCTGTTCAATGGAGGTACAAAATCTGAGCAGAAGGCATTTTTTAAACTACAGAAAGTAAAGTTTGCTAGAAGCTCCTGTTTCCAGATGGCATTATGTTGATAACATGGCAAACCAAATGATGCTCAGAAGTATCCGTCCCAATTAGATTATGGATCCACTGAAATATTATCATCTTAAAAACATCTGTTTACATTCATAATTAACTAATCTTAATCATCTTTGAACATAACTACTCTGATTATTAGTTAATAATACCACTTTACCCAAAAGTCACATTACACTTGTTTAGAATAATCCGACAGGACAGAGTAAAGTAACAGGAGTTTTTATCGAGGACAAAAATATTTTAAAAAGAGGAAATAGAAAGCTTGTTAGTATTTTAGCATGAAAGAAACAGCAAAAGTTAGTAGCTAGTTAGGGAGAATAATCAAATAAAATAGGAAGTCACCAGATGGGATCAGCCATCTTTACTTCTGGAGTCATAATCTAAGTAAATCTGATTTTGTGAAGCTCTTGTGTCTGCATCTCCAGAAGTGACTTCTGCCAGCTTACACTTCAGCAGATCTGAGAATGCATTTTGCCCCACTTGTCCCAAGTTTTAAAACTGCAATTTGTTTCTAGTGTCAGGCAACTCTCCCTAGCACACTTACAATGTTCCCCACATATAAAATGAGCAGCATACTTGTTTTAAAAAATTGCCTATAATAATAGCAATATTATTTTAAAAACAACTGAGTGAATAAACTATTTCACTACTACAAATATCAAAATTTACCATAAAGGACATATGAAGAAAGATGTTATCTGCCTCCTGAGAAAGAACTAACAAATATAGGCATATACAGAAAAATTTTACATATACATTTACATAAATGCACATACATGCATACATAGACACATATACCTATTTGTGTCTAGTAGTAATCATTTCATGGGGAAATAGGGAAAGAGAAGGAAAAAAAATGAAATTGATGTGATAATTGTGTTGTCCATTTAAAAGGAATAGCAAGTAGATTTACAGGTTCGTGTGCAATCATCTTTATTGTACTATGTTATGAAAATACCTTTTTATTCCATAAATTAAAAATAAAATAAATGTGTTGTATCAACAAGACTTTTCAAGAGTGCATAAACTCTAATCTCTTTCAGTCACTAACTGGGGAATTTCAAAAGGCGAGTGTGACAGAGAAGCCCTATAATTATGTAGTCAATCCATGAGAATTATGTGTTTATTCAGATCAATGCAACCAAGGTGAAGAAGAAACATGCTAGAATTAGAGAAGTGCATACACAACTTGGATTCAAATCGTACCCTAGACACTAGCTTCATAAATGTTGACAAGTGTCATGAACTCTCTGGGTCCCTCTGCCTTTTTCTGTAAAATAAAGGGATTAAAATCTACAGATTTAAAACAAGAAGTTTCTTTGGTAAGAAAATAAGGACACAGGTGAATTTTCATCACTGTTTCTGATTGAAGGCAATGCATTCATTAAAGAAGAGCAGATTTGCAGATTCAAAAAGAAACAGCTGGTTCGGAACATGACATTTAAAATGGAATTTGAATTTTTATCTATGATTAAAATGGAAGAATGATCGGATCCTGACCAAGAATGCAGTATACCTCATAAAGACTGTTAAGACTATATTCAGTGATGGTCTGATCATTGATATTTCCATATGTTTTCTGCACTCCCAACAGTATCACCCAGTAGCAATGCTAAACACGGAATCTCAGTGTCAAAAACAGAAATATGCAAGCACTGATTTCATGTGTGAAGATTTTGAAACTGGCTTCAAAGCAAGCAGCTTCCTCGCCATGTCAGCTTATATCAATATTGGGATATCATCCATAAATTTCAAGCGTTTTTTCTTTGAGCTTCTCTGTAATAAACCTATCATTGAATGAACTCCATTCTTGTAATGAGCAGCACCTTTCTGTTTACTATCACTTTGGACTACATGGATTGACTTTGTAGTAAATAATTCACCTTGCTCTTGGCATCTACATCTGATTTAACAATTGATAATTTTAAGTATATTGTGTATGAAGTGAAACTACAGGTAAATCTGATATGTAGCCAAAAGAGATGATTTTCAAATATGAAAATATTCTTTAGAAAGAAGGGCTAAAGTAAAAGAAAGTCAACTATAGATAATATAATTTCTTCTGAAGCATCATTGTCTAAAATCAGTATAACATAAATATAAGATGTGGAAGCAACTCCATGAAGTTATAGCTATTGAGAAAAGACTACATAAATGTTATTTAAGCTCTTATGCATGAAATTAATATAAGTATAATGACTCCATTTAAATTAACTCAATTTATATTAATGACTACTATGTATAAGATCAGGAGAAGAAGTACAGTGAATAGGGTACTGGATCTTGATTCAGAAAAATTCATCTTCCTGAGTTCAATTCTGGGGTCAGAAATCTGATAGCTCTATAATCCTGAGCAAGTCACTTATTCTTATTTTCCTCAATTTCCTCATCTGTAAAATGAGCTGAAGAAAAATAAATGAAAAACCTCTCTGAATCCCTAGCCAAGAAAATTCCAAATGGGATAAGAAATGTCAGGTATGACTGAAAAGGATTGACTAATAACATAGAAAAGGTACTTAACAATATAAATACCGAAACAAGAACTTATGTATTCTTTGAGAGGAAAGGTATCAAAAGTTGCCCAAATGAATGATATGATTGGATTCTTTATCTAGAATTTTGTACTATGATGAAATCCACCACTAAGTATTCAAATATCATATGGAATATATTGGTGGTTCCCTGCTTTAGCTGCTATTCAATAATAGATAAAATGAGTCCTTATATGAAGGGTGAGATCTGGTTAGCTTTTGCCTCTCAGTATGTGCCATTTTAGTTCTTCAAGGAACGCATCTCCCAGACCTATATGGGTAAAGGTGGTATGTGTATTTTCTGCAAATAGAGAGACTGCATGGTCTAGTAAGGAAAGTAACACACATTTATTAAACATTTACTATGTGCCAGAGACTCATAGGATTCTCACAAAAAAAGCCTTAGGAGGTGAGTTCCATTATTATTCATGTTTTACATGAAGAAAAAGAGGTAAAGGGAGGTCAAATAACCAAAATTAATAAATGCTTGAGGCTGCATTTGAACTCAAGCCTTCCACTGTTCTACTTAGCTACTTCTCTAATGGTCTAATTAATTGGGGAATATGGGATATTCATATCTGGTGTAAGGGCTTGCTGGAGCCCTTTTCAGAGTTGGCCATGTACCGTTGGTGTCCACCTCCCACTCAGCACTCACGTGTGGCTCCCAGAAGCCACAGCATGCACAGTGGCCATGTCCTGGTAAGACTGTCATGGCAGGAGGGGCTAGATGATGCTGAGGGTAATGGACAGGCCCCAAATACATCAGTGAGTTAGGGGAAGTGAAGACTTTCCTTGTCAGAATAGGTAGATATGAACAATTTGTTCCAACAGCCAAGAAGGTGGTTGAGGTAGGAGCTGTGACCTGCTTAGATCTTGGACAGACAAGTCCAAGGTCATCCCTCTCTACCCTGAGCCATTGCCAGTGACCTTGACTTTTACCTTCTCACTGGACATCAATGACTCAGGAAAAGAAAATAAGCTGCCAATTTTGTGCAATCTACTTCACTTAAATCCAATTCATGTGCAAGTGAAGATATCATCCCATGATATTATTAGTTCTCTTTGAAAATAAACTTAATCGACCATCTCTATGCTTTCATGCTTAGTATTGAGATATGTTTTGATCTTTAATTTGGGATTCTTGGTATTTTACATGGCAAGGAGATTAGGTGTTTTCTTTTTGCCTTGGTTTTGTCTATTCACTTTATAATGTAAATGCTTGCTATGTGCCACAAGTGCTGGGACACAAGAAAGAGACAAAAGTCAGTCACTGCTTTCATCGCACTTACAATCTAATGGGGAAGCCAATAAGCAAATATATGCAAGATAAGCTATATGCAAGATAAATAGAAAATAATTAACAGATGGAAGACACCAGAATTACAACAGGTTAAAGAAAGTCCTATGACAACAATCTGAGTTCTTACTATTTTGGTATGATAACTACTCATAGATGAGACATTTAAATCTATATGACCATGAGCAAGTTATGGTACTGCTGATTGATGAATAAATTAGGACTAGACTTAATAATCTTTAAATTCTTTTTTCAGCTCTAAGTTCATGATGCAATTCTCTATCCTCAGATAAGCATCCCTGCTTAAGAAATCCTCTTTTAGGGAATTAATGAAATAAAAATACAAAGGATGGTGGCCTAGCCTTATCAGACCTAAAACTATATTATAAAGCAGCAGTCATCAAAACCATTTGGTACTGGCTAAGAAATAGAATGGTGGACCAATGGAATAGGTTAGACAAACACAACACAGTAATCAAGGACTATAAGAATATAGGATTTGATAAACCCCCAAACTTCAGCTTCTAGGATAAGAAATCACTATTTGACAGAAATTGCTGGGAAAATTGGAAAATATATCAGAAAGTCAGCATAAGATATATATATATGTATATATGTATGTATGTATATATCACATCCCAATTCCAAAATAAAGACAAAATCGGCACATGATTTGGGCATAAAAGGTGATACCATAACAAATTAGGAGATCAAGGGATAAAAGAAGACCAAAGAACTAGAGAACATTATGAAAGGCGAAATGGACAACTTTGATTACAATAAATAAAAAAAGTTTTTGCACAAACAAAACCAACAGAAATAAGATTAAAAAGAAAATACAAAGCTGGGGGAAATTACTACAGCCAGTTTTTTTTCTGAAAAAGATCTCATTTCTAAAAGATATAAAGAAATCTGTCCAATTTTTAAAATGTCAGTCATTGCTCAATTGATAAGTGGTCAAAAGATATGAACCGAAAATTTTCAGATGATGAAATTAAAGTCATCTATAGTGATGTAAAATTTTATATGTTTAATATATTTAAATAAATTCTATTAATGTTTAAATATATTAAATATTATATTTAAAATGTGTTTAAAAAACAAAGAAATCCCCTTGTAACTTACATGAACTGATACAGAGTAACATAAGCTGAGGGAAAAATCAAGAGAACACTTTACATAATAACAAACAAGATTATGTGATGATCAACCAGTGATAGACTTGACTCTTCAACAATGAAGCTAATCAAGCAATTACAATAGACTTGTGATGGAAAGAATCATATACATCCAGAAAGAGGACCATGGAGACTGAATGTGAATCAAAGCATAGCTTTTTCAACTTTCCTTCTTCTTGTTTGTTTGCTTATTTTTTAAATTTTTCTTCTGTTTTTTTCCATTTGATCTGATTTTTCTTATGCATCATGCTGAATATGGAAATATGTTTGGAAGAATTACCCATATTGGGTTACTTGATGTCTTGGGGAGAGGGAAGAAGAAAGAGGGAGAAAAAATGTAACAAGAATCTGCAGAATATTGAAAACTATCTTTGTGTGTATTTGAAAAATAAAATACTATTAAAAAGAAATTAAAAAAAGAAATCCCCTTTAAAATTCCTATAAATATATATATATATATACTCTGTTTACAGAAAGCTTTGTTATAGCTAATGCAATCACCACAAACAACTGCCATGTTGCATATTTTCACCTTTATTAGCACCAATAAAAGCAATATTAATGGTGTTGTAAGATGCATACAGCAACACAATTAAATGAATATGGAAATGACATATAGCTGTAAATAGTTTGGTGTTTATTGACAAACACAAAAATGTTATTGTTGAAAATCAAGAAAAAATGAATTTGAAAGTAAAAAAATATAGACCAAAACTTTTTAGAGAATTATTTTAACAGCTAGAAAAAATTATAAACCCTTAGATAATTTGATTTTTTAAATGAAAGAAGGAAAAAACTGTCTAAATCTAAAATCAACAAGATGAATTCACTACAAATATAAAGAACTCTACATAAAAATTATTAAGACCAAGTTGGGGACAGCTAGGTGGCACAGTGGATAGAGCACCAGCCCTGAATTCAGGAGGACCCGAGTTAAAATCTGGTCTCAGACACTTAACACTTCCTAGCTGTGTGACCCTGGGCAAGTCACTTAACCCCAGCCTCAGAAAAAAAAAAAAAAACAAGTTGAATTTTACCAAAGATTCATGGATGATTCTACAATGCAAAAAATTAGCATGTTTGATCATCTAAACAAAGTACCACTCATATAATTATATTCATAGATATAGAAAAAGTTTTTTGTAAAAACACAGTACTCTAACATATAAGGAGAAAAACAGTAATATAAAAACCTTAAATGTGAAAATTCCATTCCTTATGATCAAAAGTAGGTATCTAAAACCAATATATAAATATTTTCAATAAAGACTAAAAGCCTTTTCAAAAATATTGAATTAAAAGGAGATTTTTGTTGTTATTATTCAGTCATTTTAGTCACGACCAACTCTTTGTAATCCTATTTGGGACTTTCTTGGCAAAGATACTTGAATGATTTTCTTCTTCAGCTCATTTTGCAGATAAGGAAACTTAGGCGAACAAGGTTAAGTGATTTGGCCAGGGTTACACAGCTAACAAATGTCCTGGGTCCAATTTGAAATCATCAAGATGGGTTATCCTGATTTCATGTCTGCCACTCTATCCACTGTGCTACCTAGTTACTCCAGGATGCCACTTTTTTGAACTATTTAATATTATATTTGATGCAGTGGGAGGTGGGGACAATATGGAAGAGCTAACAAGAAGTACAGTGACTTTTGTTCCCTTCCTTCCAATTCCCGTTTCAAAACAAAACAAAATAATTTCTTCCAGTTAGATCTAGAAAGCACAACAAATTCTCATCAGGAAACCTAAGAAGCAGGATGGAGTGTGTGAGAGGAACAGTGAGTCAGTCCTTCCAGTAAATTTTTGCAGAGTGCCAATATTGCTCGAGGTACCACAAATAAGTTGTAAATTCCCCTCAGTGGATAGAGATTCCATATTAGAAATGCGCTAAATCAATGAAATCAATATTCCATATTATTTTTTTTACACTTTTGAGAGTCTGGTAAAGCCTAGGAAGCTCTTTTTATTATAACTTTTTTGAAAATGAATAATATCACAGAAAATTACAAAGGAAACTGACTATTTTAAAATATAATTATCCAAATGTTAAAAAAAAAGTTAACCCAATTAAGAGTGCCTGTCTTAGAGGATGGATTGTCCATCTCTCAATGTAATAATTTGGCAGTGAGACTACTAAGGCCATGAGGAAACCCACTGTATGTTAAAAGGACAATGGATGGACTACAAAAGCAAATCTAATCTGCTTCACAATTTTGCCCAGGGTCAGATCTAGAAATAATACCAGAAAACCCAAGGCTTAATCTTAAAATAACATGTCTGACAGTCTGTGACCCTTATAAGGCAGAACTGGAGAATGACATTCTACAAGCTTTATTTGACTTCTCTCTGAGGAGGTTATAAAGCCATGCAGAGAAAAAATTTGGAATTTAGATTGTCATTTTTATTTCATGTGCTCCCCAAATCATGACTAAGGAAATATATATAGTTCAAGAAAGAAAATATGCTTACTGCACAGACTAAACTAGTAATCACCTATTCAGGAATATTTTCAGTCCAATATGCAAACCAATCAACCCAGGATTTGAGTCAAAACTTTCTAGCAAGCATACGCACGCACACACACACACACACACACAATCTTGGAACAAGAATATTTTATCATGCCAAAAAAAAGAAAGGTTTGAGGGATTTTTGGTATGAAGAAAATATTTTATAAGGCAAAATATTAGCTATTAAAAAATAAAGCTCCTTGGAAGCCTATATAGAGAAAGGACACTAGACCCAAATAAAAACTCACTTGCTTGGTATTTAAAGCCTTTCACAAGCAGGCCATAACCTATCCTTTCAGTATCATCATATGTTAAATCATCTTCCAAATGGACTGTAGTCTGCTAATCTTTTTCCTTACACATGGCCAGTTACTAAGGCTCCCCACCAAGAGAGGTATGCATTTCTCCATTTCCACCTCTTAAAATCATTTGCTTCTTTACAATTTCACTCAAGAACCACTTTCTACAAGATGTTTTTCTTGTACTTTCCTTAAATGTTCTCATATGTCATATACATATATGTAAACATACCTATTTACATGCACATTATGTATATTCATATGTGCCTGTATTTATGTATGAATCTTATCTGCATTTTTTTTGTTCACCAATAGAATGCAAACTTCATGAGAGCAGCAATTATTTCGTTTTTGCCTTTTAGATCTCTAGTACCTAAGCAGTACTTGATACATAGTGGACAATTAATAAATAATTGATTGATTGATTTCACTAGCTAGTGCTAGCTGACAATGAGAAAAAGAAATCTGCAGACCCTAGGAAAAGATTTACAAGGAAGGAAGGGAAGAGAGAAGAAGAGAAGGAGGGAAGGAAGGAGGGAGGGAGAGTGAAAAGGAAAGAAGAATAAAGGAAGGAAGGGAGAGAGGGAGGAAGGAAGGAAGGAAGGAAGGAAGGAAGGAAGGAAGGAAGGAAGGAAGGAAGGAAGGAAGGAAGGAAGGAAGGAAGGAAGGAAGGAAGGAAGGAAGGAAGGAAGGAAGGAAGGAAGAGAAGGAAGGAAGGAAGAGAAAGAAGGAAGGAAGGAAGGGAAAGAAGGAAGGAAGGAAGATAGATAGATAGATAAAGGATCTATTAAATACCTATGGCATGGACCAGGTGCTTTTGCTAAGGACTAGAATTGAGAATGAAAGAAAACAAGATCGCTCTTCACCTTAAGAAACTTATAGTCCAATGAAGGAAGACACCATACCTAGGATGCAAGAAATAGTTGCAGGAAAGGGTACTGATGATGTAATTTGTGGAGGAGCAGTGGAAAGGATGAGGAGGAGATGAAGTCCAGGAAGAGTTCAAGGGAGACTAAGTTGAAGCATGCATAAGGACCTTCCCAACATGGTGGTTTTAGGAGAGAATCACCTAAGACGATTCTTCTAGAGTGGAGGTTTCCTAAAGGGATAATGGGATAGGCAAGAAATAGTCCATGCAAGAGATGAGGAACCTGCCTTCCTGTTTTGATTTGAGGAACTAAAAACCTCCCCTACCCCCATGAATTTAGATATCTCCTTATTACCTCTTCATTTCTTTTGTTTATAACATTGTTTCTAGGTCATTTCTTTCAAAACTCACATGTGTTACTTGGGATGAACAATAAATTAAGTATTTAACAAATTATTTATCTCTTGTTTATGTTCATTCATTCATAAATGTTGTCAATAGGAGTGGTACTTTGTACCCTCCATGACTGAGGAGAAGATTGGTCAATTTTCTGAGGCCAAATATGGCCTTAATTCTCTCAACTGGATATTGGAAGGTAATCTCTAGGTTGCACTTCATGCTTGCCAGCTGCTATGACCTTCCAGTTTGGCTCAGTTGGAATCATCATTGAGAAGCCAGCTTAACTCCATTCTATGAGGAAGCATCAAATTAGTATTGCAGATGAGAAAAGCACAGCATCAGGGTATATTCATTTTATCAGTGAAGACTGTGATACTAAGAAAATGGAACCCAAAACAGGTAGATTTGGATGAAAATAAGTGAAGGTGTTCCAGAATCTAGTGGACAGCATCCAAAAGTCAGAAGACATGATGACTCAGTAAGAGAATTACTGAAAAGAAGGAACCAATAATCCGGTCAAATAAACATTTTTATAATTGTCTCCAATGCCTTCGATCTTTGCCTATTTCTATCAAAAGCTCTTTTCCGATTCATTCTATTGTCCACTCCCATCCTACTTCTTATGTGATTGCTTATTCCATTTGTCTTGTTTTTCTTCCTTTGCAATTAGAAATAAAAACTGGTCATCCCTGAGAGCAAAGCTAACTTTTCCTTTTGAGAAATAAGATCCAGGAATCGTTATAGAATCTGTTTGTTTGTTTTTTAAATAATCTGATGCATTGAGGGTCTCTGTGATGTATTAAAAAAAAAAAAACAGAGGAGTGTCCTAGTCACATTTTCTACTACTTTTGTCTGCCTCTGGGGGAACTAAACACCTAGGCAAGCCTGTGCCTAATGCACTCAAGAGGAGATGAAGTCCAGTAAGAGACCAAGGGAGAACGAGTTGAAGCATGGCTAAGGATCTTCCTAACATGATTAGGAATATATTGTGGTTGAGAATGTTTTAAATAATAACAATACTAAGTAATATTTAATATATAAGCCAATTATATTACTTCTAAACTGATAATTTCATCAGATCCTATTGGACTTAACTTTAGGGAAGAGGTTCACAAAATAATTTCCAAAGCTTAGGCAAAAGTACATCAACATTTCTGTAAGTGGAAACTTGGAAAATGTTTGACTGAACACAATTTTTTTTTATTAAAAATAAGTTTTCTCAACTCTGAACAAGAAGAAACCACATGTGGTTTATAAGCCATTTTTCAGTCCTTTGTATTTAAAGTGAGCTAATTATGGGAATTCACAAATGAAAATTGGCCTGGAGGTAGACTGTCACAGTAATATTTTGCCTTGACCTTTCAGTCACATATCTAGACCTTTTTCAATGTTTAAAGTGCTCTATAAATACAAGCTATGTATATATTTTTCTATTTATTTGTATGTACTAATGTGTATGTGTTTATATACACATGAATCATAGTCCCTCTTTGTCATATATATATATATATATATATATATATATATATATATATACATATATGTCTACACATATGTGTATAGGTTTATGTGTTCCTTCCAACAATCCTGGGAGAATAATGCTCTTGTAATCCATTTGTTTACATGTGAAGAAGCTAATATTTAGAGAATTTAACTAATTTGTCCTTAGTCATATAGTTCGCAAGTATCTGAAATAAAATTTGAATATTAGTCCAGCATTTGCTGACCACTCTAACCATAGTCATCCCATAATGCCTATTAATGTAGTACATAGGTTGTCTTATAATGCTTTGGTTATCTATAGATAACACTTTACACCTTGATTTAGATAACTTAGAGGAGACTAAATTCTAAGGATGTTACCCTTCAAGTCACTTCACATATTTTAAGGGCTAAGGAGGAAAGGCACTATTGAATTAACTGATGACAGGATCAAAACAATATATCACAGATCCAGAAGGAAATTCAGAAATAGTTCAGTCCAATTGCCTCATTTATAAGAAAAGTTAGGCCCAGATAGTTAAGATTAGATAAGGAGCAAATAGCAGAGCTGGAATTTGAATCCAGATGCTTTGGTTCCAAATGATACATATTTTTTAATGCAGGTTGTTATTCCCTTTGGATTTCACTTCTGAAATAGTCAAGCCAAATAGATCAGACTTCAGCTTATTTTGTCCTAAGTTAGTTTTCTGCTCTAAAGTCTTGGCCATCTCTAAACCATGTCATCTGTTTTGTGGTCATTTTCCTCACTCTCTACTACTTGGAAACTTTGGATTCTGCTCATGGAAGGCTCTGAGAGATGAACTTTCATAGCATTTTGCTCAAAAACTAGACCCCACCCCAAGTGATTTCTTGGACTTTTCCATACTTTGATCTCACTTGTATACCCTCTTCCACTATTCAAGACCCTTCCTTATCTCTTGTATTTTCCTTCCCTATTAGAATATAAACTCTTTGAGGTCAAGGAATTTCTTGTTTGCTTATGTTAGATATTTGTATCCCTAGACCTTAGCATATAGGGTAGTAGTCTGGCTCATAGTGAATATTTAATAAGTACTTTACCTAGAGAATCTATCTATCTATCTATCTATCTATCTATCTATCTATCCATCTATCTCTCTATCTGTATGTCTATCTGTCTATCTGTCCGTCTTTCTATCTAGCTATTTACCATCTTCCCACTATACCATGTTGTTTCAATATGCTAGACATATTTTCCCCTTATTTTTAGATGGTAAAAATGCAAGATGAAAATGGAAGCAAATAACAGATAGATATTAGTACATCACAAGTAACATAGTCTCTTATATGCTGGTACATTTAACAAATAGTCTTGTAGTATATACATGTATATACATATGCCTATCATAGCTGCTTATGAACTATTCTGATAAATTAACTCTGTCTTAAAGCAGACCAGAGACTAAAAAATAGGGCCCTAAAGCAAAGTGAAGAGGAGAAAGTATTTGTGTGGTTCAAATAATGGCAGCATTATCAATTGACAATATACTGAACAGAAGTGTGTTCGACCATTTCTTCCCTACAAATTTGAGACTTCAGTGATAAGATGAGTGAAACAGAGAATATATATTCCTTTTTTGCATTGTCGCATCGTAATGTGGGTAGAGAGCACCCTCTGCTTTCTTCTGATCAAATAACAGCCTGGGTCTGGAAGCACCTGGATGCTGGTCAGATGTGAATTTTTGTCCAGGGAATGAGAAGAAGGAATCTGTCTATAGGGTTCATTAACTGTTGGCCTCCACCGGCAGTAACCCATGTTGGGGAGGCCACCATGGTAACATCCTCAAAAGAACTCCCCGAAGGAGGCAATGTCTAGAAGGAGAATATCTGCTCTGAAGTTTCCCACCTTCCCTGAACTAGATCTGCAGAGCCACCCCAGGAGGGGAGAAGGGAGCTTTGAAAAACTACACCTTTGTTATTCCAAGTGGTAGAGATGAAGCAAAGTTTTCAGATGGCCCCGAGGATTTTGCACCCTTCACCAAACACAGATGGGAACTGGACTCTTTGAACTGCTTTGAAAATTTGCTACCGAACGTTGCTGTGGGTCTGTGAAGGAGCCATGCTAACGTCTGTCTGCCTGTTCCTTTTATGGCAATGCGATGACAAGCTTCTCAATCAATAGCTTCATTTCAAATGGTCCCAACTTAATCCCAAGAGGAGGGGGCAAATGATGGTGTCTCATTATTCAAGGGCTGAATTTAGGTTTAATGGGAGCCACTGAAACATTATTATTAAGGGAAAACTTTGAAATGGCAAATTAAAATTAAAGATTGGTTATCTCTTAGATCCCAGAAAAAAAGACATGGGTTTTTTTTAAAGGTCTGATATTTATCTCTTTCTCATGTTACAGATGGCTAAGGTTTGAAGTTACCCTTCCAAGGTCAGAGAGGGGCTAAAGATTTTGTGTTATATAGTAATAGAGCTTCAAGAATTACCAATTACTATACATAGAAAAGAAACCTTTTTTAAATTAAAAATATATGTACAATAATAGATAATATATGATGTACAGAATCATACATAATCATCCACATGTATACATATGAGGACAAAAATATTCCTATTTTGTGTGTATGCATCTCTTTGTGTATATATGGATGTGTATGTATATACAAACACACATACAAAAATAAGTGTACATATATATACAGAAACTATCAGCATCAGAAGAAGGAAGACTTGAGTTCAAGTGTTATCTCTGACACAGACGGACTGCCTGATCAATGGCAATCGCTTTAACCTCCCAAGCCCCAAGCAGAATTTAAGCCTATAATTTACAGAGGAGAGAACAATCCAGTATGAGGTTTCTATTTAAAAGTTTCCTATAGCAGTTAAGTCATCATTCTGGGTCCTTTCTAACCATATATACATGCATACATACACATGTACGGTTGATATTATAATATATTATATATAATAATATAAATTTATAAAATGAGCAATATGTACATGTGAATGTATGTATATATGCATGTTTGTGTTTATATAGAAACAGATAATGATAAATTATCTCATGAATACATGTGTATACATTATGTATATACACCTACAGTGATTAATATATAACACATTTGCTAAGATATATCATAGTGATCATGTGTATTAACAATTGACTATATAACATTAATAGTAGTGGATATATTAATACTAGTGGATGTATTAAATATATAATCACAAGGCATACATTTATTACATCAACCATAGTATGCATATATATGCACATATATTTGCACATATATATATATATATGGTGATGGTGAATATATCTAATATATATATATGTCAGTCAGTAAATATAAAAAATTCAAATAATCATTTAGTTATTGTATGTGCATGTATGATATAGTGAATGATGAACCAAAAACAATCCTTAAGTTTAGCTTACTCACTGAACTTTTAGTATTAGTTTTAAAGCATTTGAATTTTTGACTTTCTAGTTTCCTAGTGGATATAGCTTCATTACAATATCATACCAAAGTATTCCATTCTATCAGCACATATAATTTAAATAGATTATCTTGCTTTATTCACTTTTATGTCAGTAAAATTTATAGTGTGATATAATAAATAACCATCTATTCTTATTGCATGAACAGCATATAGCAGGTGAAGATTTTTTAACCTTCAATGAAATTGAATTATAGTGAATAATGAATTGTGATTGATAGTGATTGATATTACCTGAAAAAGTTCTATGAGAAATTTGGTTAAAGTCATCCTTACTTATTAGGCCTGATAAAGTTTTTGATCAACACAATTGACAGAATTACTCTGTACTCACATCACAGTTATAACTTTCCAGATGTTGAAAATTTCACATGTATGCAATATTTGTTCATAACAATAAAAAAAAGGGGAATCCAGAGACAAAGACAGAAAGAGACAGAGACAGAAACAGAGAGAGAGGCAGAGACATAGAGACAGAAGAGGAGAGAGAAGAGGAGAGGAGAGAAAGAGAAGTGTAAAGAAAGAAATGGAGAAAGAATCAGAGAAAAAGAAATAAGGAGCAAAGGGTAAAAGAGAAAAGAAAAGAAGAAAGAAAGGAAAGAGAAAAAAGAAGAAAAGAAAAAGGAAGGAGAAAGAGAAGAGAGAGAGAAAAAAAGAAAGACAGAGAAAGAGAAAGAGAGAAGAAAAGAAAGAAAGAAAGAAAGAAAGAAAGAAAGAAAGAAAGAAAGAAAGAAAGAAAGAAAGAAAGAAAGAAAGAAAGAAAGAAAGAAAGAAAGAAAGAAAGAAAGAAAGAAAGAAAGAAAGAAAGAAAGAAAAAGAAAACATTACCTCTTAACATGTCACATTAAGGAAATCTCCATGCTGAGGTTCCTATGGAAACATTAACTTAGCTGTTTTGTTTATATTCCACAGTTTTTTTGTGTGTGTGGCTAGAGTTTAACAATATCAACAGAAATACATTAAGATATATATATTTAACAAGCACACATACTTCTGTCACAGCGGGCTTCCTCCTTGGAGCATGGCAAGGAGAGCAGTGTGACCCTCTCCCCCAGCTCAGCAGGTACATACCAGCAGGACCTAGGAGACTCAGTAATCTCTTCACTAGCCCTATTGAACTTGCTTTTTCAAAAATATAGCAGGAATCTGAGGCTTCCTTGCAACTTCCACCCCCTAGGGTACACTGAGGGACTGTAAAATTCAGACCTGAACAAGATCCTTCATTTTACCCTTTCCTACGACCGGTATTAATCATGGAGAAAGGAAGAAATCTCACATCCTTGGGATTTTATAGTCACTACATAACCTCTTCCAGTGTAAAATGCTTGTATAATCCAAAGTACCACTAAACTTTAAGAGAAGCTTCAAGAAGGGGTTAGTGCAAAAGCAATTACCAACTTCTCCTAATATTTATCTGATGTACAGAGAAGAAAGGTATCTAGTACCTAAAGGAAAATGAAGTTAAAAAGAAAGCCGATGGCACTTGTCTGATCTCTAAAGGAAGATGCAACCCAAGGGAGCCATTTTCTTTTTCAAACTTTTACTGACAAATAAATTTACAAGACAATTAACACATGGTATACTTTGTACTTTTCGTAAATAAATGTCTCATTGAGCAAAAGATTATATTTGTGTATATATGTACACAAATATGTATATATACATTTTAATATATTTCTACATGCATATGTTTCTATATATACACATATCATCATTTGAAGATGAACATATAACATGTGGTAGTTAGCAAATATATATATATATATATGTATATGTATATGTATATGTGGGGGTTTTGTGTGTATATGTGTTTTATTATCCAAGCATCATTATAGGATATCTCAGAAGTAAGGGAAGTAGCAATGATACATAATGCTGGTGCCTTCAGACTTTCAGTCTTCAAATGAGTCTGAGGCTTCTACAAAAATATAAGTTAGTCCCTAGATTGAAAACAAAACAAAACAAAACAAAAATCTCTTCTTTGCCTAGGGGTAATTCTCCCTAGCCAACAAACAAAGGCATGGAATTGATAAAAAAAAAAATCTTACTCTTTTTAAACTGTCAAAGAGCAAGGATTTATTACATGCCTACAAGGTTCTTGGCCATGTGCAAAAACAAAAAACAAAAGGAACCCTGCTTTCAAAAAGATGAATCAAATGCTTCCCTACTCTTTGAAAAAAATTAAAACTAAGTCAATCATCTCAAGAAAGCAATTATTAGCAAAATTTAAAATTGTGAGACCCTACTGGGACTGCATCGATGTATTGCATAGTTGATTTTTTTTAATGATTAACACTTTCAAGGGGATTCTAATATATAGCTTTAGTCACATTAACTAGGGTAATTTTTTTCTATATCTGCTATTTAAGGAATTAGATGACCAAAAGCATAAATTAATTTCTTAGGATAACTTCATCTGTACATATAGAATCTATAAAATCTATTCACAGAAGATGAAAATACAGATAAAAATTTAATTATTCTGCATATATTTTGTAGATGAGGAAACAACTATCTAGGGAAGTAACTTGTTTGGGGTCACATGGCTATTAAGCATTTAAAACAGAATATGAACTCGGGCCCTTTTTAGTCCAAAACTTGTTCCTCATAGACGATGATCTACTTATTCTGATTTAGCATTGCATCCTAGTAAATATCATAATTATTATTTTTAAGAACTTGCAGTCATTTAACCACATGGGCAAAAGTAATTCCTAGAAGGCTAGATTTAGGGAATATTTGTTAATAACAACAAACATCTAATAGCATCTGCTTAAAGAAATGCTATTCTCAAAAATAACAATGGAAACGGACCAAGATGGAACAATGCAAGAAACACCTCCAGTGAGCTCTCCCAAAATTTTCCTATATACAACATTAAAATAACTCCTCAAATCAAATTTTGGAGTAACAAAAAATTTTTTCAGCCTCAGACATTTTAGTAGAATCAGTAGATTCCCATGGTGGGAATGGGCCTAAAGTGTGGCAGGAACACCAGCACTGAGCCTTGGAGGTAACCTGGACAGCAGCAGCAGCAGCCGCAGCCGCAGCAGCAGCTTTGGGAGCTCTTAATCCAGAGGTGATAAGGAGGTTGGGCAACTGGTGAAGAGAGACCCTTTGCTAGCATTGAGTGCAGCTGGTGCTGATGACAACTCTGTTGCCCATAAGCAGTTCTGTCTTATGAATGATCATAAGTTAGTGGGAATACTGTTCAGAATTTTAAGACAGAGCAGACCTTGTGGTCATCAGGAAAGCAGGGGCTCTTCCTGGAAAAAAGACCAGAGAGCAATCCAGGAGAACAGTGACTTTATCTCTCAGGATAGCATCACCTTGGAAACTCCAACAACTTGCAGATCCCAAGAGCTAGCTTTGAAAACAGCAGCAAATACATACACACATACACCTAAGTCTAAAGTTTTGAGTGTCTTTTTACCCTTAGATGAGCAGAGCCCAATTGTAACATTAATTTCAAAGTCAAGAAATAGTCTAGAAAAATGAATTAGGGGAAAAAAATAAAAGGAAAAGACCTTGATCATAAAAAAGTAACCACAAAGGTAGGGAAGATGTAAAGTCAGAAGGAGGCAACATGGAAACAGCCACAAACAAAGACTCAAAACAAATGGTAATTGAAGTCAAACCCCACAAGAATTCCTGGAAGAATTAAAGAAAGAGATAGGATTAGTAGAAGAAAAACTGGGGAAAGAAATGTGGGTGATGCAAGAAAATTTTGGAAAAAACAGGTTGGTAAATGAGAAACAAAAATACTGAAAAGAACATACTTAAAAACAAAACAAAGCAAAAGGAACAAAATAGAAATGACCTAAAAACTCCTTAAAAAGCAGAGATAACCAAATTAAAAAGAGGTAGAAAACCTCATTGAAGAAAATAATTCCTTAAAAATTAGAGTTGGGTAAGTGGACATTAATGACTTTATGAAACATCAAGAAATAATATTACAAAGTCAAAAGAATGAAAACATATAACAAAAGGAAAAATATCTTATAACAAAAATTGACTTGGAAAATAGGTTAAAAGACAAATAAATCGTTGGACTACCTGAAGGCTATGATTTAAAAAGTGAGTTTAGATACAATATTTCAAGAAATTAAAAAGAAAAACTTTCCTGATATCCTACATACATTGCATAAAATAGAAATGGAAATAATTTATCAATTACTTCCTGAAAGACATCCCCAAATGAAAACTCCCAAGAATATTAAAACTTAATTCTAGAACTCCCAGGTCAAGGAGAAAATATTGCAAGTAGCCAGAAATAAACAAATTACATGGAGCTTCAATCATGCTCACCCAAAATTTAGCAGCTTCCACAGTAAGAGAACAGAAGTCTTAGGGATCCCTCCCTTTCCTTCCCTTATTTTTTCCCTTTTATTATCCTCCCTTCCCTTATCCATTCCCTTCTTTATCCTTCCCTTTCCTTCCTTTTCCTTTCCTTATTCCTCCCCTTCCTTTATCCTTTCACTTGCCTTATCCATTCCCTTCTTTATCCTTCCCCTCCCTTCTATTTCCTTATCCCTTCTTTTCCCTTATCTGCCCTTAACCCTTCTCTTATTCCTTCCCTTCCCTTAAAAATTCCCTCCCTTATCCCTTCTCTTATCCTTCCCCTTTCTTTGCCTTCCCTTCCCTTCCTTTGCTTCCCTTCACATAGAAGCTAGAAGCCCCCTTTGCAAAATTATACAGAGAATACCTGCTCAGGTTCAACTTTGGGTTAGAAGTCCTCTGAGATGCTTCCTAATTCTGAAGTTCTACACATTCCAAAGAATTAAATTAAAAGGGTTAGAAGACTATAGATGTTGTAATTCTCAATTTTTTTTAGAGTAGTAGTCATGAGTTATTCAGTCAACAAGCATTCATGAAGCTCATATGTGGCCTAGATACTCCTAAGTACTGGGGATAAAAAAAGGTCAGAAATATGGTCCATGACCACAAAGAGCTTATCATCTCATGGGGAACTACATCATGAAAACAACTATGTACACACAACTATTGTAAATGGAAGTGATCTCAGAGGATACTATTTTATTTGAGTCCTAAGGCTCTTTAGAGCAAAGAATTCTTCATGATACAGCTCATAAATACATCTGCAATATATAATCTTGCATAGTTGCCTGGGGACTTTTCCAATGTCACACAGTCTGTCAAGGTGTTTCTTGAACCAAGGTTTGCCTAACCTTGATATTCTCTTTAATAAAATAATACAATAATATTAAAGGCATTTGATTATGCAGTAGATAGAGGACTAGATCCAGAGTCAGGAACACTTGAGTTCAAATTCTTATTCAGACATATGCTATCTGTGTGACCTTGGAAAACTCATAACCTCTGTCTGCCTCCTTAGCTCTTCTGTAAAATGGGGCTAATAATAATAATGCCCTTCCCCATGGTTGCTGTGAAGATAAAATAAGATAATATTTATTAAATGCTTTGTCCATTAAAATACTATATAAGTCCAGTTATTAATTATATTCATTGTAGCTAAATGTAAAATTTGTTTTAAAAAGTTTGGGGAATTTCATGATCATCATATTTTTGAGATATCTATTAACATCACCCATTATTTAACAATTCAAAACATACATAGCTTAGAAATTGCATATTTAATATTTGAAACTCTGGATGGACAAACCTTTAAAGTTGCTGGGTTTTCGATGTTTAGGTCTTGAGGAGAAAAAAGCTAGAATTCTTTCAAGGATGGGTCTCCTTTTCATTTTTCTTTAGTCATTCTTTAATGTGAAAAATGATTCATTGTTTAGGGGCTCCCTGGTGGTAGCAGGTCAGAGTCAGAGCACCTAACTCCTGCTGAATCCTCCCTTTCAAGCTCTTTTGTAAAGTTCAGTCTGTGTTGGGGCAGCTTGGTTGATTTGAGAAGCATATGTTCACTGGCCAAAGTTGTAGGCTCAATCCTTTAACTATACTTCTTTGGCGTGGACATTCAGGGTTCAAGCATCTGTTTTCTTTCTCTTTTCTTTTTTTAATAGGCTGTGGTATTAGCCACAATGTCACTGCCTGCCCCTGCTTTGGGCTGATTTTTAAAAAATAAAGAAAAAACAAGCAACTTACAGCTTTTGGTGTTAAAAAAATGATTGTGAGATACAACAGCATCTTTAGGCATCTGCTCTGAGAGGGAAGTCTGGGATAGAATCAAGCATATTTCTCCTGTAGCCTAGTGGCCAAGCTCTTTACTCAGTACAATTTTTCCTGATTAAAGGTTCCATATTTTCCCACAAATCCTTAGAGTCTCACAACTAGGAATGATGTCAGAGGCCAAATAGAACAATAGAACACAATGGAGAGGATGCTGAATTTGGAGTCAGAAAGACCTAAATTCAAGATGCTTATTACCTCTATGGCACTAGATAGTAGTAGCACAGCACAAGAGCCCAGGAATTCCAGAGTTCAAATCCTGACTCAGATTTTTACCTTATGTTTCACATTGGGGGAATCATTTCTTTGCCTCCTTTGCTCTCTATAAAATGGGATAAGTCATTTAATTTCTCATTGCCTCAGTTTCCTCCTTTATAAAATGAGCATATTAAAAACATTTACTTTACATGATTTTATGAGAACTAAATGAGGTTACATATGTTAAAGCTCTTGCAAATCATAATATACTATAGAAATGTTATTGCTATTAACATATCTACCAGCCCATGCCTATGTAAAAATACATTTTATAAAATCCCAGCAAATATCAGCTAGTGTGGTAAAGTGGAAAGAATGGAAGGTCCAGAATATTGAGTGACCAGAGTTCATATCCTACCTATTCTTGGATGTTGTGTGGCCTTTGGTGGGTAAGTCACCTATTCTTTATTTTCTCCGTGGTAAAAAGAGAATAAAAGTATCTCTACCAAAATATGGTGTAGAAGAGTGAATAGAGGATTATCCTTTGAGCATGGAAGATGTGATTTCAAACCCCATTCCTGACAAATACTGACTGTGGGACTCTATACAAGTCACTTAGCTCTCAGAGCATAAGGCCCCCCTCCAAGTTGCAGAAGGAAACTAACATCTATTAGTAGAAGAAATTCCTCATTGAAAACTCCCTAAACCATTGAAATCTCAGGTTCAGTAAAAAATAAAGATAAAATACAGAAGCCTCTCATACTAACCTTTTAAAGTAATTGTCAGGATCCAATGAGATCATGCATGTAAAGGTTGGCTTTGCAAACCTTTAAAGTGTTATATCAATATCAGCAGTTATTATTGCCTCCTGTGACAGCTCAGCAAGTGAAAGAAATTGGTCCATGCTTAGAAACTGGGAAATAAATGAACATGTGAAAGGGTCAAGAAACTTGTTTCAATCTGAGCAAAGCTTCTATTTCCAGAAGCCTGGAAAGATGACAAAAATGAAGCATCAGGAAAAGAAAACAAAAGAAACTGTTCCTAGTGATTGCTCAGGAAATGAGATTGATGAGACAAAGGTTCAGAAGGCAAGACATCTATCCAGTGAGGTAGATGACATTCTTTCTCTCTGTCTTTATGTCTCACTCTTTCTCTCTGTTTGTGTATGTGTCTTTCTGTCCCTCTGTGTCTCTGTGTCTGTCTGTCTGTCTCTGTTTCTTTCTCTATCTCTGTCTTTCTGCTGTCTCTATCTGTCTGCCTCCTTCCTTTTACCCCCATCCCATCAGCTTCTTTTCTGAAAACAACTTTTCCCCTCTAATCTCTATCTTTCATGATGAAGGATAATCTTGAAGACAATAATCAAGGGATCTGAATTTAAATCTTTCTCTGATACTTTCTTTGAAAACTAGTGAACTTATAGAGAAGACAATATATGTTCTTGGAGGAAGGTTCTTCATCTGGAAGCTCCCTATATAAGATTTAACAAAATACCTAATCTGGATAATAATATTAATGCTAAATCAAAAAGTAGATGTTGGAAAAACTATAATAATTACTGGAGAATGTATAAAACAGAAAAATGAATAAAGATGGGATTTTTCTATACAAAATCTATGGAAACAAATTACATCACTATTCTGACAAACACCAATGATAACTTTAGGATTCATATTGTGTATGTGTGTGTGTGTGTGTGTTGTGTAATAAAAAGCTAGGTGGCACAATAGTTGGAACACTGGGTTGGAAACTAGGAAAATTCATCTGAATTCAAATCTGGATTCAGAAGGAAATGGTAAACCACTTCAGTATATTTGCCAAGAAAACCCCAAGTGAGGTCATGAAGAATCAGACATGACCAAATAGCAACAACAATACATAGAAAGTACAACAAACACACATATATTGATTGAAAATAATAATCACTATGTAGAGAACTGAGTGAAATTTGTAAGAATACAAGTCATTCCCCAATTGATAAATGGTCAATATGAACAGACAATTTCTAGATGAAGAAATAAGAGCTATGGAAAAATTCTCTAAATCACTTTTGAATAGATAAATACACATTAAAACAAATCTGATGGATGAGGCCTTCTCCAACAATAAGATGAATTAAATCATTTCCAATAGAGCAGTAATGAACTGAACCAGCTACACCCAGCGAAAGAAGTCTGGAAGATGACTATGAATCACTACATAGAATTCCGAATCCCTATATTTTTGTCTGCCTACATTTTTGATTTCCTTCACAGACTAATTGTACACTGTTTCAAAGTCCAATTCTTTTTGTACAGCAAAATAATTGTTTTCATATGTATACACATATTGTATTTAACTTATACTTTAACACATTTAACATGTATTGGTCAACCTGCCATGTGGGGGAAGGGGTGGGGGGAAGGAAGGGAAAATTGAAACAAAAGGTTTTGCAATTGTCAATGCTGGAAATTACCTATGCATAAAATTTTTGTAAAAATTAATTTAATTAATTAATTAATTAAAAAAAAATAAAAAAAAAACAAATCTGGAATCTTACTTCACATGTAACAGAGTGGTTAAGATAAGAAAAGATAATGACAAATGTTTGAGGGGATGTGGGAAAACTGGGATATTAATGCATTGTTGGTGAAATGATCCAACCATTCTGGAGAGCAAATTTGGGATTATGCCCAAATGACTATAAAACTGTACATATCTTTTCATTAAGCAGTGCCAGTTCTATTCTGTATCCCAAAGAGATAATAAAGAGATAAAAGGAAGCATATATCTCTTTTTGTGTTGGCAAAGAATTGAAAATTGAGGAAATGCCCATTAATTGGAGAATGGTTGAATAAGTTAGGGTGTATGAATGCAATGGAATATTGTTCTATAAGAAAGGATGAGCAGGTTGATTTCAAAAAAGCCTGGGAAGACTTAAATAAATGAAGTGAAGGTGAAAAAATTATGTGATGATCAACTATTTACTTACTCTTTTCAGTAATATAACAAACTAAGAAAATTTTAATAGACTTGGAAATGTAAAATGTCATTTGCATCCAGAGAGAAAACATGGAGATTGGATGCAGATCAAAGCATGCTATTTTTGCCTTTTTTGTTTTGTTTACTCTTTCTTTCTTGATTTTTTTTCCTTTTTTCCCTAATTTTTCTTTCACAACATGATTAATAAGAACCTGTATAACCTATCTCAGATTGCTCACTTTCTTGGGAAAAAGGAAAAGAAAGAAGGAACTCAAAATCTTACAAAAATGAATGTTGAAAACTATCTTTATATGTAATTGAAAAAATAAAATACTGGTGAGGGAAAAACAGAATAACTCAAAATTTCACTTTGAGTAAAATTAAATATCAATAGCTTAATAAGAGTTTACTTTTAGATAGAATTTTATGGTTAAAGGTTTTTTTTAAGAAAAGAAGCAGATCATATAACTTTTATAACTCTGAGCAAAAGAATTTTTATACAAGAGACAACCACGAAAGGTAAAATAGATAATTTTGATAACATGAAATGGAAAACAACAAAGTTAAATAATATGATTAGAATAAGAAGGTAAGTAGTCAAATGGGGGGGAAATCTATATATCCAAATTTCTGAGTTAAGGATTTTTATCTAAAATATACATTATAGTGTTGATAGATAGGTAGATAGGTAGACCTACATAGATAAAATACCAAATTCTTAGCTCAGAAAATTAATACAGAGATTTCATGTAATATATCCACATATATTTATATATACTTTATGATTGATATATCTCTCTATAAATTACATGTATGTATACATACATACATATATATGCATATATAGAGATGATATATATGTGTCCATATATTTATGCATTACATAATATAGCTGGTAAAATGATATAAATGAACATTTCTTAAAAGAAGAACTGAAGGAATGCTCCAAATTTCTCATAATATGAGAACTGTACATCAAAATAACCCTGAATTTTGAACCCATGGCCAAAAAATTAGCCAAGATGACAAAAATGGAATTAATCAATGTTGCAGGAATTCTATTTAGGAAAATAAATACACTAGAATAGTGTTGGTGGAGCTGTGAATAATATAAAGCTATCTGGGTAATCAGATTGAAAAAAAAATTTAAAGAACTAAATGTTCATACTTTTGATCTATAGATTCCATTTCCTGGCTTCTATCCCAAGAAGGCCATTCATTGATTAGAAGAAAATCCTTATGTGTATGAAAATATTGATAGAAGCATTATTTATAATAGCAAAGAAATGGAAACAAAGCAAAACAACTTGTGTTATGTGAATATAAAGGAACAAGATTAGCTGACATGACAAATATGCGGACTATAGGGAAGCATGGAACAATTTACTTGATCTAATACTGAGTAGTATGAGCAAAGCTAAGAAATAATTGAAATGGAAAGGACAAGTATCAAAGAACATTAAGTAATTTTCCAAAGTTATGAAGAACCAGCATGACCCTAAAAAAATGAGAAAACAGCCATACTTCATTCCTTTTCAGAGCTGAGAGATCCATGGACATAACATTTTTGCATGTATTTTTATCCCTTTTTAAATATTTTAATTGGTTTTGTGGAGTTTTTAAAATATCTGCTTTCCCCTTTAATTTGTGTGTCTGTGTGTATTTGTGTTGGGGATGTTGATGGGGGGTACTTAGAGAGGGAAGGAGAAGGATATTGGCAGAAATCCTAAGGAAAAACACAAAGTTATCAACTAATTTTATATTATTTCGTATACTGAATTTATTTGTATTTATTCTTCTGTATATACCTACATATGTCCTTGTCATCACCATTAAAATGTAAGTTCTTTACCACAAATCTTCCTGATTACTAGTCAACTAGTATAAGAACTGAATCACCACTTATATCACAATTATCATTATTGCTGTTTTAGTCTTTGTGACACCTTTTGGAGTACCCATATATAAATAACTGCATATATAGTGTATGCAAAGAACAATATGTTCTAGGTATTACCACACTTTCTTTAATTCTTTTTTTTACTATTCCTAAGTCAATTTTAATTAGTATAGAATTATTGGGGTGAGTTGTTCATCAGTCAGTTATAAAGTATGATAGCATTTTCTGAATGTCTTATTTTTATTCCCTGTATATAACTATGATTTAGAATTTTAATTTCTTCAAGTTTTTCTTAGATATTTGGACTCCCACATTGATGTTTCTTAAGCTGGCTAGCCAGTTGCTTTCTGTTTTGAACTGAACAGAAACCTTTAAAGTGTCATCAATCAGAATACCTATTAGATTTTAATTTTGACTACTTCACTGAATCTCTTCAGCTTTTACCCTTGCAGAGATAAGAGAAAACCTTCAGAAAGTATGCATGAGAAACTAATATTCTTGTCGTGAAAACAAAAGGCTTAGTGTCTAAAAATCCTATGATAGCACAGCTAATGAACTCCATTAACCGAGAGCAACAGAATATTGCTTAATTGAATTGTATACTGCATCTATTGCAATATTCCTTTACTTCTACCATCCACCCACCAAGCTTTATTTCTCACTGGCATGGTACCAGAACCTACACATGGCAGTAGTAGGTTTCTGCATTGTCCTTTGAGTGACCTGCAATTTTAATTTTGGGGAGATTACTGTATTACATATTTTTTTTAGCCTTTTAGCATCCTTGGATGAATATTGTTAAAAGTGGAGCAGTTGTTTTAGGAAGAAACTCAGAGTCATTCAAAGCACTGGGTAATTTCACAAATGCAATGCATACCACTCTCCTCTCTATTTAATTCTGGACCCAGCTTGTGTCCATTTGAAGTTTGTTTCTTAGATACAGGAACTGATAAACCAGTTCCATGGACTCCCTTAATAAATGTCTTGCAATAATTGTATAATGATATTAGCAAAGAAATATACTACCTGAGAAGGAAGTGGATTGATGGCTTGTGAGCTCCACTGGTATCCACAAAATATCAAATAATCTAGACACAAGGTCTGAATCTAGTCAGCAAAGACCCTGAAGAAAATTACTGGAGACAATATATAAAAGTTCCACAAGAAGAGAGTAATCTGAGATTCATTGTGATTTGCAATGAGGATATCACAGATCTTCTGACGTGTTCAATTATCAAAGCCCAGTCCATTTGAATCCAACAAGCATTTTTGAGTGCTTACTAATGTGTCACACATGGTATTAAATGATAAGAAAGAAAAGACAAAATTGAAATACTTTCACCTTCAGGGGCCTTAAATTCTCCTGAGAGAAAAAGAACATGAACCCAGATAAGTACTATAGGATATAGAGAGAGTAAATACTCATTAATTTTGGAGTATGGGGGAGAGAAAGTATTAACAGCCATGAAGATTAGAAATAGCTTCTTATAGATGATAGCACTTAAGCTTAAAATTGCATTAAAATTTTCATTAAATTGCATGAAAATGTGGACTTAATTACATTAAACATGCACTAGTAGAACTAAGGTACTCTAAAATAATGATAATAATAGCTTTCATATAGTACTTTTATAAATATAGTTATTTTGATGTAAAATATAAATATAATTTAATTCTAAAAATATACACAAAGTATATGTTGTGCATTAAACATAGGACTTTAAAATGTACAAAAACTTTACATCTATTATCTCATTTGAAAATGAGGAGGAAGGGTATTTCAGAAATGTGGACCAATCCATAGAAAAGCACATAGGCTAGAGGAAGAATGTTGTATGTGGAACAATTAGTTTGCTTGGAATTTTGAGTGTGTGAGGGGAATAATTTGAGATCAATTAGAATCAAGACTACATTATGAAATACTTGAAATGTCAAATAGAAGCGTTTATAAGATTGTCTTAAGGGAGTAGGGAGTTATTAAAGGTACTGAACAAAGGAATTGTTTTGTAGCTTTGTAGAGTGTGAAAAGTCCATAGAAAGTTAGGTATTATTTTTGGATTAAAGATTAAAACAGTAGAAAAGGTGGCTCAAAAGGAGGAACTACAAAAATGTAATTCTGGTAATATAATCATGAATAGTCTTGCTGAAGAAGAAAATGAGGGGGGACACATGAGATTTTATCACCAGCTCTTTGACAAGTTTAAGTTCTAGGACCACACCAAAATGAGAATAGAAACATAAACAAGTACCAATGGCTTCCTCCCTTGCTTGCAACTAGTTGCTATATTAATAAAATGGAAGTACTTTTATTTATATTTCTCTGTCACAGATTGAATCGGGTAACTCAGGAGGTCACAGTGAATACATTGTGAAAGAAGGATAGCATGTACCCTTAGCTTACCACTATTACTACCCATGGACCCACAAAACAAACATGAAACCCACCAGAATACTTTTTCATAACTCAGGATGTATTTCTTTAGTTCTTGACCTTCTGGATAGAAACCCCAAGGAATAACATAAATTTACATAAGCAGGAAGTGCAAGACAGCCACAAGCCAGAAATTCCCCTGGTACATGACCCTATTTCATTCTATGGTGTAAATAATCCACATCAATGGTGCTTGCTCTGATTTTTTCCCAGAACACATATGGACAATTTAAGATCATCAATATTTTCAAATAGTCTGACATTATCTAAAATAAATCTGCCTTCACTCCTCTGGAAGCCAGAAAAGATTAGGACAAAAGCAGAGCTCGGTAGCTGGCTACATGATAACCACAGGAATTCAGTAACAATTATTTCTTATTACACGATATAAGCAAAGAGGTATGGCTATTTCTTTTTCCTGTAGCTGTTTGAAGTATTAGGTATGGCTCCTAAAATGGAGTTCTGGATATAAATATAGGCAGTCCCTTTGAACAAACTCGACTCTCCAAACCACCATAAGACCACTTCTGTACCACAGTGTTTCCTTGACACAGAATTTGACACAAAGTTGCTCCTATCTTTTTTTTTCATGGTCAATATTCAATAAGTGATTCTTCTGCTAACACATCAAGCAGGGTCTTAGATGTCCCCTATTCTCTGTAACTGTTTCTCCAATGTCAGTAGCACCATGGAGGGAAAAATAGTAAATGCTATGGTTGAATTAACTTTGAGAGATTGTAGAGACTAGGAACTGTCATGGTATTTATAACAAACAAACATCCTGGTTTTCAAAAATAGGAAGAAGACAGATTTTAGAGAATCTATTTTAAAAGTGGTATGCCCAATAATAATCCCAAACAAAATACTAATATATATTATTAAACAGATGGCTTGTGTATACTTTGAAAGTTAAATAGTGAATAAACTCTGAATGGAAAAAATAGCATCCAGAGAAAGAAGTAGGGAGACTTAATGTAGATCAACATGCAATTTTCCCTTTTCAATTTTTTCTCATGTTTTTCCCCTTTTGTTTTGATTTTTCTCTCCCGACATGTAAATGTATAACCAAAAAAATTGTTATATGGAACTGGTGACAATTTTCTCCAGTTACACATAAAAATTAATTTTGACATTACTGGTATAGACAGCATGAGTAAATGTTTGCAAACAATTTGACAATCTCTCATGACAACTTGATGGACAAAATGGAGAATGGGCTATATTCATTGCAGATTGTTTAATGGATGTATGATGATCTAGAGCAGTTGTTAGCCACTTGCTGTTCAATATATTTTTGAAGTATCTGGACAATAACAAACAACATATATTTTTTAAACTTTTAGAGAAAATGAAATTTGGAGGAAAAGCTAATTAGTTGAATAATATAGGCATATGTCTCCAAAAATAAAGCTAATAGAATGAATATGACAAAATGAATCTTAATAAGAAAAAATGTAAATTTTTACTTTTAAAGTTTTTTTAAAGCTCTTAAAGAACAGAATGGAGGAAAAATATATATCAGTCTTTTAGATGAGTGAAAGACCAATGAAAATTGACAGTATGATGTGGAATCTAAGAATGAAAATGCAGAAACTCAATCTAATCTATAAGCATTCCCTTTATACCCTCTTCCTCCAAGTAACAACCTGACCTTAAATTAGAGATCTATGAAAGGTATAATCCATTATCTTCTGAGATACTTCAATTTAATTTAATTATAATTCTTTTTTTGCCATTGAGTATAAACTTTGATTTTTGCAAGTTTTAGTGTGTGTCCTAGGCCTTCCTATGTTTTAACTTTCATCCATCAAGTCTTATTTGTATATTAGCTTTTATAGCTATTTCCACCTGGAGAAATATACAATCATTGTTTATACTACTATTGTACACTTCTGATTAATTCTGATTTGCTCTCACTTTGTAAAAGTACTAGGGGTTAAAGTCTTGACACTTATTTTTAGTATGGTAAGATAATTATCTAGGCTGCCCTAGTCATCTTTTTAATATTATTGCTTTTCTTTCCCTTTTATCTATCTTTTCCTTTATTTTTTAAATTTATTAATACATTATTTTCCTGTGACATTTTTGAGAACTGAATCTGTTGCTATCAAGATTCAATGTTAGTTATGAATTTTAATTTACCCTCTTAATGTAAACTGCTTGGTTTTCTATTTACCCATACTTTGTGTATTTGTTTATAGAAATCTATAACCACACACTTTAATGCTGACTTTTTCCTCATAATTTTATTTTTCTGGTCATTTCTAATGGTATTCTGCTTAAGTTGTAATGTCTACTCTCTATGGTATTTAGCTTGCTTCATCAGAATTTTTCATTTTCCTTCTGTTTTAGTTTGAAGCCATCTTGTCAAAATGCAAGTGTAAGATTAATCTAGGTTTGGTATTAGCATTCGAGAGACAAAATCTTAAAGGGGTGTGTACAAGTTTATTACTGCTAAGAACCTGGATTTAAATAAGACATAAGGGAAGAGTATATGCATAGCATAAAAGTAACACATAATTAATAACACAGTGGCTGCCATAATAATAGAGATACAAAAACAAACAACATACAATGTACATCATCACCACAACGAGGAAACACCAGCATCCAAATTCCTCACACTTCCAAGCTGAATTCTCAAAGTTCCTTTCCACTAAGAGGTTTTTTAAGCTGAGAACAAAGAAGGCAATAAGCTCAGTTTTCTCATTTGATATATGACTCGAGGAGGAACAGCCTCCCAGGTACAGGATGCTACATCAAAAAAGGCCGACCAAGAAGAATATTTGTTCATTCCTTTAAGAACACTTGGTTTACTCAAGGAACTAGCCAGATTCTAGGGTAAATACAAGTCTGTAATAAAGGATACTCATTAGTTAATTCACCAGAAAAGTGTTCTCCCTTCTTTATGCTTTCCCGGTGTTCCATGAGATCACTGCAAGCACTTTCTCATGTTTTCAGCAAAAAGTTACACAGAAGACAAGGCCAAGATTCACTTAAGATTCCTTACTCATCAGGATTTCTTACAGCAAGATTCAAGAAAACACATGTTCTAACAATCCTTATTAGATATACTCCATCCTGGGCAGAACACTCATTTCTATATTTTGACATTGTTAGGAAATCTAAATATTATTTTTAGAGACTGTCCATCTACCCAGTACATCTGCCTTTATCTTCTTAAGTCTCTTCCTTCAGTTGGCAGCAGAGATAAAAATACCACTCGTGCCTTGAAAATCTTCAGTTTTTCACTGAGAATATCATTTTTCCCCATAGATATGCTCTTTCAATTCTTTCATGCAGTGTCATTGATTGATAATAATCATCAAGTTTGACAGGTTTGAAGGTCACAGTAATACTAGTTATATTCCATAGGCATATAGAAGGACTTTCTATTATTGTTACTTCCCAAAATGGCTGCCTCAGTATAATATCATAAGATTGTAGAGATAAACCAAGTCACCTTAGTAAAAATCTGATATAACACTTTTTTTGAAAGGTGATATAATACCCTCATTTCTCTTCTAAGGAACTGGGCTTTTGTGCTGATTTCTCAGCAAGAAGTCACCAGTCACCATGAGATTGTGAATCCCTATCACTATTTTTGGGGGACAACAGCATCTAATTCCACCTCATAATGTATAGTTGATAGATTTATGGGAAGGAGCACTGTTCATTAAATCTAGTTTTCCTGTGATTCATATATGGCATAGCTATAGAGTATGCTTGGATTTGTCCTATTTGGAGGATTGTAAAGGGCATGCTCAGAGAGTCACTACTTACTTCCAATCTTATCAGAGAAAAGGAATTAAGTGGTGGTGGTAGATGGGAAGGGGAAAGGAATAGTGTTATTGGCTATGTAGGGATCATTCAATGGAAGTTAATGGAAAGAACCCTAACTGGCTACTGAATCAGAACTCAATATATAGCAAGTAGGATGACCCTTGACTCCTCCTTTCTGCTTTCAGTTTCTTCCTAATAACTTAGAGGGAAAGATAGCTGATTCATCCCTTAAATTATTGAGCATACATGTCCTGACTAGGCAATCCAAAGTCAAGGTTTGGGCTGCCTCTTTGGGTGTTCTTTTACTAAGTAATTGATTTAGCATGAATTTAAAAATGTATTTATCCAGGGAACAAGTTGATGAGTTCCTAAAGGTCTATAGTTCTGAGATGATATCAAATAGCAGAAGTTGTGATATTATAGGAGTGACAGTGGCTGCCACTATGGAGGGATATCCTGCTTCATCAGAAAGTTCAATTACTAAAAGAAAGACCAAGCCTGGCCCATTTGTACATTATATGAGTGCCAGTACTATTCAGAAAATGCCATGATGAAATGTAAAAATTGTTAATTGTTAGCGTTATAGTCAGGATGTTTTAATCAGGATCTTATTATTAGTTTTGAAAGTTAAGGTAACTATGATTTCAAGAAGCTTGTTTAAATTATGTTGTATTTTATTGTGATGCTTCATAGGTTAGCTTTGCTTTCTGTGTAGAAATAGATGGCCCATCCCATACCTGATTGACATTGTGAATTGAAAATCACTTTTTATTCCCTTTCTTTACCTTTCCTTGGTAGAAAACATTGGATTTTTGAGCCATAACTCCCCATATAATTATATAAAGTCCCCAGGATGCTGCTGTAAGGATTTGTTAATGGGTCAGTGAAAGTGAGAAAAGGAAGCTTAAATACCCCATCCCCACCCTCAACATTAAAGGAGGGCTTCTCCAATATTGAACCTGAGCAAACCACAATCACTAGGTACCCAACAGGAGATAGGGCAGGTCTCCAGTCCTGGGAGTGCCAGCTGAACAATGTGTCTGTATTAAAATTATTCTTCCCTTACTCCACTAAATCATATTGTCCCACTGTACGATTTCTTCATGCAGGACAAGATTCATTTTAGCTTCAGAAGCCATTTATTATTTAGTTTTAACCTGAAACCTTTTTTTTTATTTGTTCAAGGAACACTACATTATTCTAAAAACCTATATAGTAGAGGGGTATGTTTTCAGACCCATTACCTTCTCTTTTAGCAATTGCTGGATCATGAAAAAAGCCATTCTTCTGTGTAGGCTGCTAGAAAATTCTGCTTTCCTCCCATATAGTGCTAGACTTGGAATTCAAATCTGGCTAGCTATGTGATTCTAGACAAATTACTTAAACTCACTTAGCTCAATTTCCTCATCTGTAAAATGGAAATATTACCTAACTCCCAGGATTTCTGTAAGGATAAAACAAGATAATATTTGTAAATCACTTTACAAATTTTAAATAACTTTATATAGTATTTTATTTGTGTGTATGTATACATAAAACTTTATGTAGTATTTTATTTGTGTGTATACTTATATACACACATAAATAATACAAAACTATCTGCATGTATTGGGAAGAATAAAATGCTACATTAAGTTATATATATATATATATATATATATATATAAACATATAAAGTTATATATATGTATATATATAAATAGTTTTCAACATTTGCAAAATGTTTTCAACATTTGTAAAACTTTTTGTTTCCCATTTTTCTTCCTCTCTTCTCCCTCATCCCTCCCCAAGACAACAAGCAATTCGATATAGGTTAAATGTGCAAATGAATATACATACACATACACATATACATATACATACATCCACAATACACATCCACACACACATGCACATATTCTCTTCTATTTAGTTCTTCTTTGTAGTCTCCAAACTTATTTTCTTCTGTTTTGAATAAGTGACCATACAGGAAGCAAGATTATCAAACGGAATGAACTTCATCTACTTTGGCAAACAAAGGGTTTCAGAAAAATAACAGCAGGTAACAAGCTACCAGTTTGAGTGAAAAGACTTGAGTGAGCATGCTAGTCAGCACTTCTTCACCCCCTGTCTCTCACCTGTCTCCCTCCTGCTTCCCCTGCTGGGGATGCCGAGCTGCTTGGTCCCCTAATGGACTCCTAGCCCTTCAGGGAGTTGCCAGCAATAATCAGGCATTACAGGTTTGAGATCTTTTGCTGTTGCCTGGGTTCTGTTTCTATTTAAATCCATGAAATATAGGAAAGTAGATATGGCCCAAACATAGTTTCAGCAGGAATCTCTAGTTTCTTATATATCCAACTAAGCAGGACTGATAACTGTCCTGAGGAACTAAATTTTTACAGAAAAAAGAACAATAATAATTATGAACTTTCAGTTAGCTCAAATGGTCACATGTAATTATTACACTATCCTCTCAAACTTTCTGTTTTCATTAGTGTCTTTGCTGGAAGATATTTGAGAAGATTTTTTAAGAGGCAGGAGCAAAGTAAAAGAAAACTAAAAAAGAAACAAGAGATAAACACAGAAAAGAATGCCTCTAATAAGAGAGAAAAGAACATGAGTTAGAAAAGCAAATTATAAGAGCATCAGTGTAGCCACAACAATTGTGGGTTTTATTCTATTGGCCTAGATGGAGAGACAAAAGTTGCTCAAATCAGTCATCCATTTGTTTATTTTATGGATCCATGATTGTATTAAAATTGCTGTCTCAGGAAATATGTAATTATCTGTTCTGTGCTTCACAGATGTCTCATTGAAGTCCAAGTACACTAACTTTATTTTTCCTCTATTGATCAAGAAATGTTTGTTCCTCAAAACAGTACTCTGCTCTCAATGTTTATGGGTACCTCCTATGAATATAAAAGTGAGTAGAACAAAGATTTTCCAAGTCAAGATGCTCTTCTAAAGTAATGTTATGCATTAACAAAAACACCTTTTAAAAATGATGAATAAGGGCAACTAGATGGTGCAGTGGATAGAGCACCAGCCTTGAAGTCAAGAGGATCTGAGTTCAGATCTGATCTCAGATACTTAACTCTTCCTAGCTATATGATTTTAGGCAAGTCACTTAACCCCAATTGACTCAGCAAAAAAAAAAAAAAGAAAAAAAAGATGAATAAATGTATATTACTTAGATTACATGATTACTTTAAAGCCCATTTTATTATGCTAGAAAACTTATTTAAATCATTCATAGCTCAGAGTCGCATCTATGCATTTTTTAGTATAACTCTTAGCTATAATACACTTGAAGTACAAAAAAGGCATTTCAATGAACATTAATGTAAATAAAGTAATATTAAAATCTGCCTTTAAATCTTGAGATCACTCACTCACCAATAAATATGCATAAAATGGGAAAAGGGTAGTTTCATGAGAATTATCAATAGGCTATCTATACATCAGAAACTCATGTGAATAGGACACATTCATAGAGCTTTAGAGGAGAAAGTGGAGTTGGTGACCTTGTAAGGCTTCCTTCATTTAAATCCAATTCACTTATGAGTTATGATATCATCTCCCTGATGTCATTCTTCTTTGAGGAGGAAAGACAAACGACAAGCTAGCCTTAATCACTGAATGGGCTTTGCCTCAGTCAAACTGAGATCTGTTAAAAATCTTAGCAGAAAAAAACCCAAAGTCTCTCACTGACCCAGAATCATCTCTAATCATCCTGATCTCTATATGGCTCCGGAGGAGAAAGGGAGGCAGGTGACTTTGCACAGCATCCATCACTTAAATCCAATTCACTTACATGTTGTGGTATTCCCATCCTGATGCCATGGTTCTCTTTGAAAACAAGGAATGAACCACAACAACAACATATACTGGAAAATGTAATTAGGGGGAAAAGAGGAGCGAGCAAATCATGCTTTTAACATTGCAAAACTTACAATATTTTCTATAATGCTTTCTGACAGAGTCTGCTCCTTTGGCTATTCTCTACCAGGTTTACTACTAAATACTGCTTTTCTCCATCAAGCATTCTTCCTCTCTCCTGCAGATGGTCATCTACTCCAACTATTTTCAGAGTCATTTAACACCCTGCTGGATATTCTGTGGCCATAATTCTTTCATCAACTTTTTAAATTTTCTTCCTTTATACACCCAAGGTGTCACGGTTCATAATGGCCAATAACCTCTCTTGAAAGGGAGAATTCAGAGCTCTTTTAGTAAGCCATCTTTTCTTCCTCTGTCTCAGCTGAAGCTCTATCTTCAAACCAAAGAGATATAAAAATTTTTGATTGCTGAAACCTTCCATGATATCTTGAGATTTACTAGATAAATGTCTTTCTGGAAGAGCATGTCTTAAATTCAAATCACTCTGGCTCTTATTGATTGACCAGGAAGAGGTCCCAGGCCAAGACTCTGTTGATCATTTTGGGAGCCCTGAGTATTTCAGAGTGATTGTAAATACCAATTGTTTCTGTTTTGGCCAGAAACCCTGAAAGTATTTCTCTCCCATAGTGGATTTATTTTTGTTAAGTAAAAGAAGCCATTTTTGCTTTAATTCTTATCTAATCTTAATGATTACCTCAGTCAAATTGAGACCTGTTAAAGACTTTAGTTTAAAAAGACCAAGGTCTCTTATTGTATCCAGGGCCATTTCTAATCATCTTAAACTATATCTTGCCATAGGTCTCAAAAGGTTCTGGAGGAAAAAATGAGGCTGGTAACTTTGCACAGCCTCCATCACGAAAATCCAACTAATTTCTCTGGTATGAAATCACTTCCCTGATGTCATGGTCCATGTTGAGAACAAAAGACAAACGACAATCTTCAGATTAATTTGAGGCTCTATCCGGCTGGGAAATTTTGTGAATAGTAAATATGTATTAATGCCTGTATGAAAGACCAAAGCTATTCTGAATCAGCCCTCTAAGTCACAAGCTGTGAGGCTGCTTTTCTTTTGCTCAATCAGGTTTTCTAGATAATGATTATATAGATCTTTTTTTCTTCAGGCAGACTAAACCAAGAAGCACAGAGCCCTGGATTGAGATCACAGCTACCTTTTGAACTCTTCTCTGAACTGAAAAGAGCTGAACAATCTTCCCTCAGTACCTTAGTTCAATTGTCATTTACTTTGTGGTCATAAGCCTATCTTATTATTCTTACATCTTACTATCTCTTATGGCTGAAGTAAATCTTACTGGGATATTAGCTCTCAAATGTAAAATGGATTAAGAGACTATATGGCAAAGATATAGCTTTATCCTAGTAAGTTCTATGTCTTGGGAAAGATAGCAAAAGAATTGTGATTAGTGACTTTGGTCATACTTTCTTTAGTAATATATATGAAAGTGGTCTTTTTCGCTTTCTTTTTCTTTTCAAATTCTGGTGATATTTTTAATATGACAGAAGCTTGTTTTCTGCTAAAAACCTATGTCAAAAGCAAGACAATTATGGTCATGATATAAGACTTCATAGCTTTGCATCAATTGGTAGAACAGTGCAGCAGCCTTTGAGTTTAAATTCATTTATATAAATTCTCATTATATATAATTATAAAATTATATAAATTTTCATTCCCATGTAATCATCTTCATCATCATCTTCATTGACATATTATTTGTAAGTCATATTATTTTCCAAGTACTTTCATGTGTATAAATGCATTCGATATTCACAATTTAGTCAGTAGTAATAATTAAGTACTATTCTAATTTTGACAATAGTTTGGTCTAGTTGATTAAAAGCCAGAAAGTTTTGGATTCCAGGTGAGCACATACTGGTAATCTTTACCCAGGAGTATACTCAGGACTGCCCAATACCAGCAAAATTACTGGTGTGCCTTTATTTTTATGTAAGTTTTATAGAAAATAAGTTTTTACAAATTAACTTCTTTAAAAATTAATCTGTGGAGAACAATAGAGGGAAGAGTGAGATGTCAACCATCTTCTCATTTTCTCATTGGTTGAAAATATATTCCTTGGGACTGTAGTATTAACCACTCCCCCAAATTCACTATCCCACATGTGCAAAAACACACATGTACACACATATATACACACACACATACACACCAGACTATTGCTTTAGATGATAAAATTTCATTTAGAATTTTGAGTGTATATATTGAAGGTAGGTAGCTTTGAAGCTGTGTATAGGGTGAAGTTATAAGGCAAAGAGATCAATTAGGAGGACATTATAAATAGAAGTAGAAGATGATGAGAATTAGGGTGATGGCTATGTAAGTACAAATAGGAGGATAAATGCAATAAATGTTTTGAAGATAAATTGACAAAACTTGGCAACTGCTTAGGTATGTGAAGATATGGGGTGGGGGAGTGAGTTAAGCACTATTAATAATAATAAACTGGGCTCTCACCTAGGCAGAAATGGGGCAGTTTGGAAAAGGGTGGGCTTAGGAGGAAAGATAATGAAAGATATATTACACATGTTGAATTTGAGATATCCAGAGGACAACCAGTTTTGAAGTGCTTAATAAATGATGTGATACTGGATCTCTGGAAAGAGGATAGATATAGTCTAGGAATTCATATGCTTAGTGATGATAATTAAACCCATGGGAACTGATGAAAGTACAAAGAAAATGTACAAAAAAGAAGTGGAGGACCCAAGAAAGAGCCTTGGGAGTATAGCACAGCTAACAGGTGTGAATCAGTGGCAAACCAACAAAGAAGACTGAAAAGGAACAGTCAGATGGGTAAGAACAGAGCCAAGAAACAATGTCCCACAATGCAAAGAAAAAAGAATAATGAGGGAGAGGTGATCAATAGTATCAAATACTGCAGAGAGATCAAGAAAGCTGAGGACTGAAAAAAAGGCCAACGGATTTAGCAATTAAAAGGTCTCTATGACTTTGAAGAGAGTAGTTTTAATTGAACGATGAGGTTGAAAGTCAGGTTGCAAAGGGCTAAGAAGCAAATGAAAAAAGAGGAAGTAAAAGAAATGTTGACAGCTTTTCTTCTAGGGGTTTAGTTGTGGAAGGAGGGAAATAGGATGACAGCTTGAATTATGGTTTCTCTTTAAAGAAAGTTGGGGGAGATATAGGTATATTTGTAGGCATAATGAACAGAATCAATAGGTAGAGACAAATTAGAAGATTAAAAATAGAGAGCATGACTATGAACAATCTACTGGAGAAGACAATAGAATATGAAAGCAAAGGTATATGGAATATGAAATCTTGCTAGTTCTCCTCAGAACATGTTTCATCTTGTACAAATCTTTAATAAAATGTGACTACTTAAACATTCTAACTGTGATTCTGAAGTATTGTCTTTCAAATTATTAATCTTGGAATTGTGCCTTTTCTCTCTCTAATATAGTTATTTGCTTCCCTTGGAATAACTTGGTGGTGAGGAGAAAAAAATGAAAGAAGGAAGAAGAATTAATTCTTTTAAAATATGATTTCTGATAGATCTATATGCCAATCTTATTTCAAGCTATTCAGTAAGCTACGTTCAGCGTAAGAGAAAATGAGAATTTTACATTTTTATTTAAATAAATATGAATGAATGAATGTTAAGAATATATAATGGCAATGTAAAGAATACTGTATTAGGACACATGAGTTGGTTTTGAATTCTGTCTCTACTGGCTAATACCTGCATGAGTTACCATGGCCTGTTTTTTTAACTATAAAACCAGAGGGTAGGACTAATAGTCTTCAAAATCACCTCTGTAAATCATATGATGTTTGCAATGTTATGAAAATAAGTTTATGAAGAAGGAGTTAATAGCAATGTCAACCCTAATAAATTTGGTAAAGTGGTCTGAATTCTATTTTCAATGCTTTTATCTTTTTATATAAATAGTCTTTATGCTCTCATTTCCCATCATGAAGAAACCTCCTGAAAACCAGTCCTCAAGAAAGAACCTCATTTTTGCTAACTCATAAATAATTTAACCAACATGGATGATCTCATAGGGAAAAAAAGCTCTGGTGATAAAAAGATCATATGTGTATGTGTAGCATGTGTATCTTCAAGAAGATTTCAATTTAGTTGGTAATAGAAGGGGTATGTACACATGGATATAGACAAAATATAAAAGATTGAAGAAGAGATCATCAGAAGGAACAATATAGACAAAGTGTTAGAAGTTTTTTTAAAGGAAAAAGATGACTCTCAGCTAGTTAAGTAAGAAAAGGTTTAGAACATAAGGCTTAGGGTTTTTAATTGTCTAATCAATATTCTTCATTTCACAGATACAGTTATTAAGACTCAAAGAAAAAAAATTATGTGATATGGTGACTTGCAGAGCCAAAGAGCATGTTAGTATTGAATAAAAAAAATCTTGCCATATTTATGACAGAAAGCTGATTCCTAAAACCCATAATTATAGCTCAATAAGGTCTATTTTCCTAACTAGAGAAAATCAAGTTTTTATTATGCCTCACTCTTATTACAAATAGTCAGGATTTACAATCAAGGAATTCAAATCGTAATATCCACCTTTTCACTATTTTTGAGGAAAAAATTTAACAATAAAACTAATAACAGCTATCATGCATAACTACTTTACAGATTGCAAAGTAGTTGAAAAATATTTCATTTTACAGATGAGAAAACTAAGACACAAATAGATTAAATGACAAAATCAGATTTGGATTCAAAGATTCACGACTCTATCCGAGAATCATTATCTACAGAGCTACCTAAACTCCCAGACTTCAGTCATGGTTGTGTATTTAAAAATGACACAAATAGTAACTAGACCTGTGACTTCATTGGTATGGGGAACTCTTTAGAAGAACTCTTAGCAATGTACATGTATATACCTTCTCTAAAAGCCTTACTGACTTAGAGAGTGACCTAGAGCATTGAGGTGCTAGGTAGCTTGTGATGAGAATTAGTAAGGAGTATCTAAATGAAATTAGGTTTATTTGAGGTCTAGTGGCAGGTTCGGGGTACAGGGAGTCAAATAGAGCTCCCCTGCAACCCCTTTGGATGTGGCTCAAGGATACAGAGTTAAATGAGGTCTAATAGCATCCCAAGAGTCCTCCGTAAAGAGGCCCAAAAACCTACATTGATAAAAGAGGTTTATTGTGGAGATTAGAAGTAAAGCTTAGTTAGTAAAGTCGAGGGTAGAGATAAGAGGGCATAGGAGTTTCAGGTCCCGTGGGCAGAAACCCTTGACGTAGTAAGGATACCATATTTGGGACTTCTGCCAAGAGTGGACTCCAGGGTTCCCTTTTTTATAATCTAAAAGGGTTTGTGGGTGAAGTCCCAGGTTGGCCTCTGACTTGAGCTTCAGCCAGGGTTAGAATTTGAATAGAATTCAATGGGTTTTTAGATAAGGAGGAAGCTGTTTGTGGGGATTGGGAAACCTGAGCAGATCATTAGAATGAGAGCTGGGACAGCCCAGGTTAGCTCAGATCCGATGGGGGCTGGGAGAGCCTGGATAGCTCCCACTGGAATTCATGGGGGCTGGGAATTAGAAAGGCATCTTAGCCCACCTCACTTGTACAAGTTCAGTCAAAATATGCCAGATAGTCAAAGGCTCAACTTGAACCTGGGTGTCCTTGACTCTGTGGCTCTTGATCCACTACACTATGATGTCTCTCAAAATTGGGACAATTCTTAATAATTCTAATTCTTACATGCTGTTGTGAGGATCAAAGGCATTTGTTCTTGTGAAAATATTTTTAAAAGTTTTTAAATTGCCAAGTAAATGATAATTATGATGAGGAAGATAAAGATGATGATGATGATGATGATGATGATGTCAGGGCCTGACCTTATATTATGTCCGCAAATGTTTATTTAATGTTAGCTTTAGGGAAAAACAAAGCAAAAAACAATAAAGCTTATCTGAGAGAAGGTTTTTCTCCTACAAAGAAAATGTCCCCAAACTCTCTAGAATACCATGCCATACTGAAGCAGCTCATGAAAACTTGCATAAAAGAAAAATTTTCTTCCTACCTAGACATAAATCTCTATGTATGGGGCAGCTAGGTGGCACAGTGGATAGAGCACCAGCCCTGAAGTCAGGAGGACCCGAGTTCAAATAAAGCCTCAGATACTTAACACTTCCTAGCTGTGTGATCCTGGGCAGGTCACTTAACCCCAGCCTCAGGAAAAAAAAAAAAAAAAATATATATATATATATATATATATATATATATATATATATATATATATATATGTGTGTGTGTGTGTGTGTGTGTGTGTGTGTGTGTGTGTGTGTGTGTGTATGTATATAAAATAAAACTTAAAAAAAATAAATCTATGAATGCTAATTGCTCATCTTTACTCTTAACCACACAAGGGAATTATGACTCAACAAGGTATCTAATGGGTCCCAGCATAAAACTCTCTCCTATGGGTGATTTCTAGAGGTTAAATAAATATTCTATTTTGTAAGGTTAAAAGATGTCCATAAAAAATGTTCCCTCTTTCTTTTTTATTACTTACCAGATACCAACAAGCGAGGTCTGGTTTAATGTACTCCATCAGTTCTAAAACACCATCCTCTCATGAAATTACAGGTGTTTGATTCATTTTATATTCCTTTATGTTGTTAAAATACCTATGAATTTCAAGTACAATATAATTGGCATTATGATGAATGCTAAGGCAAAGTGTTACAGAACAGTAAAGGACACTGAGTGCTATTATGGCCCATTGTTACTATGAATAGAATCACCCAGACACCAATTAACATCTCATTGCTATGATTGCTTGCTATAGTATCTCTTCCACTAATCAAACTTACACCTTTTTAGTTCATATTTTGATTTCAAAAAGTTATACTAAGAACAGATTAAATTTATCTCACATGCAAATAAATGTGAAGCTTAAGAAGCTAATTAAGTTTATAACCACTGAGAATAATATTAAAGAAAAAATTAAATTGCCTGGTTTGAAGGAAAATCTTGGAGGAAACATTTGTTGAATAATCATAAAAGAAATTCTCTTAATGCACTCTTAGACAAATGATGTTCTGTTTATATTTTTTGTGGTGCCAATCATAGGGATTTCTTATAATTTCTCTTCCATTGCAAGCTATCTCTGTAGCAATGGTGAGAAATATATATGTATACCATTTATTTTTGATTATGCATTATATTTAAAATATTTACTAATATAGTTTGCTTAATTTTCAGAGCACACTTCTATAACGGAAAAAGGGCTAACTCTATGCGACCCAAAAGCCAAATAAATTTTCAGATCAAATGAACTGAATAATCACGAGACAAAAAAAAAAAAAAAAAAAGCACATTGTCAAATGATGGCGATACCACAGTATCACTCAGATAAGATATTTTTAACAAATTCTGCTACATAATACATAATAATCTTATTTTGGAGGGCCAGATTATCAGGGTTTTTTTTTGTTTGTTTTTAATTTTCTTAAAATTCATAGTCTCTCGTTCCTTCCAAGTGTTTCAGTTACCATGACAAGGGCACTTGGAATCTCCCCCAAGTTCTGTTGAGTACCTTGCACAAGGCAGTGGATCACTCCATTTGCAGCCTGGTTCTGGAAACTCTTTGTTTCTCCCCAGCTGACAGGTTTGCCGGGTTTGCCTATATACCACTTATTAACATCCCCATGATACCTTTCCATAGAGAAGTAGGGTTTAGATCGGCTCTGGGGCATTAGCGTATGATGAAGGTAATCTGTTTTCTTGGCTGAAACTCACAAACAAAGCAGTTAAATTCCCATTACAAATGACTACACTGGGACCCATTACACTTCTCATAGACTTGGATCTTTTTTTTTTTCCCAAGTCCCTAAAACATTTATAAAGGGCAATGTGGAAATTTCACAGAACCTGTGCTAATTCCTTAAACTGGGAATAATGGGAACCAAATGTGCATACAGCTAAAATGCTTCTAAGATAGAGGCTCTTAATCTTTTGCTGTTGTTGTTATGGACCCCTCTGAAAGTCTGACAAAGCCCATTTATGGATCCTTTCTCAGAATAATATTTTAAATATATAAAATAAAATGTTCAAGATTATAAAGAAAATCAATTAAATTGAATTTCACTATAACACAATGGAAATAAATTATACTGAAACCAAAATGTCTTTTCCTCTCATAAACATTCACAGGCCCCTTGAAAGCTATCTAACAACCTCTGTTCTAAAGAAAAGAATGTTTTAAGAGTTGGAGATAGAACATAAATATATCAAAGTCATGGAGGATAAATCCTTCGCAATCTGACTCTGCATGGAAACTCAGTTTTGGGAGTAGAAGCTGGAGGTACAGGGGTAGGAGGTCATTATTACTTGGGAACTTCTTTTCAAATAACAGTTCAATGAATAAACATTTATTAAGCATAAGTTCTATACTAGACACTGGGATTAAGAAGCCAAAAAACAGTCCTTGACCTCCATGAGATTATATTCTCTAAAACAAGATAGTATTTACATACTTAGATACATGGAAAATAAATACAAGTTTATTTGTGGTAGAACCATTTGTCCCTGAAGGGATCAAAAAAAGCCTCATGGAGGAAATGGTCGGTACTTGATTTAAGCTTAATTTAAGATTATGCTGAGGTGATTATATAATAAAATTATTGTGATCTGTAAATAAAAGTTATAGAGATATTCAATAAAATAATTTTAATCTAATTCTAGTAAATTTCCATTTTTTAATCTCTTTCGATCTATGTTCCTACTTCCAAACTGCAATTACCTACATTTAGTGAATCCCCAGTATAGAAACTCCATAGGTTTATAACTCATTTACACCTTAAATTCATAGATTCCTGGACCCCTGAGAGTTAAGTGACTTTCCCATGATCATATAGTTAATGTATGAAAGAGAGAATTTTGTTTTATTCCAAGGTCAGCCTTCTATCCACACTACGCCACACTATCTCTTAATGAAGCCTATGATTCATTTCCTTCTCCAGGAAAAAAAAAAAAAAAAACAAAAAAAAAAAAAAAAAAAAAACCTCAGAACTGTCTCAATAATACTTATATCCCAGATACCTTCCTTGGTATTTTCCCTGGAAGTAATGATGAATTTTCTAAGGTTATGCCTTTGGAGCCAACATTATACTGGGTCATATCCTATGGGAAATACATGTCCATTTGATTTCTCTTTCAAGATCCACCTCTATGATCAAATGAACCGATGAACTTTAATTTACCTTTATTAATAAACTATCTATATTATACCTCTCCTGAATAATAGAGAACATGAAGAATGAACCTTATTGCCTCTATTTCCCCTATACCCAATGATGTTTCTACTCATTGAGTGCCATTGGATTATCTCTTGGGGATTGATGTTTTATCCATTTGAGAATTTCACAAATTGACTTTAGAGATCATCTAACCCCTTCATTTTGCAATTAAGAAACTGGATCTTGGGAGAATTAAGGATTTGACATAGTCATATACATAATAAGTAGCTGGGTAGGAATTTCAATTCAGGCCTTTTGATTGGAAATTCAGCATGCTTTCCATGTATCATGTCTTATCACATATATATATATATGTGTGTATATATATGTGCATATATATGTATAGTGTATGTGTGTGTATGTGTGTGTGTGTGTGTGTGTGTGTGTGTGTGTGTGTCACATATAAAGTATATCAATGCATCTTTGAATAAAATCCTATCAGGTATTATGTAAGTCAAAGTTTTACAATAGTATACAATCAATTCAGGCACTACAGTAACATCATCTCAGTCTATGAGAGGTGATATACCTAAGTAGAAATAAATATTTGTTGAATATACTTCAGTGAAAGCTAGTATTCACTATTATTAACATAAAATTAAATCAACATTAAATAGCAGTTAGGAATCATAAGTAACCCCAAATCATTTTGTGTTTTGTTTATTTCATTAATTATCATGGCAAAAAAACAAAAAACAAAAAACAAAAAAAACAACAAAAAAAAACATCTGGTGCTCAGGTTTCTGACCATAAGCTTCAACACCCTTAGCAAGCCTCAGGATCAGTTAGACACATTAATTTTCAGCAATGTTTTACTCATAATCTTTACAATTTGATTAAAACTATTCCAGCTTCTTCATACTATAAGATTTCAGCAGAAGAATCCAGGCATATTTTTTAACTCAGATATATTTCTTTTGAAATGATTTGATGTCTTAAAGAAAAGAAAGAATTTTCCCAACCTGCTGTCCTTCAGTATCATAGGTGAATAAACAGAGATTATATATTCATTGATTCTGACATTTAGGATCTACAGAGGAATTGAGTTCTATTCTTTCCTTAATAGTTTGATATCTTAAGGAGTAGTTGGAGAAAAGTCAATGGAATCAGTAGACCTGAATTGTAGTGCTATGTCTTCCATTAATCAGATATAAGAGCTTAGTCTCCCAATCTGGAATCAATTTTTTTCTCAACCCCAACTGCAGTAATGTCTAGGTTTAATAAAGCACAATTCAGAGGTTACCTCTTACATAAGATCTTTCTTGATTCATCCAGATGTTCATACTCTATATTTAAAGTTAGTGTATGAATTTTTTGTATTCACTTTTTTTGTATTCACTTCTTTTTGTGCAACTGGAATTTCTTTTGATCCTTTGATTAATTCATTATAGAACTCTGTTTAAATATTATATTATACCAAGATATACTTTTTCTTCTGAAGACTGCTTTAGCTGCACTCCATAAATTTTAGTATGTTGGCTGATTGCTAACATTCTCCTCAATATATTTGTTATTTTTATTTGTCTTTTGACTCACTCATATGTGAAGGTGTTCTTAATAAATATTCATTTAGTTTAGTATATTTTTATTTGTTGACTTAATTTTATCATATTACTCAATAAACATCAAACCATTAATGACTATATTTCAGAGATAACCATTCAACTATTTCCATATGCATCTAATTGTATTGCTCATTGATTTGCTCACATTTCTCTACTTTTATCAAAAGAAAATAATTAAAAACTTTATTCAATTTTTTGGCATTTTTACATTCATTTGTGATTATGAGGCAGCTCAACAGCACAGAAAACAGAATGCAGGCCTGTACTTCAAATTTAGATTCACTTGCCAAGAGTCAAACAGTCAGGAATTAGCTGAGATAGAATTTGTACTCAGATCTTCCTAACTCTATCTTGTTTTCTATAAAATTTGTCACCAGCTGCTTCTATGACAATATATCCATGTTTATAATCCATTGTATTTCAAGAATCAAATCCATATTTTATAGCTTAGTTTTTATGAACCTACACATAAACAGAATTATTTAGGCTCTTCCCCTTCCTGACCCTTCCCCCCAGTATTCTAAACTTCTAAAACTTGATCCATTTCTTGGAAGAAGACTAAAGTTGTAGAATTTTGAATGACCATCAAGTTGCAGAGGCTCCTGCAATAACAAAATACATCAAATTTTAGTTTTTCTTAGGAAATTTATATATCTAAGTGATTTCAACTTTAGGAATATCATGCAAATGAAACAGGAGGTAAAACTTTTGAGAAGCATTGACTTAAATTATGTCTTTGATGATGGATGTTTCCTGTTGGATAAACAGGAAAATTTAGGCAATTCCCCTGTAGATTTCATTTCTGTCCAACTCAAAGATCTTGAAGCATCTGTCTACCTATACTTCACACCTCAATGAACAATAGTTACATATTTGCAATGTAAGAAAATTACATTATAATTGGTGAGTTTTCTCATGGCTCTATAGAAACATTGTTCCTATCAATATGAAAGGTTTCTTCAAGACCAGAATACTGTATTTCCTGAATCAGAACTAAGTCAGTCTTCATTATTTCATTTTATTTCTGTGAATAATTGATATGGACAATTAACTCTACTACATTCTCTAACTTTTGAGTCTTGTGATGAGAACAAATGTATGAAAATGCTGTGAACTTAAATGGCTTTATTATTTTTGAGTGCAGTATTATTTAACTGATCCAAATTATATATACTGATTGACTAGATCCTAATAAAAGCTTAATTTGTTAACTTAATTATGCTATTTTGGGACTGATTATTATTTGAATGTTCCCACACAGATATTAGGAAAGAAAAGGACCCTGGATCTAATAGAAACATTTTTCTTTTTTTTAAGTTCAATGTCTAATCAAATATAAGACCTCATTAAAAACAAAATAAGAAGAACAAATAGGACCAGACAATTACCATCGACCATAGTCTTTTAGTTCCAGTTCTAGGGAAGACATCATGGGGTAGTGAGAAAACTAATGGATTTGGAGTCAGTGTCTGGATTTGGAGTGTGTCTCTGATCCTTAATACCTCTGTGATCTAGGGTAATGCTCAGCCTCTCTGTGATATTCACTTGTGAACATAAATGAAAGGTGGCAGAGAGAAGCCAGAGAGTTGCCTGTGTTCTCCCCAGTTTCCCTCAGAAACAACTCTAAATTAAGTCCATAAATGGATCCTGGAGTTACAGAACCTACACGAATTAGGAGTAAAGCAATTTTCCAGCTTAAGATATCTTGGAAGGATTTTAGGAAAGGTCTACCTCACTTGGGTAAAAGGGCAGGGATGACCAAAGAAAACTCAGTGTGAGGAATCTAATGGAAGACTCTTAGTCACAGCACTATCAGCAGCAAAAGCCTTTCAGACCCTCCTCAGAAGGCAGGTGGCTTAACAAGCCAGCTATGAGACCTCCAACCCAAACACAGAAGGCAAATTGTGAACCTCCAAACCACAACCCAACAGCTTGGACTAGGTCAGGCCAATCCAGTGCAGTGGGAAAGCCAGCAGCATCTCCATACTCAATGTGAAAACCCAGTGAGAGGTCACTCTGCCCCTGCAAAACAAGCTTGTGACAATCTCCCCTGTGCCCTAGAAGTAGAGTTCAACTTTTAAAAATGAGCAAAAAACTAAAAAGAGCCCTGTACATAGAAAGCTACTATAGTGACAGGGAAGATCAGAATACAAACCCAGAAAAGGACAACAATGGCAAATGTCCACATGTGAAGCCCCAAAGGATATGGAACTGTGTCTCAACTTCAAATGATTCTTTTGAAAGAGCTCAAAAGGGATTTTAAAATCAGGTAAGGGAAGTAGAAGAAAAATTGGGAAAAGAAACGAGAGCTAATCAGGAGAATTATGAAAAAAAAGATAACAACCTGGAAAACAAAGCAAAGAAATACCCTGAAGAAAACAGTTTTCTTAAAAAAAAATGGTGAGATGAAATATATATACCGAAGAAAACAACTCCTTAATCTACTAAACAAAACAAATCCTTTAAAAATAGAATTGGTCAAATGGAAAAGGAGATAGAAACCTAACCAAAGACAAGAATTCATTAAAAATTATAACTGAAGAAATGGAAATGAATGACTCAATGAGACATCAAAAATCAAACAAAAATTTTAAATGAAAAAATAGAAGGAAATATAAAACATCTCATTGAATTCTGAGATTCAGAAAATTCTGAAAATAGATTCAGAAGAGATAATTTAAGGATTACTTAATTATTTGAATGCCATGATAAAAAAGATAAAAACGTGGACAACTTTCAAGATATCATCAAGAAAAACTGCCCTGGTATCCTAGAACTAAAAGGTAAAAGAGTCATTGAAAGAATTGAATCCATGGATTACCTCCTGAACAAAATTCCAAAATGAACACTTGAAGAAATATTATAGAAATTCCAGGATTATCAAATCAAAGAGAAAATATTGCAAATCCAGAAAGAAAAAATTCAAATACCAAGAAGCTACAGCATAATACTTTCCACATTAAAGGATCAAAGAGCCTGGATTATGATATTTCCAAAGACAAAAGAAGCTGGATTACAACCAAGAATCAATTATTCAGCAAAATTGAGCACAATTTTCAGAAGAAAAGATGGACATTCAATGAAATAAGAGATTTTCAATCATTTCTGATGAAAAGATCATAGTTGAACAGAAAACTGATCTTCAAATATAAGACTCAAGAGTAGCATAAAAAAGTAAACAAGAAAGAAAAATGTTATTTAAAGGTTAAATTGTTTACATCCCTACACAGGGAGATACCTGTAACTTTTGAGCACTCTTATCTTTGTTAGACAGAAGGGGTATTCCTAGTCAAAGGGAATGAGTATAAGTTGACTTGGTTGTGATGATATAAAAAAGAAATTAAAGGGCGGGAAAAAATTTTACTGGAAGAACAGGAAAGGAGAGGCATTATATAAAGATCAATTCTGATGGACATAGCTCTTTTCAACAGCAAGGTGAATTCAGTCCAGTGTTCCAATGGTCTTGGGATGGAGAGAGCCATCTGCATTTAGAGAGAGGTCTGTAGGACTGAATGTGGATCACAATATAGTATTTTCACTCTTTCTCTTGTTGTTTGCTTGTATTTTTTTCTCATTTTTCTCCTTTTTTGATCTTTCTCGTGCAGCATGATAATTGTGGAGATATATGTAGAAGAATTGAATATGTTTAACATATATTGGATTACTTGCTATTTAGGTGATAGAGGGGAGGAAGAAAGGGGAAAAACTGGAACACAAAGTTTTGGAAGGGTGAATGTTGAAAATTATGTATGTATATGTTTTGAAAAAAAGGAGCTTTAATTAAAAAAACAAA